>NC_047016.1:41044970-41384970 GCF_902652985.1 Pecten maximus | reverse complement strand
ATATTTTAACATATATGATATATGTACTGACCAAGTGCGATCTGTGCTGTAAACAAAGCGACTGTCTAATCTGTGATGGGGCCACAAATCACTTACTGACCAGATGGTCGGCCCTGCAGACACTGGTTTAGGTTGACCACTGAACAACGGCTGTGTCCACTGATGTCCACACAATTCTCGGAGTTTATAACACTTGCATATCAAAACTATGTAATCAAAACTAAATCTAACAATGTACTGGATTTCAATTATTTTGAAAATGTAGCATATCAAGTCATCTTACTTTTTTTATTTTTTTTTTTTTTTCATTTGAAATTCCCCAAAAGTATTAAACACACTATTTTATGGTTCAACATGGTTGACATTGATCTCGTTGGTAGAGTATATTACGATTTTCTCGAGAACATACGTATTATACATAGTCTTAAATTACAGATAGTATTCATCAAAAACAATAAAATGTCTCCCATGTATAAGTAAGTCATTCCATACCAAGTATTTTACATGCAAATTTCTTTTTATATTTTAGTGTCAAAACCTGGGGTTTTTTTAGATGTTGACAATAACATATCTCTATAAACCGAATACCCGTGTAAACCGGCGAAAATTTGTTGGTCCCGGAGACATCCGGTTTAGAGAGGTTATACTGTACTAGAATATCTAACTTTTTGAAATATTAGAACGTTTTCTTTTATATCTGTAATATTCAGTTCATTGGTTAAGTATCAGATGGTAGCAAGATACGAATAAGATTTACCAAGCCGGGTGAGGATACAGCCAAATATCCATTCCGACAACAAAACAAAATAACAAAATAAGGTCAACATTTCTATCTTAAAGTAAGATTCTCACTTTCTTTCTTTCTTTTTTTATGACAATATGAAGGTGAACTTATATTCATCCGGATATATTTCGTTTCAACGTTCAGAGTTCAGCTTCCAATGTTACTAACTTCCCCTTTTCGTGTTGTTGCTTCCCACTTTAAATAAGACGCCATTTACCATATATGTATTTACACATCATTAACTGTAATACATTTGAATGTGTCAAATGATACGTCAGATCAAGAATTTAAACACCATTGTCTGTGATGTCTAATAAGCATCATAATGTAACGCTCAATTTAGACACACCTTTCCTGTTGATTAGTGAAAAACAAAGTTTTATCAGTGAGTGTATAAGTGGATAAAAGTGAAAACGGATGTCTGTGTAAAAGGCGATATATCTATTATGATGTAATTTACTAATACATTATCATTACTAAGACAAATAAACTTCCTTATTATGAACTTTTGTCTATACTTTTGTTATCCCATAATTTTAAGGCCACATTAAATGATTTCTAATATCTAACATCAAAATAAATGTGTGTACCAAGTCCGTGCACGTGGCATGGTGACAAAACCGTCAATTATCTGGTGACCAGCCAGTCTCAGTATCCCTTACGGCCCCAATCTACATTGGGTTATATAATTCCCATGCTATATATACCTGCTGTATCTATCTATGCAGTATACAGCTGTCTGCCATTCAACTCTATATCTGCATCCTATCTGGACAATCCACTGGTAAAGGTAAGCCTAACAAAGAATTATTTAAGATGAAGTGATTATCGATATCACTTTAATTTTATCATTTGTTTTTACCTATAGATACAAACTTGTGCACATCTGTCAGCCTCACATAACTTAATAAATGTTATAAATTGACCTCCGACGACCATTACAATCCCAACATTTAAAATATCTGCTGGTATGTTATTATTATACTTAATTATACTTAAGTAGCTCTATTCATCACAACGACCGATTATATATATATATTGCTAAGCATTGCATGTACATTTCAAAGCATATAACTATATAAATTCTGATACCCTTTTCATTCGAAAGCCGATTTCTTTTGCCTACCAACCCGAAATATTGTGATATGAAAAACAACAGTGCTTAATGTACTGTGTTATTTGACTATATTTTATGCATAAAAGCAGAAATCGAACTGATCAAAATTATTTAAACGTCCTTAAAAAGATTCATATTTCAAAATAATGTTTAATACCAATAAGTTTTGTACGCATATTTCTTGCCTGTATGACTAAATGGAGTTTTATTATTTTCTATTAATACGATATACTGTATAACATGAAATATTCGTGAACACATCACTCGTTGTTTCAAATAGCATTAGTGTGTTCATTTACATATTTATAAGTCTAAAATTTTAGTCGATTTTCATGTATGTACATTTAGTTCAACCACTAAAACTTCGAATGATTATACAAGATCAACATTTAATGTTAAACATGACCATTTATAGCGATAAATATTTCGATATAGAATATTGAAGATTTCGCAAAATGTTAGATACTGTAAAATTTTACTTTTTTTTAATTTTTAATTTTCTTTTTCAGATGAAAACCACATTCATAATCGCCTTGGCCTTTTTGCTCGTTGTGGGATCCTCCGGCCTGGCATGTAACAAGTGCATGAACTCATTCCGCAGGTGTCTGCCTCATTGTCTAGCGGTCCCAGCGCAAAACCGCTGCTTTTGTACACGTATATGCTACAAGGCTGCACTCCTCTGTACTACCGCATGCGCAAATGTTGCTGGATTCAAACAACTGATTGAAGCTCTTGACGACTGATCATCACACAGATATTTGTTTCATCAACACTTTTAAACGAAGCAACTAAAATAATAAACTATATTTCTGTTCAAACGTTGTTTGGGTGATTTTCTACTTGACGGAAAATAATGTACTAATTAATAGACAATACGTTCAATACTTCTCCGTTGACATTATCTTAACCTTTCTAATATTCCCATCATTCTTATCATGTTGACTTAGTACACATACATTTTATCACTAATGTATGACGTAATCATATTGCATAGGATTTTTTCAACAATTTATATCGTCTAATTAGATACATCACGCTGTACATCGCTTACTTAATCTATGTACAGATAGAAGAATTATTACCGCTGACAATAACGTATATCTCGTCACTCCTTATACCTTCATCATTCCTACCACATATAACTACGTACACTACATGACGGACAGCTCCTTACTGATCAAGTGACAAAGGAATCAGTGTTAAGCGATCTCCAATCTTACCGTCCCGTTGGTGGTAAATGTGGCAAGCATAATGCCGTGATTTAGGCTTTTAAAGAATCACTAGCGCGTGCAAGGCCATCAATGTCTACGGTAGATAACTTGGGGTATTGATATATAGACAGAACCTACAGTCAAACATGTCAGCTTTATCAGCTGTGCGTATTTTAATTTCAAATTTCTACTTTATAGATAAATCAAGAATATATTTCTCTTATATTTTATCTGTAATATATGTTAAAATTCATTAAAGCAAACTCATAAGGTTTTACATTCGGAACGTACCATATTTATTAACACGTAATTAAGGCTGAATATTGTTTTATTAAGTATCATTGATTTGTGTATATATTTCTGCTTGCAAGCGCTATAATACAACACAATAGTGTAAATATTATATATCAGATATATATCGCCAATATATGTGACAATGACAATTACACAGTAATGCTTATCTATATTATTGCATGTGTATAATCCATACAACTCTTTGTGCTTTACGGCTTATAACGCGCTTAAAATTTAATGTCTGTCGGCTATTTGATTTTTGCTTGTGATAATTTGATATCGGTGAAAGAATGTCTGTCGAGCGTTATATATTCCGATATACAATCACCGATATTGTCAATCGTACTTTTGTTGAGTTATGGGTAATTGTTTTTATTCATTAAGTTCATCAACCAGTTAATTAGTACTTATACTCTAACATCGGCATGTGAGAGATCAGTAGCTTATTGACGATTACCTGAGAAGTAGTCTGCGAAAGAATGATAGCGGTAATATAAAACTTATCCAGTGGAGTATCTGGTGTTTGGATAACAAACGATTTTTCTTTAAAGATGGGATAATCAATTAGCACAATCAGATGGATGGTTCAAGGGTTACAACTAGCCAGGCATCCGCAGAAGAGAAAGTCGGTCGTGAATAGAGCCTTTCTCTCCTCAACATAGAATGTAATTCTTACAGTGCTTTGGAAGAAGGCTAATTGTTCGTGCCTTTATCACGAATTCAACGTGCGTCTTTGATTGAAAAATACATCAACATTGTCTACGATCTGAAGACCAAACTTTGATTCTTTCCACTGGAATTTAATTCAAAATAAGGACATGAAAATTATATGAGTGCAAGATTTTACCAGATCATTAATCATTATGCTTAGAGGAAAACTTGGAAGTATTCGCCGCCAGGTGGACAGGCGTTCCAAATTCCTCAAAGTCCTGAATGAAGGTGAAAACGAAAATAATGACTATGTTAACTGGAAAATTTCCAAGGAAAAACATGGAGTCGACGTTAAACGAGAGATTTATACGACAAATGTGAGGAAAACGTTTGTAAGATGGCGAATGCTTCAGAAATGTTTGGTAAACAACCGTGAGAATTCTGACGTCAGCAAAAACAATTTATATGGTCATTACGGTGGCAGGCCTATTAATGAATATAATCCACAGATTGATTATTATATTGAGGACAGTTCCCCTGCTAAACAAAAGAAACGCAAAATAAAACATCAAATGAAAGAAGCGAGAAAGACTGGCAAGATCCTGGACACAGACGCAGTCCTGGAAAAAATCACCGACTATTTCCAGGAAAGCTGGGGAGTGAATTATAAAACTTCTGTTAAAGATGATACCCAGAAGGAGAAACACGGTAATAAATTAAAAACTGTGCACAAAGGAAATGATCACGAGGAAAAATTTGAAGATAGATTTAAACCGAAACGCATGGCTGTGCAATCTACTGGTAAACTGCCACCGGTACCAGGATTAAAGAAGTCTTTGACAACACCTATTTCCCTCATTAGTCGTAGTAAAAAGAGCGATAGTGATCAGGAACCTGATCAACAAAACCGGAAACGAAAGATTGAGAGACTGCTTCGAAGGGTTGAGTGTACGCGACCTAGTTGTGACGGGTATCTAGGCAGAACTAGTAGTGTACAAAAGGTACTACCTCCCATACTACGAGTCGCGAGAAGCAACTCCGCATCAACACTTGGCTAATTATGCATAGAAAAATTCGTAATGTTATTCCATTGATACTGAGCTCGTTTCAATGTTCTTTTTCGTGAATGATATTGTTTGGAAAGTGTGTGGAAGGTTTTTCATCAGTGCTGATGGATTTTGTTTACTTTTTTCAGATTTAGAATATGTTGATTTATGTTCCGTGTTATGTGCAATGAATCATACAACATCGATTTAGCATTAAGAAACAGTAATTTCATTATATACCAATTTAATTTTTGATGGACCTTTTGAATAGCTAGCTACTGAGAAATCGAGTGTTGTGTGACACTGGTTAGCTTGAGTGAGTCTACTGTAGAGATTTGCTACTATAGGAAACCAGTTACGTTTCCTTCACAAAAGGTAGTAGTTGTGATGTATGCCATTTTTAAATGAGTGTTCGTTTTATGTAATTTATTTATAGGATTCTGTCTCTTTTGACATCTTCATATAGAAACAAAACAAGTACGTACAAACTAAACGTCAAATCACGAAGTATCTTAATTGTTCATATATTTCCCCGTTAACTAGAAAGCATTTATGTACATGTATTACTATAAACGTTGAAAAAAAAAGAAGTTTATGCTAATAAATTGTCATTTCAACATTCCCTTGTTAATCAGTTTCGTTTCCTGGAGGTATTAAATGCTGATATATGTTTATCTCGCTTTATTAGATAATTGATTATGCAAATTCTTTATCACAACTGTCGATACACATCATTTGTTTAGTCTTCTAAACGCAGATGTCAGGTTATTTAATGACTGAAGTGCCGCTACCTACATTGCTACGAACAAAACTGCTAGTATATGAGCTCTATACGATGAGATAAATCTTAGCAGAACGGTTATTCAAATAAGCTACTGGTTGGGCAATGTTTGAGGGACATTCCTAAAGTTGAAATATCATAAGTACACTACTATTTGTTTGATACTGAATTGCGGAAGATTGAAATTTACAAACATGAACAGCGTGTGAGGCAGAACGGTCTGAAGACAAATAAAACCATCATAATGGGGCTGTTATTAATTGCTAATACATCATATCAAATAAAACCATCACAATGGGGCCGATACTAATACATTGTATCAAATAAAATCATCACAATGGGACCGTTGCTAATCCTTGATACATTGTATCAAATAAAACCATCACAATGGGGCCGTTGCTATTCATTGATACATTGTATCAAATAAAACCATCACAATGGGGCCGTTGCTAATTATTGATACTTTGTATCAAATAACATTCTATCAAATAAAACCATCACAATGGGGCCGTTGCTAATTATTGACACATTGTATCAAATAAAACCATCACCATGGGGCCGTTGCTAATCATTGATACATTGTATCAAATAAAACCATCACAATGGGGCCGATACTAATACATTGTATCCAATACAAACTATCTTGTACTATGTTCTCTGTTTTCAACTACTCATATAAAAAAAAAAACTGAGTATCTGCTCTACAATGATTATCTTCTCTAGCCATGACATCTGATTGTGTTACACTCAACAAAGTTCGTGGAGCGTGACGTACTTAGAACCTTTGGCTTGTTAAGATGTAAAATGGTTTACTGAGACCGGTGCTAGATCACGTATACCTTCATCCTGATCAATAGGAAGGAACCATGCAAGTATAAAAAAAAATATATATCGCTTTCCTAACACGAAACTATATTTGATATGGAAAGTCACTAAGGAGCAGTATAGATATTCCATAGATGTACCACACACTATAACATGTGTAATTACAGATGTACCACACACTATTACATGTGTAAATACAGATGTACCACACACTATTACACGTGTAAATACAGATGTACCACGCACTATTACATGTGTACTAACCATGTACCACACACTATTACATGTGTAAATACAGATATACCACACACTATTATATGTATAAATACAGATGTACCACACACTATTACAAGTGTAAGTGCAGATGTACCACCCACTATTACACGTGTAAATACAGATGTACCACACACTATTACATGTGTACTAACCATGTACCACACACTATTACATGTGTAAATATAGATGTACCACACATTATTACAAATGTAAGTGCAGATTACCACACACTATTACAAGTGTGAATACAGATGTACCACACACTATTATATGTATAAATACAGATGTACCACACACTATTACACGTGTAAATACAGATATACCACACACTATTATATGTATAAATACAGATGTACCAAACACTATTACACGTGTAAATACAGATGTACCACACACTATTGCATGTGTACTAACCATGTACCACACACTATTATATGTATAAATACAGATGTACCACACACTATTACACGTGTAAATACAGATGTACCACACACTATTATATGTATAAATACAGATGTACCACACACTATTATACGTGTAAATACAGATGTACCACGCCCTATTACACGTGTAAATACAGATGTACCACACGCTATTACACGTGTAAATACAGATGTACCACACACTATTATACGTGTAAATACAGATGTACCACACACTATTACACGTGTAAATACAGATGTATCACAAACTATTACACGTGTTAATACAGATGTACCACACACTATTACAAGTGTAAATACAGATGTACCACACACTATTACATGTGTAAATATAGATGTACCACACACTATTACAAGTGTAAGTGCAGATGTACCACACACTATTACAAGTGTGAATACAGATGTAACACACACTATTACACGTGTAAATACAGATGTACCACACACTATTACATGTGTAATACAGATGTACGACACACTATTACATGTGTAAATATAGATGTACCACACACTATTACATGTGTAATACAGATGTATGACACACTATTACATGTGTACTAACCATGTACCACACACTATTACATGTGTAAATACAGATATACCACACACTATTATATGTATAAATACAGATGTACCACACACTATTACAAGTGTAAATACAGATGTACCACACACTATTATATGTATAAATACAGATGTACCACACACTATTATACGTGTAAATACAGATGTACCACGCACTATTACACGTGTAAATACAGATGTACCGCACACTATTACACGTGTAAATACAGATGTACCACACACTATTACACGTGTAAATATAGATGTACCACACACTATTACATGTGTAAATACACATGTACCACACACTATTACAAGTGTAAGTGCAGATGTACCACACACTATTACAAGTGTAAATATAGATGTACCACACACTATTGCATGTGTAATACAGATGTACGACACACTATTACATGTGTAAATACTTATGCCTCACAGTGTCACGTGTATAAGTGCAGACATTCCACATTATCATATGTACGATTATTCTCGGTTTAATTAAATGGATTACGTAAATTCTGTACCTTCTATTTAAGAATATATATTAATAATGGTTAGTAATATTTAGTCTTTAAAGTGTAATCAAAGCGGGATATTATCTTGATCGTTCATTCTACATGTATCCGACTGTAATCAACGTGTGAATGAAGGATATAAAGATTCCTTGTCTACACTGTATACATCAAAAGAAAACACTAAACATTACGCTGACCAATCGGCATGTCACCGTTGATAAACAAAACAACACCTACATGTTGGCAATGATAATGCAGTCAGATAGTCAATCCATTATATGCCGAACTAGTGTACTTTTAAGATAAAAAAATCGATAAACAAAAATATATAAACAATGCTTTGAGTTTTTAATGAGCTTCAAGATATATGTCTGTGTAAGGTTGTGTCTGAGTACGGTATGCTTCAAGACATCCACGAAACAATAGCATTAGGGTGCTGTAAAAATAATGGTATATATACCACTTTATGTGTGTGCGCAGTTAACTACCTTAGATTGCTCACTATATATCAGTTAATATTGTATTAAGATCATGCAAACCAAGGCAAAGAAGCAATGCATGGGGATTTTCATGTTATTTTGAAATAAATGGGAATTTGAAAACAAACACCAATTCAAATATTCCTGATCGGGATGTATGAATATGTGTAGCTGATAATATTTAGCTTGATACAAATATGTTAATTAGTTAATCTGTCTGTATTATTTACATCGTTAAACGAAATATTGATAATTCACGTCCAAAAGCATATCACTGCTCTGGGGATGAAAATGACAAAGTGCATTGTTATCTTACACAAATTGTATGGAATATAATGGGTCTCACCCACGTCGCCTAACAAGACTTTTATCAAGTAAATACTGAATACAATAGAAACAGACTAGGTGACACTCGAGTAAAGTCTCCGTGTCTCTTTGACTTAACCATTGTTTACCTGTTTACAATGCTACACACCACAGACGAAACCATTGTCTTCCCATTCAACCTTCAAAACCATTCTGCCTTTGTTTTAAAATGCCTACTTCTTTTTGTTTTGAAATATTGCATTAAGAACCAGATGTTCATTATTCACTACGAAATGACTCCACACGGCAAACCAGATGGAATATGTATTTTTTGCGGTACTTGAACAATGATTCTATGTGTTAAAACAAGGATAATAGATAAAGGTTCTTAACAGTACCACACACATCATTCCAACAGGAGCAATGGACAACCGACTTATCAACCTGTCATGTTATAATGGATTTTTGTGAATTTAAGAGGAAAACTGTGTATGCTAATTACTGAATTATTTATTAATGGAAATGTTAAAGTCTATTAATGAGGTGGAGACAAAATAGAGCTTTCTCCTTGAGATAGGTACACCGCCATGTTTAAAGGAAGGCTGGGAGCAGTACAGAGGCTGGAGGATCGCCACAGGAAGTATTATTGTGTAATGAACGATGTGGCAAAATACAAACAGGAAAATACCGTGAGTTACATCAGGAAGGAGAAACAGGACTTTGGTTTACAGAGAGAGAAGTCAATGGCTAAATTCAGACAGAAGTTCGCCAAGAGGATTGCTTTGCAGAAATGCCTCCAAGAAAATCGTATTGACAGTTCCACGCTCCGTGTTCGGCCTATATATGGTCATTACAATGGTCGACCATTACAATCCTTTAGTAAGGAGATTGATACATTTTTGGCGGAGAGACATCCCCGGATCAGGAAAAAGAAGATGTGTGAAGAACTCTTGGAGGCGGGGCAGGACAAGGGCAAGATTATGGGATCAGAAGCAATGAAAGATAAAGTCAAAGAATACATGACGGAAAGCTGGGGTGTTAAATATGCTGAGGCAAAAAAGAAGAAAGTTGATTATTTTGATGAAGAGTTAGTTGAACAACGACGAAAAAGGGAGCGAGCTGCGAAACATCTCCCGCCAATTTTCAGTTTGTACAAAATATCTTTGAAACCACTGGAACACTGTAGACCTGATTCATATGTACCTGGATCCCTCCATCGTGATCACAATGGTAATGACCATTCAATGCGAAATCCGCAAATCTCCCAGTCGGAACCTGACTTTCGAAGACTAACGCGGAGGGAGAGACTTGAACACTTGGCCCAGAAAGTCGCGTGTACAAAACCCGCGTGTGCTGGTTACCAAGGTGATAGGACCGATCGACCGCATGACGGTTTATTGACATTACCAAAAATAGATCAAAATCCGTATCTCGTAAGACAGGTTTCCCAATAGAGGAAAAAGCATGGACTGTTTGAAAACGGGGGTCAACTAGATGGCGATCAATTGGAGGAATTTACTGTCAGTGCTGTGATGATATTTAGATTAATTTTTATACCTGTATTGCCAGCTTACGGATCGGACATAGGTACATTGAATGATACAAATGGTCATAAGTCCGGGCAATCTTGGACTAGTTCTGACCATTTATGTGTTACCCAAATGACAAAACGACATCATTTAAATGAAATTAAACGAAATTACACGTAATCCGAATTACACGTGTATATATAATCTCAAATCAATTTCAGATAATATATATTCCTGTGAACATTGCTGCCTGGATTTGTTATATCAAATCTTGACGGAAACATAAGACTACTATTTCATGTAAAGTACAGGAAGATAAGTATTGAAACCAATGTTTAATGTTAATCATTCTTCAAAGTATTTATATGGAAATACTGATGTTAACAATACAAGATAGGTGATGAACTAATTATCTAATTAATGAGACGCTAATTGAAGTCCTTGGTACATTGTCTAGTGTACTAAGCGTGGAGATAATATCGAGATTTATATCATTATCTTAAACACTTAACATAATTATTTGATTAATTAAATGTGATATTACACGTCTTAATCTCCTCATTGATGTAATTAAGAATAAAAGCATACGTGTTAATTTACAATTAGTTGTCATGTGATTAAGGTTACACCACTAATTCCCGATTTTATCAAAAACAATAACAATAGATTAATTAATGTTCACATATATATCTTTTATATGAATATTTATAGTATGATAATTATTTATTTCTGCTGCGAATCTTAGCATACATGCGATTGAAATGAATAGCATGTACGAGGACTAGTAACCCAAGGCAATAATGTAGATGTACGTATAGGTATTACAGTCCTGTCACCGAGGGCTTTTACTTAACGTTACTTGATAAGACAGGAAGGAGTTTTCTATACATATCAACTTATACATATGTAACAGATAGTATCAGTTAAAATATTTTTTGCGATCAAATGTAACTATTATCTTATTGTGATATAACGTTAACAGGTAACATTTCTGCGTATACATCATTTGTAAATAAAACATATCAACTGGTAGAATAACGTTTTTGTGTATATATATGTTCATTTTATGGAAATGGTGTTTGGTTAAACACCAAGGCCGGCGAAGGCCAGAACGTTACTTGGAATTCGTATTCAGGATAGGAAATGCTGTAGAACATGAATCCACCTTTCCACTGTAAATGAAAACAATTTAGCAGTTATCTTGATTAAGCGATGGAAAAAATCTAAATAAGGATAAGGATTTTTTAGAGTTTTATTTTCTGTTATATATTAGTTTCTTTCTCCAATATAACATGTACATAGATAATATTTGAACGAAGACTTTCATTATCCGTAAAAATTATCATTATGGCCTCAATGTAATGATCACATAATATGTAGGAACTTCAACGATCAAAACAAATTTCACGGAGTCAGCACGCAGAAACAAACACGGATTTTTAAGGTAGGTGAATGTTGAAAGGCGACAAGAAAAGTAGAAACAGTAATGCGAAATGTATACCAAACACTTACAAAGACGGGAGCTATTTCCACAGAACAGATAACACAAACATAAAGTAGTTATAAAAATGGGAGCCTTTATGCCTTTATATACAGTACTTTTGAGTTATAAAAGTAAACGCTTATATATGTATATACAGTGGTTATACAAGTAGACGCTTATACCTGTACATACAGTGGTGATAAAAGTAGACGCTTATACATGTATAAACAGTGGTTATAAAAGTGGAAGCCTTTATATACAGTACATCTGATGATAAAAGTAGACACAGTGTATAGACAGTGGTTATAAAATTAGACGTTTATATATATAGTGGTTATAAAATTAGACGCTTATATATATAGTGGTTATAAAATTAGACGCTCATATATATAGTGGTTATAGATTTAGACGCTTATTTACACGTATAAATAGTGGTTATATAGTGGTTATAAAATTAGACGCTTATATATATAGTGGTTATAGATTTAGACGCTTATTTACACGTATAAATAGTGGTTATATAGTGGTTATAAAATTAGACGCTCATATGTACCGTGGTTATAAAAGTAGTCGCTTATACGTGTATATACAGCGGCTACAGAAGTATTAGCCTTCAGTGGTTTTAGAAGTAGACGCAAGTTTATCATACCAATAAACTGTAAGATATTTGATCTGATGAATTCGGTTTATTCTTTTGAAATATTTCCGTCTGCTATGTAACATTGACTTTTCACGGGTATTGTCTCTCTCAACTTCTTTTTAATTAGGTACTAATAATTTTGTGGTACACGCTTTTTTGAATACCTCATTTAAAAATGACTAGTCTAGCTTTTCAACTATTTCGTTATAATTTTTTTTTTGGTTTCTTACCAACAATGGAAAGAACGAACATTTTTATTATACAATATGCTAATTAGTTTATTTGAACTGCAGCACTAAGGAAGGCAACAACAACTAAAAATGGAACTGCTTTGACATTTAGTTGAATAACTAATATCACTTACATTGTCCTTTAAACTAGTACGGCACGAGCTACTATACACTTGTGAACTTTGGCGCATTTAAAAATTGGCGTAAAACCTTATTAGGACAGATTAGCGGGATGGAAAATTAGTGCGCCAACAATGCTTACCATAGAAAACAAATACAAACAGCACACTAATATTGTTTCTTTCTTTCTTAGATTATGGTGTTGACAAACATGCCTTGTCCTCAAAGTCGTGTTGTTACTTTGTACATATAACTCTACAAAATAAAACCGTATTTTTTAAATGTGGTTAAAATGGAATATATCAAGATCCCTGATTGGCTGTACATCCAGTGCATTTACCCAATAAAATAACACCCCAACAATAACTTCCTCCACGCCTGATTAGACTGTGTTTTTAATATATGTTCAGTAGGAAATATGAGTAAATAGCGAAGGCAAGGGATCTCATAAAGTGACATGATATTGGAAACTTTTCTGCTATAATGAAAACTAGAGATGGTGAATTTACGAATCATTAAACAAACTGTGTACAAATTCCCTGTATTCAGCCAATAGATGCTTATTATTACAAAATATCAGAATTAATTAATACGTCTGGTAATAAATATCAATTTTGACCTTTCGGAGGCTATTGCAGTATCTGGATGCTTTGTTGCATTATACCAATACGCGAACAAAGTCTATTCAATCAAGGTAATAAGCATCGTGGCAATAATTACATGAGGCAATGCAGATCTGTAAAATTAAAGTATAACGAATACATTGTATTTGTACAAAAGATACACACATATATATGCATGCCAAACTAACGGAATCAACACCGATGAATACATTATTTTTTTTTATTTTACCCCATGGGCGTATATTCCCTGAAATATACATGCATAATAGTATTTCAAATACAAGAATGCGTATCGAATTGTATATGAAATATACTTTTTTGTCAATAGTTGAAGCTGAAATTGAAATAGAAAAGATACGTATATGTTTACGCGTCATTAAGAACTGCGCATGTGCACGAAGCTTTATAAAAGCAAAGGAATCCTTACATAGAAGTCAGAGACTGACAAGAACTCACCAGTCCATGATGAAGGTGCTGACAATACTGTCCCTCCTTGGGCTGGTGGCACTTGCTTTGTGCGAGAGTGAAGAATCTGAACTTGATGGAGCAGGAACCATGCCCCCGGAGCCTGCAGAACCGTAAGTACCAATAGATATTACTGTAAAATGGACTTCTTCTATTAAATCTATGATTTACGTTAATATTATCTTTATTATTTTATCACTTTTTTCATATTGCATTCCTTCGTTTGGACATCAGAAACATGCACAATTTCTTTTGATGAAATCTATGTCGGAAAGATAATTATATGGGTGTCTTTGTCAACATGTAATGAAATTAACGCCGAAATATACAAGAAAAGGGCGTATCGTATACAAATACCGTATGTAATACGTCGGGTCGATTTCAGAATTTTCAGTACTTGATACCCGAAGAACTTTGGTTTACCTTGAAAGTAAAACTGCCGTATTAATGTAAATATAATAACTTTTACTACTTAGAAAAAATACATATTTTCCAGTAAGTTTAATTTTGACGACCTAAACGTTATTCAAACGAAGGAATGTCTCTTTAAGTTATATTATTTCCCCAGTGTCTGCAGCTTTCCATGACAATCGAACAAATTCAATTAAAGATTCAATTTGATACATTTATGCTTAGAGAAGACTGTGGATTTTAGTGTTATAGCTACATAACATAACAAGAGGTCAAGGGTGATATAGATTTATTTTAAATAGTTTAAAAGTTATCGCATGGAAAAGAATTGGTGTGTGTATTAACTATTAAGGCACGAAATAATGTATTAGAAATAACTATTTGTTTTTGGTCATTGTGACCTTCTTTTTTACCAAGGCTTTTTTTTCAAATGGTTTTATTTTCAACATATAAATGCATAAAAAATATGAAAAAAATATTAAGTTTCGCCAAAATTGGGTCAATCAGGAAATTACAGCTCCACTTTATACATCATAGCACAACTTTGACAAGTTTAAACAATGCGTGCGACATAGTTCACGGCATGTAATCTATCCCAAATTAACTTTTTTTAAACTGCTATATAAATGCATGTAACCTGCAGCTAATCAGCAGGAGGTAACATGTCGCACCAGCCTCTCCCATTACACCTCGTATCATTTAAGTATTTTTTGCACCGCGTGTTTTGTAGCTTTACATACATGTGTATCAATTTCTCCCAGAGTGCATTGCGGTTCCCTTCATTACAATGAAGGGAACCGCAATGCACTCTGGGAGAGATTGACATGTGTATGTGTAGTTAAAAATACATCAGACCTCTTTCATGATAACGTCAGTCATTATCGTTATCAAAGTGTAACGAACAGAATAATCTAGACTTTCGATTGCCTGTCGTCAGGCGTAGTGAGGAAGGGGGAGGGGGTCCCGCTATCCATTCCTGTTACGGCTCATATCTAAATAATTCTGCATCGGATTTTTCTGTATCTACAGCTGTTCATATATGTATGTGTGTGTATGTAATATTTCATTTTAACATCGATACATATAATTAAAATCGAAACAGATTAGTGTAGATATTCTGTCATCAAACACAGCAGCATCCATTAGCTAATCTAGCAAGAAGGGAGTAATTTCCCCCCCCCCCCCCCCCCCCCCATATAGTTCGTATCATTTAAGAAGTATGTACATATACTGCTTAATTCAGACATTCACAGATTTATCATCCTGTATTCTTCTTTCTTCTTATAATTAGTATTGTTATATGCTCAGTTGCAACTTACATCTTAGCAAGAGAAATCGAAGCAGACAACATAATCTTTCTTCCAGTCGAGTGCCTCACCAATCAAAAGCGACTTTATCAACGGCGATGTCATTTCTTTTACGATATGGACTAATAATATAAGTTTTTAAGGCAATGAAAAAGCTTGTTACAAACAAGATTATTTTTTATCCAGTACAAGTTGTACAAGGTAGCCTCAGATTTCAAGACATTTCAATTTAGGGCAGAATTGAAGGAGCATGATGCTACAGATGTAAGTTATTCGATAACATCTCGAACCATTTGTGAATGGTGCACTTACACACTAACTCGAATTAACAGCATGTCTAATTAAATACCACACAACAGAAGATGTCGGTATGAACCATGAATTGTGATGTTAAAATGGTAATAATTTACATTAACGCAAGTAACGGATGTTAAAGATGTATCTAGCTGTTGTTAGTACACTTGTGATTACAATTGTCATGTTTTATATTGACTTTTTAAAATTAAAATTCACATGATAACTTAGTGAATGATGATGTCTCCCCGATGATACATTATAAAGATTCTATGACGATTACCAGTTCCTAAATTAACATAATGTAATTGTTTATATTGGCGTTGTTCGTGTATGGACATTGATACTGTAATCAAGTCCAAATGTCCACAATGTTTCATTTTAAAAAATCGTGTTTATTATCAAACGGATATCATAAATCGAACAATAGACTATTGTCCATTTCCCTTCTTTTTTGTCGAGCTGTGTATTCAATCAAATTTATGCTAAAACGGATACTTTGAAGTTAATAAAGACTGAACTAGATAATAAATTGGTCTGTTGGTGTATAGATAGAAAACAGACGAATATTTACGTATTAACGAGTGGATTCCTTGCTGTTTGTGTACCGCAGCAGAAAATGACCTGACATGTCGTCATGTGTTTTTGTTCTGTGAAAAAGGCTATTGTTGTATATGGAGTCACAAAAATGTGTGCTTGATAATTTGGTCAAACAGTTATTAGAACAAACCAATAAAACGCGTTTCAGATGAAATTGTTGAATATTTATAATTCGTCTCACTGAAATGTTATAACATGTGACTAATAAGATGGCACTCCACTCACTCATATTATAAAGAAAATGGGCTTTCCGATAATACCAGTAGTTGATAGGCTTTCTGATATATCCAATGCTTCATAGCCTTTGATAGGAAATCTAAACTGAACATACTCACAATCCATGGTGTTCAGGAGTAAAAAGAAAATATGCCTAGATATCAACTTACAAATGTACTAGGACATATTAATGAATAAGAGACTGATAAAAAAAAATGGACAAAAGCAGTTGTTGATAACAGATCAAATACAACAACAGACAATCAGGAATCTGCTACTAGACTCGAAGTTTGAATGAAGTGCTGCAGGAGGAAATCTCCTTTCTGTTACTATGTAGGCTAGTTTCGCGAGTTTTATAGCAAAGATCAATAGTAAGAGCAACCTAAGACAATGGGCATTCAGACGTATCAAAATAATATACAACGATCCCATAAAAATCTGTGTTCATTTTGGATTATGGAGTGTACTAGACATTTCGATGGTTTAGAGGAACAAGGACGTATCTTCAACATGGCGTGCTTAGAAGTAAAGGGCCGTATCTCAAATTTATCAATTTTTAGATTTTGATAAATTATAATTCCGACTGAGCTTTTCTTATAGAATATGTTCTTTATATCGATGGAAATTGTCTAATTCTTTGAAATCACACAGTAATTTACCAAAATTAGACCATTTCAATTGATATAATGTACAAATTATATAAGAAAATCTCACTCGTAGTAATAATTTATCAAAATCTAAAAATGGATGAATTTGACATACGGCCCTTTACTTCTAAGCACTCCATGTTTGAGATACGTCCTTGTTCCTCTAAACAATCGATTTATAATTAATGTTTCCGTTATTTCAGTATTGAATTCAAATTCATTTTATTCTCATTTCACATACGGACATGATGTATAGAGAAAAACATATTTACAATATAATATATACAATTATAGTAGTGTTCGTAGTTGATACACAGCACTGACTCACAACAAAACATTTTCATTTTTACCAAGGACAGATGATGTTATTAATAAGTCTGATAAAAGTACACATTTCCATTAGTTTTTTTAACATTAGATATATTCATTAGTTCGTTAAACTTAATATTTAGGATTAGGATATATTTCTTAGACATGGTATTATTCTGGCAACATGGCCGTAATCATCTTTCACATGATGTTCGATTGCAGTCACGTTGCGCTGAGAAGGAGGGGAGGGGAAGGGGGGGCTACTGTAATTGTAAATATTTCGGCAGTAATCATTGTTTTAGATCTGAAATCTTTTCATTAAAATTGTGCCAAATGTAATTTAGGTAAATGTTTTATTACACCAAATTCATCATTGCGCTAATATTTTCAAATTCAGTTATGTGGTGAAAAGAGTGAGCAAAAATAAATACATTTACATATTTTTTTCAATGAAAATCTCATTTTACAAACTTGTTATCCTTATCATGATATATAATGTACACGTGTGCCTTCAGTGCGCTTACACTGTTGGTATCATTAACACAGAAAATAGAAAAAAGCAATTGGTCCCCACTCTAAAAAATACTATATATTTGGATTGAAATAGAAATAAGGTGTAGTATTAAAATATTTTGGGTTTTTTTTTCAGAATTCCTCCAGGAATAAGTGGGTCGGATGATAAGCGTTCAGATGAACAGGATCTTAGAGCCAGGCGCCCAATCAAAAATATCCGTGACGAACAAAGGTAAAAAAAAAAAGATGGTATTCCTAACTGTTTTGTTGCATTACGATGAGTACTTTACATCTATATTATTGTACATGGATGTCATAAGTCTGTACGAATATTGCGAAATTTCCAATATCTTTTATTTCGCATTATTGAGGAAAGCCAATTGACATTCAACACACATTTTGTTATACACTCTAAACGTAGATATTTTAGCAGTAATATTATTTCAACGCTATTCGCACATGAAACATTGTAATAATTCCGATTGCGCTAATGCACTTTCTATATGCTACTATATAGCAATTACAACCTGGTTGCGTCAATTCATCACAGCGCTAACATGTTAAATTTTGGTAATGCGTTTGAGTGCGCCAAAATAGATACAATTACAGTATCCAATTAATTTTTATATACAATGTATATATATCCAAATGTGAAATTGAAATTCAAGCATGGCAACATTCTGAATTATTTTTTAGATAAATTTATGAGTATTTTTACTTGAACTTTAATCAATTTACATATCTAAATACTATTTAACTTCATATTAATGTGTATATTGATGGATAAGATATAGCATCTGGAATTCAAATATGTCTATTACAGCAACTTCTTATATATTTATATTTACAAATTATATTTGATAACTTCCAATTATTTGAGATATTTATAAACCGGTCGAAAAGGTTAAAGTTTAAATGGTGATATAAAAAGACGAACAATGTCCTTCATTGTTATCATCATTATTAAAATCGGTTTTTGCCTTTTTAAAACAAGCATGATGATTGGGAATAGTGGCAAATTATAGGAGCCCTCTCCTCCACAATTTATTTCAGCAATATGACAGCTACAATAGACATATAAGTACATTATATACAATGAAACGAAATTGGAAATCAGTGGACTGAAAGAAGAGGCCGATTGGAAGTGCAGGGAAATGGCAATGATATCATAAAGGAGATTTTATCATTTACAACAAGATATTGCATAATGATATATTGAATATGAATTATGATATACCATATATCTGCCTGGCACATACTAGCTACACACTCCAGGTACCCTCTTTGTTTGAATTGCCTATGTTAATGCTCCTGCCTAGTAATCTTTCTCTAATATTGTGTCAGGCAGAAAATCAATTTATTTTCTAATCTTTTAACACATTTAATTGAGAAACATCAATAAGAATAACATTATTTCTGGTAAGCATTGCTTGTGGCACGATGCTTCAGAAAGGGTAGTGATAGGACAGGTAGATTATGTAGAAAGACAGGGAATAATAGGACAGTTTATCGGTATTATATTTATATGTTTGGTTTTTATGATATCAGAGGGGCTTCAGATGTTGATGACGCTGACAAACGTTCCGATACTAGCAATGATAAGCGATCTCAGGATTTGGATTTAAGACTCAGAGAACTTATCAAAAATATCATTCAAGAAAGGTACGGGTTTCATCTTTTTTACATTCTTTAAACATATTTCGGACCGACCTAAAATTCACTGCTTACTGGTATGGATAACCTTTTAATAATTTTATCTCATAAATTGTTCGAATGCTTGAAAAGAGGGTTCAAAAATGTTAATTGAATATGCATATCATTGTTAATCATTGTGCTGGTGTTATTCATGACAACAATAAAATTCTCGAAATTAGCTAAGTAACCGTATGGGGATATATTGAAAATTGTTATTTATATATTTTATGTGGTCAAAACCTACAGACGAGAAAATGTTCCATCAAAGAGGGAAGAGGAGGACAATGCTAACAACGATGAGCAAATCTCACCTGAGAAAAGAGGCAATCGGCGTAGCAAACAAGAGCGAAAGGCGCAACGGGAACAGAAAAATCCGACAGAACGGTCATTAGCAGGCTTAGAAGCAGCTAAGAACCTGGAAATATCGGGTCAGGAAGCGCCGACCAATTGTACGGACAAACAGATAATAGATGCCGTCAAAGTCCACCAAAAGTTTCGGATGATGGAACCCGGGGCTAACATCTGGAAAATTGTACGTAAATTACTAAATGTGTTGTTTGTTTAATTTTTTTTGTTTTTTTTTGATTTTTTTTTTTGAGACTTTGTAACAACGGTACTCTATACAATCAGAAATGCTCTACCAAACATTTTACTGAATAAAACATAAAGCGTACACTCTCCAATTAATTTAGATATCATGGTTGTGCAGCATAAAAATACATGCAAAAACGTGGAATTGGTGTAGAAGTTTAAGCTTCTTGTATTTCAGGCTAGGTGATTGGGTGCCGTCCATTGCGGGTTTCAGACCCGGTCAGGGCACGAGACATAAAATTGTCTCCTTTCGTCATTTGTGTTATTATGTTATGTATTTATGATTATTAGCATATGATTGTGCACTATTTGTTGTTGATCTGAAGATTAAAGATTCAAATTTTCTGTCGTAATTGTACTGCGTTTAATTATGTATAACAAATAGTGTATGAATAAATAAAAATGTACTCAATATTTTGTATGGCTTAAATTCATCAATGTAGCAAGGCGTGGCTGGTGTCTGTTCGGAAGCAATTTTCAGAGGTTGTAGAATATTTCCTTTGTAATGATTGATAAGTGATCTTAACAACTTTGATATACAAATCGTAATTGACAATTCACAAATACATGTAATTAATAAGTTTATTCCTCATATACTTGTGAAACAACATTCAATGCACGATCATCCATTGGAAGTAACAACGAAATGACATGCGGCGCAGGCTCCTTTGTGGTGTATAACTTTGCTCTCTGTTTTTTTTTTTTTGATTGACAGAACTGGGACGACTCTCTTGCCCGTCTCGCACAAGCATTGGCTGACACATGCGTGTTCAAGCACACCAATCTGAATTTGTAAGTAATCGCTAACAGAATCGTCGGTCATACCTAGCTGATAAGAACACGATAAGTTAACAGACTTCACAGCCATCAGAGTTTCATAAAATCTTTTTCGTCATTATGCAACTATAATGTTTCATAGAAATCATAAATTCTTAAACATTATGCTAAAGTGGTACCTTATGCATAAATGACTAAAAGAAAACAAAAATCAAACCCAAAGCAGAAAAATAATAACTGAACATTGTTTTAAGCCTTTTGGGGCATATTTCGGCCTGCTTGACCCTGTTTTGCCCTGTTTGGGCCTATTTACCCTGTTTTGTCCTGTTTGTGCCTGTTTGAAGCTGTTTCGGCTGTTTACGAAAATAAAAACGAAAAGTTGTCACATCTTACATAATGGCAGGAACCTGACACCTTCACTTTTGATTGTAGTAAAGAAGATCTTTACATATGCCTCTGTTTGTGAGATAGTCGATATAGATTTAATGATATAAAGTATCCGGTATGTTGAAAATAAACTCATTATCTAATGTTATAGTGCTAACGGCACCAGAGTGGGACAGAACCTCGCCGTTATAAAGGGAAACAATTACACCATTGAGAAAGTCGTACAGCTGTTTTACAACGAAAAGAGTTACTATGACATCAATGGTCACTCCTTTGAGGACTTCAGTCTGGTCGGTCACTACTTACAGGTACACTTCACCACCAATATCTAATAATAGAGCATTGAATCCCTCATACATTTGTATAATTTATCATGCTAGATCGTTAATTGTATTCTGTTTATTTTTGTTGGGAAATATCTTATCTTTTTGAGTAAAAACTTCTTGTGGCATTGGATATCTGTTGCTTCTATCCATTTGTCATCGACAATATGACATGATATATAGACATATTGCATATAGACAATATGACATACTGTATGTATTGTATACAGACAATATGACATATTATATAATTATATTGTATACAGACAATATGACATATTATATATATTGTATACAGACAACATGGCACACTGTATATATTGTATACAGACAACATGACACACTGTATATATTGTATATAGTTAATATTACATACTGTATATATTGTATACAGACAACATGACATATTGTATATATTGTATAAAGTCAATATTACATACTGTATATATTGTATACAGTCAATATTACATACTGTATATATTGTATACAGACAACATGACACACTGTATATATTGTATAAAGTCAATATTACATACTGTATATATTGTACACAGACAACATGACATATTGTATATATTGTATATAGTTAATATTACATACTGTATATAGTGTATACAGACAACATGACATATTGTATATATTGTATATAGTCAATATTACACACTGTATATATTGTATACAGACAATATGACATATTGTATATATTGTATATAGTTAATAGTACATACTGTATATATTGTACACAGACAACATGACATATTGTATATATTGTATATAGTTAATATTACATACTGTATATATTGTATACAGTCAATATTACATACTGTATATATTGCATACAGACAACATGACACACTGTATATATTGTATAAAGTCAATATTACATACTGTATATATTGTACACAGACAACATGACATATTGTATATATTGTATATAGTTAATATTACATACTGTATATATTGTATACAGACAACATGACATATTGTATATATTGTATAGAGTCAATATTACACACTGTATATATTGTATACAGACAATATGACATATTGTATATATTGTATATAGTCAATATTATACACTGTATATATTGTATACAGACAATATGACATATTGTATATAGTGTATATAGTCAATATTACATACTGTATATAGTGTATACAGACAACATGACATATTGTATATATTGTATATAGTCAATATTATACACTGTATATATTGTATACAGACAATATGACATATTGTATATAGTGTATATAGTCAATATTACATACTGTATATTCCGATCGCACCATATATCTTCATTCTTTGTGCCGAAATTCTTGCTATTAGGCTTAGAAATAACAAACATATTAAGGGGATAGAAGTTGATAATACAAATATTTTACTTTCACAATATGCAGATGACACATACTTAACTCTTGATGGATCTGAGGAATCTCTTAAAGAAACAATGAATGAATTAAATATTTTTGCATCAATTTCAGGATTAAAAATTAATATTGATAAGACAGAAATTGTATGGATTGGCAGTAAAAAATATAGTCAAGAGAAATTTCTACCTGAACTAAACTTGAAATGGGGAAAAGAAAAATTCACTCTATTAGGAATAGATTTCAGCGTTGATCTACATGAAATGATTAAAATGAACTTTGATAAGAAAATAGTAAAATTAAAAAATATTATTACTGCTTGGAGCAGACGTAACTTAACTCCAATAGGTAAAATTCATTTAATAAAATCATTAATGATCTCCCAATTTAATCATTTATTTATTGCTCTACCAAACCCAGGTGACAAGATAATTAAAAAAATAAACTCTATTTTATTTGAATTTTTGTGGCATAGTAAAGTGGATAAAATTAAAAGAGATATTATTGTACAAGATCACTCTCATGGGGGACTAAAAATGCTCAATACTCAAAATTTTGTTGATTCATTAAAAATTGGCTGGGTTAAGCGACTGTTTCAATCTTCAGGAAAATGGAAAACACTACTAGAAAAATATTTAGACCTAGATAAACTAATGAATATTGGAGGGAACTATATAGATCTATGCCAACAAAATATTAGCAATTCTTTTTGGAAAGATGTACTTAGGGCTTGGTCAAGATTAGATAACAATACTAATATGAAAATAGTCAAAGGGAAAGCACTCTTGCATACACCTGTCTGGCATAACAAAAATATTACAATAGGTGGTGGAACAATTTTCTACTCTAAGTGGTATGAAAAGGGTATTTATGTCATTGGTGACTTCTTTAAAGATGTAAACAACAACACTTTTTTCTCTTTTAATGAATTTACTCAAAAGTATAGCATTAACACTAACTTTTTGAAATATAATGGAGTAATATCTGCAATAAAAAAATGTTTACAACACTTTGAATTTGATTCCACTACTTATAACTTTGTATATCCAGTTTTACCTAGCAATATTGCAATATTTCTTAATATTAATAAAGGCTCGAAGATATTTTATGATATTCTAAATTCAAAGAATGACATTACTGCTAAAGGGAAAGAGAAATGGTCTAACTTACTTGATTTCAATTTAAATGATTGGTGTAGTATATATACACTTCCTTTTACAGTAAGTAAAAACTCACGATTACACTGGTTGCAATTTAGAATATCACATCATATCTTAACAACTAATTCATTTCTTTTCAAAGCCAAACTAACAAACAATCCATTCTGTAACTTTTGTAACTCAGAAATTGAATCAATTGTTCACCTTTTTTGGGAATGTGATCAAGTTCAGAATCTTCTTGAAGGTCTAGATATATTATTAGATGCATTATTTATTCCCTTTAGACTAAATAAAAAAACAATGCTTTTTGGTAAATATGATGGTGATTATAAAAATCCATCCTTTAAAGTAGATAATCAAATTATTTTGATTATAAAACAATACATATACAGAAACAGATGTCTGCATAAATCTTTAAATATCAACTCTTTACTCTATTGTATCTATGATCATTATAAAGTCAGAAAATTTTGTAGCTCTAAAAAAGGGGAAAAAGAAAAAAACAAATGTTTGGCTGAATGGAGAAAATGGGATAAACTTTTGCAGATTATGGAATAATACTTTTTTAATCTGTTTTATTGACTTATACATTACACATTTATTTGTATTAAATATTAATAATCGCATACATGTGGTACCTTCTTCTTTTGCTGGAATCCCAGTGTCTGACAATTACAGTAAATATATATAATTGAGTTAATCTACATTTTTAGTAACAAGTCTACCATCCAGTCCTTTCCTCTTTTGGCATAAATTGTGTAAAGTATGATATTTTTTTTTTTTTTTTTTTTGTACTATCTTTGAATAAAAATACTTTAAAATATTGCAAAGTACTCCCTTCCTTTTCTTCTTCTCCTTCCTTTCTTTCTTCCACTTTTCATCCTTCTTCTCTTCCTTCTCCTTCCTTTCCTCTTCTTTATGTATGTCTGTATATGTCTATATGGATTTTTGTCGTTTTGTTCAAGATTAAATAATATAAATGTTATGATTTGTATCCTGTCCACGTGTATCTGTGTTTGTTTTTATCTTATACCATTGATGTTAGGTGTGTATGTTTGTTAGGGTGAGAGGGTGAAACCATATGACGTTAAATATGAAAGGTTTTGGAAGAATATATAGTGTGAAAGCTGAACAATTGAGTGAATAGATGCAATATACATTAATTTGAATGTCAAAAAGATAGAATGTAGAGTGAGTGAGTGAGTAAGTATGTAAATGTTTCCGAAGTAAAATATATATATGTACCTATGTATAATATGCCTTGGAAAAATAAAAAAAATAAAAAAAAAATTACATACTGTATATATTGTATACAGACAACATGACATATTGTATATATTGTATATAGTCAATATTATACACTGTATATAGTGTATACAGTCAATATTACATACTGTATATATTGTATACAGTCAATATTACATGTACATACTGTATATATTGTATACAGACCATATGACATACTGTATATATTGTGTGTTACAGTTGGAGTACTGGGACACGGTGAAGGTTGGCTGTGGTATCCGGTCGTGTCCTACTTTGTACCTGCCCGACCGTGACGAAGTGTGGCACGACGCGTGGTACTGGGCGTGTGATTACTGGCCTCCGTAAGTTGATCAGTCGCTCGTTTTCCAAGTCACCTTCTAGTTATCCAGACGTAAGGCCCTTAGCATCACCGACGAGACGTGTCCTAAAAGGAAGAAACAGTTGTAGTATACAATTTAATTAAAGCGCTATTATGTTTGGATTTATACAATCATGGCAGAGCAAAATAATATAGATATGTGAAAATAACTCCAGATACCTGGACCCAGTCTAGTAATAAATATTAGCCACCCATCACACGTGCAAGGTGTAAAACATGCACAGCTTTGTATATATGAAAATTCAAAGAATCGTATGATATTAATCTGATTGAGACTTCAATCTCAATTATTAGAGTACAAAAAAATAGTTACGTCCAGGTATGTGATATTATAATGCTTTACACATCTCTTTTTCTTACATCTCATCTTTCCTTGACTAGTCTCCATTCCAAAACCCGCCCCTACCAAATTGGAAAACCCTGCACGGAATGCGTCGTCCCTGCTGGCAAGGGCATTGGGTGGATGTGTGTCGACAACACGTGTGGTAAGGTCATTGTCATCACGACAACGCTAGCTATGAAAATAAAAATGATAATCAAAAATAGCACAAATACTTTATTCTGACTAATTTCAAATCCAACTTAATTACTTTTTCATTTTATGTTTTTGATTTTCAGAGGAATGTGATGTTGGAGATCGCGGCTGCAGTAAGTAAGACTAGACATGACTCTAATTCACATTAAATATGTGTCTTTGGCATAATTTTTCCAAGATAGAAAAAATCTGATAATAATGTGTCTAAACAATGTCCAACTTTGATATCCTCTCTTCTGATGTGTAACGTTAAACAATTCCACAATAAGCTCATGTAAACACAAACAAACAACAATAGCTGGATAGAATCTTCCTCGTGTTCTATTTATGAATTAAATCTCTTAATTACATATCTTTTCAAACTGAGTATTGTATCAACAATTTCCAATTATCCTAACACTAACCCTAATCACTCAGGTATGTTACTTACTATGGTTTCTCCACGCTAGATGAGCCAGGACCATGCACGACCTTTGACCCAGACGTCAAGCCCGAAAAAATCTGCAACAAAGTGAAAGCTCATAACTACTGCAACAAGGGGACGCCTGGATATAAGTATGCCAAGCTATACTGCAGGACCACGTGTCAGTAAGTTGTCATGATTATAAAATATACACAATTAATAAATAAGCTAGAAAATATCGTTTAACAATAATACGAGGATGTTATTCAACTTCCAAGGCATCAACTATCGCGGAAGGCCATTTGAAAAATAGCTCGTGTAAAAGAAATACAACAGCTCGTTATGTAACCTATATAGCTACCTCTATACGTTTATCATATAACTGGTCAGGCCATAACGGCTATGACGTTATATAATTTATAATTACAGTCGCACGATTGTCTTTGTAGATAAAAACATATAGTCACCATTCCTGTCTTGTATGGAAATTAGATTGAGCTTTTATTTAGATTCTCATATATATATATATAAGTTAAGTTTTAAACAGAATCTTACACCGATACGCCACTTACCTCAATCTATTGAACGAGTTGACAGTCACTCCCTTTTGACTGAGCCACTTTCACAATCTCTCTGAAGGTACATTCTCAAACACGAAAGAGAGTGACACTTTAAGTAAGGTCCTCTTTATGAATGTCTATGTGAAAATGGGATGGCTAAGACTATTAGCGTACCTTTTTTTTCTTTTTTCTTTAGTTTAAACAATAATTGTACTAACATTCAAGTACACACATCACAATACAAATCAAAGATTGTCTTTTGTATTCAAGGTTCTGCCGTGGTGTACCTGAAGCAATAGACACCGCAAAATGATTTCGAATCGACCACCTGACCAAAGACTGAGCGGAGAATGGCATCACGTGACTCTCAAACATTCTTCAATCAGATAATAATTCGAAAAAAATACTTTGGCTAAATTGCACCACTAGCGGCGATCGAAGATAGATGTCTGGATTGTTTAATTACTTTTGTGACAGAGACTGGCAGTTTGATAACTTTCAGGGCCCAGTTACAGTACCTGTAGTAGTAGTATCATTTTCAAAATATTTTTTATCTTGAAAAATAAAAGATAGCTATGAATTGTGTAAATATTTGATTTTGAAGAGTTGTCTTTCCTGTTTTTGTTTTTTGTTTGTTGTGTGTGTGTGTTTTTTTTGTTTTTTTTTTGGTTTTTTTTTTCTTTTCTATTTAACAACAAACAATATCTTCAAAATACCATTCGTATACGGAAATGTATATTTGATATACATACATTAACGGCTCCTATTAACGGCTCCTCCAACCATTTTTAGAATTACATGTACTTTACAGGGAGAGGATATCATAAACTGATGAATAATTATCCATGTAAAACATCGTGATTTAATAGTACATGCTCTAACAGTAGACCTTACAGAGAATATTAAATTTACTCATTCAAAATGCATATTTGAATAAGAAGTAAAAAATATCGTTTGTTTGGTACATTCTGATCAACCTTCTACCCTTAAGTTATACATTATGTATGTCATTCTGAAAAACAAATAGAAAAAAAGCATATGATTGGAAAAAGTAGATATTGGAAACATTTTATTACTATCATCTATTGATGAACGGTATAATATTAGCATTCTTTGAAATTACATTGGATAATTATAAAACATAACTAACCATCATCGCTAATATCGCCGGATATCCACGGTTGACTGTACACTTTGAAACAAAAATCCGAAAAGGGGGGGGGGGGCTTCATTCGCTATCGTCCTCATACGATCCTAGCTATGTTTCGTAGATGTGGAATCTGTGCCAAAAAACCTGTGGTAATTCCAATATCTTTTTCTCTGAGTCAACAAATTCCAATGGTTGTAATTAAATTACTTACCCCCAGGACACCCCCAATCCCCACCCCCACCCCCCTCAACATTGCAACATTTAGGGTCTTAAATATTTCCTTTCCTCCCGGTCTTCTCATACTTTGTTTTTCCTCTTTGGGTGCTTCATTCGCTATCGTCCTCATACGATCCTAGCTATGTTTCGTAGATGTGGAATCTGTGCCAAAAAACCTGTGGTAATTCCAATATCTTTTTCTCTGAGTCAACAAATTCCAATGGTTGTAATTAAATTACTTACCCCCAGGACACCCCCCAATCCCCACCCCCACCCCCTCAACATTGCAACATTTAGGGTCTTAAATATTTCCTTTCCTCCCGGTCTTCTCATACTTTGTTTTTCCTCTTTGGGTGCTTCATTCGCTATCGTCCTCATACGATCCTAGCTATGTTTCGTAGATGTGGAATCTGTGCCAAAAAACCTGTGGTAATTCCAATATCTTTTTCTCTGAGTCAACAAATTCCAATGGTTGTAATTAAATTACTCGCTTATGTGTAGTTAAAGTATTCATCATTTGGTGTAGGCTATAGCTGCCAGAATTCAGATAATTTTCGTAATAAAAATATGTTGTGCAGTAGAACTGCAAATCTTAATTGTCACATTCTCTTACCCTGAAAGCTTGTATGTCATCACCGAAAGTCTTCTTTCCAGCGCTTATTACACTTGACATGTCATGTATGCATAATACAAAAACTGCCCTACACATAGGGCGTCAGAATTATACCTGCTGCCTCAACTAGATGATCGTAAAAAGAGACAACTGATCTTCCCTAGACACTGCCTTGCCATTGACCTTTAGTGGAGCAGTCGTCCCTGTGAGAAAGGCTCTGTGTCCTGTCACTGGTCGAGACACACCATTCAAGAGTCTAAAAATATGGCATTTTCAACTCCTTCTTAGCGCTTAATATTTTTAGGAGTATGACGACTGGTTCTCCGACAGGTTTGATATCCTGCTGGGTATCTTCGGTGGTATGTTTCGGTGAGGTAGCACTATAAATATACCGCAGCCTCCCAAAACACGCACACACACCATACCCATCATCTCTCACAAAGACGAGGCTGACCTGAGATAATACAAAAAGAAGTGGCGCAAGCACCGTTCCCTGTTGAATGCCACTGAGTACGGGATTTTTCCATTTCACAGCGATTCTTAATTTCATACCAAGCAAGAAGACCTTTATCCAAGACGCAATTTTTGGGGGGGTTATATATAAAAACAGAACACAACAGAAGTTTTTTGACACTATGATGCATGAACAGCATACATACATGTACATGTATATGCAATACTGCCGATGGGGAACTGTAGAACTTAACATCCAACCTTTGTCAGACAGACTTCATGGTCTATAGTTGGAAGTCTTCTTTCAGTCTTCTGTTTCAATATTGCCGATATTTAATTATACGCTGTAATTCAATAATTTTCTTTGCGCTCCCGCATTACGTTAACTTTCTAGTATCGATAGAATTGTTTTATATATGCATGTATTTATTGAGTCTGCATATCAAATTTGAAAGAAGAAACAAGACATGGATAGACAGTAGTAATTTTCGTCGCCTTTATTAAGTAATGGAACCAATAAAGTAAAGAAAGAAAGAAAGAAAGAAAGAAAGAAGTATTGTTCTCTGAATCCGTTGTATGGGCTCACACAACTAAACATTTTACTGTATGTTATTACTAGAGACTCAATCCCTTCATTCGCTCATCTGAAGTTCAAATGATGTGAAATCTATATGGAATTAAAGGGTGAAGTGTTCGCTACCTGATAAATGGTGTTAATTACTGTATAGGTTTAATGGTTTAACTTCATATAAGAGCAAACGAATACTCTGACATTTACAGTGCACTGGGGATATCCCCAACCCGGAGAATTCCTGCCTTTTTACGTCATTTTGTTTTTAGTAAGGATTTTTTACATTATTATTTTCAAATCTCGATGCCCTATACTCTTTATTCTCATTGATAGAAAATACCAATTCTATATGTTATTTGGACTTGGTTCAATGTAATCTCTGTTTCCGTCTGAAGATCATGCCCATAAATTAAGTTCGTTCTCCAGCCTACAAAGCCGATAGAATCTCAATCATCATTATAATTAATGGTCTCAAAATAGTCACAATAGAGTTATCATGCAGAAATAAAGATAATTAAGACAAGTCTTAGTTTTGATTTTTTCCATCATGCAATATAGTTTTATTTCAATAGATACACTGTATATGCGCATATATAGGCCATTAATAGCAACTTCGATCTGAATTCCAGGCCTAGGGAGACATTCATTTGTGTAACATGTGACATAGTTTACTAGGTTTTGCAGTAACATTTGAAATCCATTTCTATTTGTTTTGAAATAAAAGTGTAGCAGCCAGACCGGGGTCCTGGGTTCGAATCCCGGTCTTGCTGCTAATGTTGCTCCTTCTCCTGTTATAAAAGCAAACAAATAAATAAACAAAAACATTAAAACAAAACAAACACGAAATATCTCCAGAAAAGATAACCGACAAAGACGAAGATATTGTACATTTTGGAATACACGTACTTATTTTCTTTTTGTCAGAAATTAACAATTCATCAGACTCGTGGATAATTGAAGATCGGGACTTTGAGGGAGAAATATAGAAACAGCTTCTGTAAAGCGTCATATCAAACTAGACAATGTAAGTTCAAAACCTTATTATTTTATACGTTTCACTGGTAACAAGAATGTGTTATTTATCTTTATTTCTTAAATCAGCCGTTCAGTGTCAACTTCTAGGGCCTTTTCGTTTATGCGGGCAAACTGGTTCGTCTATTTTTTAAGTGTAATATTTCAAGCATATATATATCGATATTGACCGACCTACATATATTAATGCAGGCCTTGAAAGTCCTTGTAAAAACTCTTCTGAAAACAACAAAATATCACCAGGTCTGTACTTTCAAAAACGAACAACTCTGGCCTAACCAGTCCGATAGTCAGGGCTTACATATACAGGCCCTTTTGGCCCACCCATGGGAACTCTCTAGTTTGGAGATAAGAAAATGTATAGTTCCCGCGATTGTAAACATCCGACATACGACGTACATGTGCAATGAATTACTGTCCAGAGATAGCGGTATTACAGTCAGCACTGCTGCTGACAAATAAACAGGTGAGTTTAATATGAACGAAAGCAAAACCATGGAAGAACGTAACTAATCAGCTGGCTTACTGACACATACAGGGCCTCGAGAATTAGGCTAATGTGCACTGCAGGGAAACCACCAACTTGCGTAGGCCTACAATGGTAACAATACCCAAACCACAGGTGCCTGACTCGTTTTATAAAATAATAACATATAGAGTACATATAAATGAGAAATTAAAACCCGGCCTGCTACACATGCCTAAGCTGTTATGAGTTACTCTATAAACTGTAATGTCATTTGAATATTAATGCTGATGTTGCTGAATCTAGATAGCCTAGAATTGTACCACAGTGTTGAATTGTGTTTTCTCCATAATTAACCCATTCTACTTTTTCTCTAAACTAGCGCTATAGGGTATTGTGACAGCTAGTTCTCTGGCGCTACCTCGAATGTTGATATATTTTATTAGAAAATTTTACTGGCATTGCTAGTTGATAAACAACAATTAGAAATTTTAATTATTGTAGAAAAAATGACTTAAACAATTAAGCCGTTGAGGTGAAAAACAAAAATAAACAAAGCCCAGGCTCTGAATCCGGGCCCATATACATTCTCTGTATAAGCTCAGGTTCGCTCAGGTTGCACAAATTGATCCCATGCTTCCACATTTTCATATATAGTAGCAAACTCTAGATCTGGCCCCCACAAGACTTGGTGCCAGGCCTAGGGCTATTGGGAATACTATCATGATGATATTTGTTCAAGAGACAGTTCACATGATCACAGTGACAGCAAGAAAATGTATTGGATTTATTAGTAATGAATTACAAGATTGGAAGGAGTTTAGAATCTCAGTTGAATTAAATAGATATTATAGGTTGTATCATTTCAATTTACAGATTGGAGTGAAAGTAAAAGTGAAGACTTCCAAATCAGATATTGGGCTATGTGTGTCTGTCTTACATGGGGCAATACAGGAGATTTGTGGTGGTCTAGAAGAGGACAGAGACCAAAAAGAACAGGTAATGTTATATACAATGTATTGTATGGTTCCTGCTGGAGACAGTTCAGGAGATTTGTGTTGGTCTGGAAGAGATGAAGCGAGATGTGAGGTGCTGTACACACATGTATAAATGGAATATAACATTGGGGTCTTAATGAATGTTTTGGAATAAATATATGTATCTCAGTGATCGACACAGATTTTAGGTGATACTGCAGATTCATATTCTCCTCATGAAAATCTTATAAATCACGTTTTCATATATGAAATACCGGTTAATATAGTTACAAATTCATAGTAATTATTGTAGCATCCTTGAGGCATTTATACGAAAAGAGGAGGTTGTCTTTTGAGGCATTGAGATCAGCTAGAGTTCAAACTGGGAATAATTTTTCCAAATCATTCTTAACTAACATGATTTTTCCATAAGATCAGTTGAAATAAATTTTGTTTAAAGCTGGTGGGCATAAAAACAAATAAAATAGCTTTGCTCTGAAGGGCTTTTGATGGTATATTCAAGTTATTAATACAGGCATATATGCATCTTTCCCTAAAAAGTTATTTAAACATGCGCCTTATTTTGTACTTATGTATACAAGTGGCAACATATACGTGGTACAACGTTAATATTTCGAGATTACCTGAATGCAACCTTTTTTGTGTCACAGGAAACATGGAGTCGCCAGTTATTCCTAATTCTCCTGTACAAGGTGATATCCACACACTACAGAGAGGACAAGTCAGCAGTGAAACCAGGGGAACTGGTGGATAAAATGGACGCCCTGTGTTCAGTACTACCACCAGTCAATAAGACCGTGTTCCTGGAAGTGGTCAAACGTTGTGGCTGGTTTCAACTGTTCTTTGATGTGAGTACCGTAAACCCTGTATGTAAAATTTTTTTTGTATTTACCGGTACTATACTGACACCAGAGTAGGAAATTCAGGTTTTCCCTGAATAGATGTGTCCAACCTTTCCAGAGGGAGATGGCCTCATACATATATCACTAAATAGGATTCTGAAAAGGGGATTCATAGGAGATGTTTGATGTTACATTACAAAAAGCAAAGCATCAACATAATATTTATGTTCAAGATAGAGTTAGAAAAAAGAATTCCTCCTTGTTACAGAATTTTCGAGACAGATTCTCGCCAGGCAAGAAATACTTAGCAATACTTGTGTTTACATGGCAACTTAAGAATCCCACCTTGGTTGAGAACCACTTTCCTCTCACTGCTGTTTAAGTGAGAGGGGATGAGATCCCCTAATCCCATCACTATCAGGTTCTACCAGGCATTTTCTATGACGACATGATGACAGCATCAAACAAGCATTCATTACACTATAGTAGAGTTCACATCTAATTGGTACCCAGGTATTTCTTTCTAATGTTGGATTGCTTACCTTTTATTTCTAAATTTATTATAATAAATTCTATACTGAATGCAACAAGAGTCCTACTGGGCTGTATAGGATGTTTACTGGTCTAAGAATAGCCCTTAATACTAGTTATATTATAACAAAAAGATTCAGATTTGCTATAATAATGCATTTTGTTTTATTTGCCAATCTCACTTCCCAACTGTATATAGAAACCCCTTTTTTATCTTGACAATTTCTCAATTGACATATAAAGTGTCTTCATTCTAACATTGTTGGACTGTTGGGGTAAGTATGTCTACAGATTAATGTATACAGTGTTTTCATTTAGAACCGGTCGCCGGCCAAATTGACAGGTTAGAATGGTGTTTTGGCCGGTTCAAATGACTTAATTCACTTTTTTAAAAATGTCTAAAAACATATTATCGTAATCCTCAGATACATGTATACCTGTTACTATTCATTTGTAGCCTTTTACAAATGTTTTTATTGAAAACCCTGTGTATATGTCTCATTGATTTATTCTGTTGTCCTTTCAGAGTTTGATATCGGTCCAGGAAGATGTTGCCAGGTCTTTGCTGCGTGACACTGTCAGCCATATCTGTGAGGATGGAATTGATAACAATGACCTTGTCTGGGGAAAACTTATCATTGACTATTTTGTTGGTACCCTTGTTACTTCGCCCAGGACAACTGGTAGCCATAGCAACAAAAATGAAGCTAACCAATCAGACAGTCTGCAAGATAAACCAATGAAAATGCCCAGTCAATCAGCAGGATCCAATCAAGTGGAACTATCCAATGGAGATGTCTGTATTACAGAAGGATCAGCTGCAACAAGTGATCTGGAAAGTGTTGTTTGTGGCTTGATGACACTTACAGAAATGTGTCGTGCCTTAAAACAGATTATGATCATGAATTGTCAAAAAGTCACAGAAATTAAAACAAAAAACTGTCAAAATCTGCCAGAAGTTGAAAACCAGCAGCAGACTTTTCGTGAGTTGTGTCAACTCATGCTTCTAGGTGTTTGTTTCTCTCCAAAATCTGCAGACAAGTTCAATCAGATTTCAGATTGGATAAAATCAAATTTATTTGGCAGTGACGTTGATGATCAGATTCAGAACTTACCTTCTCAAGCCTTGGGGAGATACAGCTGTACTGCGGTAGTAGAACAAGATACTGGACTGAATTCTACATTGAAGGACGCTCCCAGTGCTGAATTCCCTTGGAAGTGTTGGATTAATAAAATCAAATATATTCTTACATCAGAAACAATCAAGAATATATTGACAAACACAGACAACAACCAGCTATCTGAACCAATACTTTCATTTTGTAGCTTTGTTCCTTTAGTGTCAAGAGGAGCAAATGCTGGAAAGATTGTGTCCAGGTTTATAAAACTAGGATGTTCACCAGAAAGAGTCCTGGGTATGGCTGTCCAGGTACTACGAGATATCCCAGAGTCGTGTTGTGGACAAAATATGATTCTCAGTCCAGAAGACAATTTGTCATTGAGCAAAGATTCAGAGTTCGTTGTTGAAAGTCTTTGTGATGTACTGAAAATTTCCAGTCCAGATGTCAACAGACAAGTCAGTTATACAAGAGATTGGTCGATGTCGGCAATTTTGTGGAGGATCGAAAACCGACAGCCAGGTTATACAGGTACAGTGATATACCACACAGTTTCTCCTGTTAGATAGTTCAGCTGACATGATGTTTTCAGAAATGATCCATTTACATTTGGACAAAGCGAAGGGCTGTTCCAGGAAAACATAAATGGGACAGGGGATTTAAGGCACCTTGAAGATAGGGGACCCACCTATGGAAGCAATTTAAAATTTTGATATCCACTTTTTTTGCAAATGGTACCCAGCTGGTATAGAAGCAATTTTAATGTAAAGAAATGGTACAAATTCATCAAATACACACAAAACAGAATCAACTTATAGATGTGATTTCAATTTTAACCAACCCCACACCACATGTAACTTATTAAAGTGCCTGTTTCCCTGGAACAGCCTTTGATAAAATCAGTGAAACATATGGGAGATCATTTATCCTTGCCCTGCAATAAACTCAGCAAACAAAATTTGAATTTTAATAGCAAAGCTGTGCCTTTAATTTGGTGTTAAAATTATGAATAGCTGGCCTGTGTACATGCAGTTAATGTTAATACATACATTGTTCAAATTTATTATACATTTCAGATGGTTTGTTAAGACTTCTGACAACTTTTGATTCTGAGGTTTGGTCCAATTTGAGGTAAGAGTAAATATTAGTATTATATATATGATATCATATTTACACTGATAAAGGATCATAATATCTCAGAAGAAATCAAGTTTTATGTCATTTATGTCGTGCGTATGGTCAAAGTCACTTACTATATATAGCGGGAGCCAGGAGGGGATATTTGATGCATAAGAGGGTAAACAGGGTAAGAGAAAAATAATCATTCACCCCCTTGGGGGTGATAGAGGGGAATCTCAAACCTCGGGGTAAGATACTTAAAGGGGGTGAAAGATTCTATTATTCTCAGACGAGTTCAAGTTTCAATGCGTTTCTGTCAAGGTCAAAGTCACTTACTTTTTTAGCGGGAGGAGACATGTATCGCTTTAAGCAATACCCAGTATGCTTGTTATGTTGCAGTTTGATAAAAACCATTCAAGACAATATGGCCGCCCTTATCACTGATGATGTGATGCTGAAGTTTTATGAGCTTGTGGCAAAAATGGCTGATGATATGGATCCTGATTCATTGTGCCAGCTCAAAGAGGTAAACAGTTTCTAAAAACCTTGCTGATATAATCTTTTAGAAATTCTTAAAAATTATTGTGGTAAGCCTTTTTACCATTTACATTTGTCCACAATACCTTCATATACATATCGTCCTGTTATAAAATGTTTAAACAAAAAATGATAAAAAATAAAACAATTGTGTTATCAAATGATATAGATAAAATACTCGTGTTATCAATAGTATGGAATGTTTTAGGTCTTTGTGAACATGATTTACATAATATGAAACACAATATGAAACACAATGATATAAAGGGAAAATTATGGTGTGTCCTATATTGACAGGAAGATAAACATGATTTTAAAGCAAAAATACATCCTGTGTCAAAAATAATAAAATAAATCATGTTGTTACAGTTGGTGCTGGCTGGTTTTAGTTGCCTCCCTTGGACTGTACAAGACCAACACATTGCCTTGGTGTACTCCTCATATGGACACTGGCCCCGTCATCATGGCCGTCAGTTGGATGGAATTATCACTGCAACACTCAATAAACTCACCATGGAAATCAATGAAAACGAGAAGGTATCGAGATTCTGGGAGTATGAGAACTGCTCTGATCTATTATGAACGCCATCGACATTGTATATCAGATAAACAGATAGAAGAAATGTTTATGTATCTGCTTTTAACTTTGGAGACTTCTCCTTGGAGCTGTCATTTTTTGGGGTTGTTTTTTAAAGTTCACGAAAACTAAAACCTTTTTAGCTCTTTAAGACTAATTCCATAAAATCATTGTGATTGGAATATTTAACAGATAGCTTACTGTTTATCTGTGGATTTGTTGTCAGTTTTTCTATATTCTTGTACTAAACAGTAATGTGTAAATAATGTACAGTAGTGATGTGAATCAGTTTCATACGAAAGCCGGTTGAGACCATTTTCGTAGAAGAAAATAAAAAATTCGCGTTATTACGCGATAGTTTCGCGATATAACGCGTTAGTTTCGCGTAATTACGCAAAACTAACGCGTTATAACGCGAAACTAACGCGTTATATCGCGAAACTTTCGCGTAATTACGCGAAACTAACGCGTTATATCGCGGAACTATCGCGTAATAACGCGAAACTTACGCGTTATTACGCGAAACTAACGCGTTATATCGCGAAACTTTCGCGTAATTACGCGAAACTAACGCGTTATATCGCGTAATAACGCGAAACTTACGCGTTATTACGCGAAACTAACGTGTTATATCACGAATATATATAGATAGCTATAAGAAGTATCGACTACTTTTGAAGAGTATTGACATGAGGCACGACAGTTTAGTGAGATTTTCTTTTGAGCTTGGCCTATCCCAAGCTGAAATTTTGAGTTTTTTAACAAAAGTGGATAGTGTTGTTTTCAGCAATTCAACACTTAAACGATATTTGAAACGATAGTGTTTAACAATAGGGAAATTAGTTCTCGGATATATCCGATGTTGCATTATTCATTCTCAATGAATTACAAAATTCTGGACAGAAAAACAACTTCGTTCTCACCCTCCATCTTTAGAGTCATTATCTGATTCTCTGAAACCATTTCATAATCTTATAGAACCTGCTGCGCATAATAAAGCAAAACTTTCGTGATATTATACAATTATCGACCTGTTTTCAGGTGAATATTATGATTGATAAACTCGAGAAAATGATATTTCCCGAGGCCGAAGGTCATCGTGTTCACCTGAAAACAGGTCGATAACTGCTTTATTATATGACAAAACTGATACATTTTCATATTACAGAATGATTATCATTACCTGTCATAGGATTGAAAAAATAATAGTGATCGACCTGAGAAAAGTTCAAAATGACAATTAATAAGTCAAAGTCAACAATGAATTTTAACTATATTATTTATTGTTACTTAAAATTCAACAAAATGTAAAAACTAAAACATTTAAGAATTCAGTCTATTAAACTCTGTCCGGGAGCACGTACCTACATGTACATGTAAGCATACATTTTTGACGACATGGATAGTTGGAAATTCCCTTGTTACTATATTTGGGTGCGTAATCGAGTTGTTGGATTGTTATGTCACCCTGGATTTGATGTCAAGGATTGCGGAATAGGCCCTGTTATTATATTTGGGTACGTACTTTACTATTTGGTGATCATATCACTCTGTAGCGAGAGGGGGCACGGACAAAAGCCCCCGTGGACATTAGCCTCTAGGACAAAAGCCCCTTCACACTAATCAAAACGTAGACAAAAGCCCCTTTATAAAAATAAATATTTTTTATTGATTTGAAAAAAAAATTCATTGTCTGATTTTAGCAACGGTTATATTGAGTTAAATTAAGTGCTATATATACAAATATGTAAAAGTGACTTCAGTCACCAGTGGCTTCTGCAATATAAACAACCGCTTCAAACAACAACTTATTGAACTGTTGTATTAATTTATTTTTATATTATTTCTATGATTTCCTAAAATTACAATAATTATATTATAATTTGAGACACAGATATTGAAAAAGGAGATGTTTTAGGAACCTGCTGGCACCATGTAATCGGCGATTATTGATGAAATACTACTTGTATTATAACATCACTATTTACTATTAAAAATACAGATTTACTAATAGTATATAAAGTATACCAACTAAATTTATATAGACGGGGCTTTTGTCCGTGGGTGGGGGGCTAAAGTCCAGGGGTTGGGGTCGGGGTGTTTTGTCCTACACTGTAGCACGGCTTCGGGGTTGATAATAATATTTGTGCAAAGTAAGAATGTTTAGAATTGGCTAATCAGGAAAGGGGGAATATCACAGTCATATCATAGCCTAATACGCGTTAGTTTCGCGTAATTACGCGAAAGTTTCGCGATATAACGCGTTAGTTTCGCGTAATAACGCGTTAGTTTCGCGTAATTACGCGAAAGTTTCGCGATATAACGCGTTAGTTTCGCGTAATAACGCGAAAGTTTCGCGTAATAACGCGAAAGTTTCGCGATATAACGCGTTAGTTTCGCGTAATTACGCGAAAGTTTCGCGATATAACACGAATTTTTTTTTATTTTCTTCTACGAAAATGGTCCCAACCGGCTTTCGTAGTTTCACTCTCAGAATCAATAATATGTAACACAAAATCCATCGATAATCAATTTAAATCTGTTTTCTAAATTAAGCAGAGAGTTTCCCTTTTGTAGAAAATTTACATGCATCTCATTGAAGTACATTCATTTCACCTCCTGGCTTTTGTTATCAATATCTTCACAAACACATACAAAGTATTTAGCGATTGTTAATTCGTTTAAATCTCCTTAATCACTTGCAAATGACCCTTGCAATTGTATATATCTGTAAAATATTAGATGAATACTTTTTGGTTTGGTAACATCCCAGAAATATGCTAAGCTAAAGCTGTACAAAAACACTTCGAGAAATTTTCGATTAATTGACTTTTTAAAATTACCATTGAAGATCGGTTTTATATCTTTTTTTTCAACCAATTTTCTATTAGTTTTAATCACCAGCCAACCACAGTCTTTTACGATACAATTTATGATATGATCGAAGTTTAAATTGTATGACATGTATACATTTTTAGGTCGTATCAGAGTTATGTCAGCTCGCACTACAGGATGTTGAGACTGTTATCAAAGGCATTGTGGGAAGGGCAGCTAGCAGTGCACAACAAGCCGAGATAGCTGTCAAGGTTTGTCAAAGATATAGTCACCATTTGACCAAATAACTGCTTTAGAAAGCAAAGAGAAAGGAAAGTATTTCATCAAATGTTTTAATCCTAAGCTAAATAGACTGATTCAAGATTTATCTTCCTTTCATATATTGTGACATCAACAAATCTATGACATCATCATATGCTATTGTCTTTGTTACTATGTAACCAGAGTTGAACATCTGAAGATCAACTGAAAGCGCAAATGCTTAACAAAGATTTTGTAACTTTTTCTGTATATTAATATATACAACGTATACATAATATGGAAGAATAATGAATATACCTCGCCTGTGCCAGGCTTCAAACTAGCGACCTTTCACTCTCAAGGCAAACATCCTACCTGGGTAACTGGGCTAAAGGGAAATTCACGCTATTCTGAGATAGGCGGCCTTATACTCTCTACTTTTACATATATAGGTACTGACTAGGATGTCCAGTGTGGCCTCGGGAAGGACAGAGGGCTGTAATCTTAGTGATGAACTTCATCAGTTCCTTCTCTCCAGTCAGCTGTCTGCCAAAGAGTGTCGTAATATCCTGTACTTCATACAGCTGTCAATCATGGTAATGTATACTTAATATAGATTACATTTATCAGAAATAGGGAAATAATTTACTGTTGAGTTGTGTATAGTTACATATACATATACAGGAATTTATCATACAGAGTAAAGTTTTAGTTGGAGCAATTAAGTCATTACAAGTTACAGATAAGAGTTTTGATATACAAAAGTGCATGCAGTTACTGTAGTTTACATGAATTCTAGCTGTGACGGCTCCCTGGGCTAAGTAAAGCAATTAGGAACTAAAGACTTGTGAAATGGTATTGGGTATAAATATCATAACCTTAGACATATCAAATTTCAAACATCAGACTTCAAATATATTACATTTGAATTTAAATATTTAAATGTTAAAGTATTTAAATGTTGATTTACAGCCCCAGAAATCATCCCACTGTGAGGACGAGTGGAAAGCATCACCTCTGCTGAATGTTACCGTATTTATCCAGAAAACAACACTGCCATTTCTCAGTGTATTGTGTCTTTGTAACCAAGAGCAAACGATGAATACCATATTTGCATTAGAGATCATCATTGGTATTTTTGAAGCAGTGAAGCAACACAGAGCCTTATTGGCCAATCTGTTGAAGTCCTTAGCAACAGACTCTGCCCCTTGGTTACTGTGTATGGCTGAGCTCTGGCAGTATTGTGTCGTTCTGTGGGAGTCTAATCAAGATACAGGACTCAGGTTGAAACTGAAAGAAAATTTGGTGAAATTTTCCACACTGCTGAAGTCAACAAATTCATCTTGTGATCTGTTCACCTATGGTAACTATTCCTTCATTGGCTTCAGTATATACATATAAGAAATATATATATAATATTCACACAGAGCACATGCATAAGTTAAATTCGAATTTATATGAAATTGTGTGATATCGGATGTTTATGTAATTTCACTGAAGATGTATGTCATGGCTGGCACTGTGAAGGCACACAAAGTTGTACATACTAATTTTTTTGCCTTTATCTGTTTTTGTATTAAGTTTACTGCAAAAAGGCAGTGTCCATATAAAAATGACATCCCTTTCACAAACAGATTTGCTGGCTGTGCTTAAATTTTAGCTAGTCAATAAAGATGTAATACGTGTATTATTCAGATAAATTTTAAAATATATCAATTCTTACCACCTCCATGTGTACCAACTGAAGGATACATGTTAATGTTTAACAGGACCCCAGACCAGAGTTTGGCTCCATAGTCATCTGGAACAGATGGACTGGTCAGTACAACTCCATATGGCAGAAATAATCAGTCCTACAGCATACCAACAGGTCAGATTAAAATTCATTGATTATTGATGAAAGTTATACTGATGATACTGGTTACATCGGTTATATATTAAAATATCAGTCGATGATATCATAGATAAAAAATTGTTACCAAAAATATGATTCACATAACATATTTGAAGTACATATTGGTATTTAGAGTCAATAAATGAATGACCTTGTAAGCTATATATATGATGGTTTCAGATTAAAAGCTGGTATGTTTTTGACAACATTTGAATATGATCCATTAAACATATTTAGTGACATGAAGTGTCATGTCATTAGCTTATTGTTATGGAAATTCCAACTATGTAGCTAGAATAAAAGACATATGCGTTTTTCAAATGAAGGACAATTTCAATGCGTTTTTCAAATGAAGGACAATTTCAATGCGTTTTTCAAATGAAGGACAATTTCAAAACATTGTGGAAATATGTGTTAATTCATGGAATCTTTAATATCAGTGTAGTTTAAATTATAACAAAACATCATCAATTTTATATATGAACTTCAGTTGATATTGTAATGGTATCCAATGTTTCAGGAATGTGAGCTGGAGGACTTCTGTCTACTTCTGATCAACGATTCAGGTAATGTCCAGTTACTGTCCAGTACTGATCAGGTAAAGTCCAGTATCTGTCTAGTACTGATCAGGTAAAGTCCAGTGTCTGTCCAGTACTGATCAGGTAAAGTCCAGTGTCTGTCCAGTACTGATCAGGTAATGTCCAGTGTCTGTCCAGTACTGATCAGGTAATGTCCAGTTACTGTCCAGTACTGATCAGGTTATGTCCAGTATCTGTCCAGTACTGATCAGGTAATGTCCAGTGTCTGTCCAGTACTGATCAGGTAATGTCCAGTTACTGTCCAGTACTGATCAGGTTATGTCCAGTATCTGTCCAGTACTGATCAGATAATGTCCAGTGTCTGTCCAGTACTGATCAGGTAATGTCCAGTGTCTGTCCAGTACTGATCAGGTAATGTCCAGTTACTGTCCAGTACTGATCAGGTAATGTCCAGTGTCTGTCCAGTACTGATCAGGTAATGTCCAGTGTCTGTCCAGTACTGATCAGGTAATGTCCAGTGTCTGTCCAGTACTGATCAGGTAATGTCCAGTGTCTGTCCAGTACTGATCAGGTAATGTCCAGTTACTGTCCAGTACTGATCAGGTAAAGTTCAGTGTCTGTCCAGTACTGATCAGGTAATGTCCAGTGTCTGTCCAGTACTGATCAGGTAAAGTCCAGTGTCTGTCCAGTACTGATCAGGTAATGTCCAGTATCTGTCCAGTACTGATCAGGTAATGTCCAGTGTCTGTCCAGTACTGATCAGGTAATGTTCAGTGTCTGTCCAGTACTGATCAGGTTATGTCCAGTATCTGTCCTGTACTGATCAGGTAATGTCCAGTGTCTGTCCAGTACTGATCAGGTAATGTCCAGTTACTGTCCAGTACTGATCAGGTAAAGTTCAGTGTCTGTCCAGTACTGATCAGGTAATGTCCAGTGTCTGTCCAGTACTGATCAGGTAAAGTCCAGTGTCTGTCCAGTACTGATCAGGTAATGTCCAGTATCTGTCCAGTACTGATCAGGTAATGTCCAGTGTCTGTCCAGTACTGATCAGGTAATGTTCAGTGTCTGTCCAGTACTGATCAGGTTATGTCCAGTATCTGTCCTGTACTGATCAGGTAATGTCCAGTGTCTGTCCAGTACTGATCAGGTAATGTCCAGTGTCTGTCCAGTACTGATCAGGTTATGTCCAGTATCTGTCCAGTACTGATCAGGTAATGTCCAGTTACTGTCCAGTACTGATCAGGTAATGTCCAGATACTGTCCAGTACTGATCAGGTAAAGTCCAGTGTCTGTCCAGTACTGATCAGGTTATGTCCAGTATCTGTCCAGTACTGATCAGGTTATGTCCAGTGTCTGTCCAGTACTGATCAGGTAAAGTTCAGTGTCTGTCCAGTACTGATCAGGTAATGTCCAGTATCTGTCCAGTACTGATCAAGTAATGTCCAGTGTCTGTCTAGTACTGATCAGGTAATGTCCAGTTACTGTCCAGTACTGATCAGGTAATGTCCAGTGTCTGTCCAGTACTGATCAGGTAATGTCCAGTATCTGTCCTGTACTGATCAGGTAATGTCCAGTTACTGTCCAGTACTGATCAAGTAATGTCCAGTGTCTGTCCAGTACTGATCAGGTAATGTCCAGTTACTGTCCAGTACTGATCAGGTAATGTCCAGTGTCTGTCCAGTACTGATCAGGTAATGTCCAGTTACTGTCCAGTACTGATAAGGTAATGTCCAGTGTCTGTCCAGTACTGATCAGGTAATGTCCAGCTACTGTCCAGTACTGATCAGGTAAAGTCCAGTGTCTGTCCAGTACTGATCAGGTAATGTTCAGTGTCTGTCCAGTACTGATCAGGTTATGTCCAGTATATGTCCAGTACTGATCAGGTAATGTCCAGTGTCTGTCCGTTACTGATCAGGTAATGTCCAGTATCTGTCCAGTTCTGATCAGGTAATGTCCAGTGTCTGTCTAGTATAGTACTGATCAGGTAATGTCCAGTGTCTGTCTAGTATAGTACTGATCAGGTAATGTCCAGTTACTGTCCAGTACTGATCAGGTAATGTCCAGTTACTGTCCAGTACTGATCAGGTAGTGTTCAGTGTCTGTCCAGTACTGATCAGGTTATGTCCAGTATCTGTCCAGTACTGATCAGGTAAAGTCCAGTGTCTGTCCAGTACTGATCAGGTTATGTCCAGTATCTGTCCAGTACTGATCAGGTTATGTCCAGTGTCTGTCCAGTACTGATCAGGTAAAGTTCAGTGTCTGTCCAGTACTGATCAGGTAATGTCCAGTATCTGTCCAGTACTGATCAAGTAATGTCCAGTGTCTGTCTAATACTGATCAGGTAATGTCCAGTTACTGTCCAGTACTGATCAGGTAATGTCCAGTGTCTGTCCAGTACTGATCAGGTAATGTCCAGTATCTGTCCTGTACTGATCAGGTAATGTCCAGTTACTGTCCAGTACTGATCAAGTAATGTCCAGTGTCTGTCCAGTACTGATCAGGTAATGTCCAGTTACTGTCCAGTACTGATCAGGTAATGTCCAGTGTTTGTCCAGTACTGATCAGGTAATGTCCAGTTACTGTCCAGTACTGATCAGGTAATGTCCAGTGTCTGTCCAGTACTGATCAGGTAATGTCCAGTTACTGTCCAGTACTGATAAGGTAATGTCCAGTGTCTGTCCAGTACTGATCAGGTAATGTCCAGCTACTGTCCAGTACTGATCAGGTAAAGTCCAGTGTCTGTCCAGTACTGATCAGGTAATGTTCAGTGTCTGTCCAGTACTGATCAGGTTATGTCCAGTATCTGTCCAGTACTGATCAGGTAATGTCCAGTGTCTGTCCGTTACTGATCAGGTAATGTCCAGTATCTGTCCAGTTCTGATCAGGTAATGTCCAGTGTCTGTCTAGTATAGTACTGATCAGGTAATGTCCAGTGTCTGTCTAGTATAGTACTGATCAGGTAATGTCCAGTTACTGTCCAGTACTGATCAGGTAATGTCCAGTTACTGTCCAGTACTGATCAGGTAGTGTTCAGTGTCTGTCCAGTACTGATCAGGTTATGTCCAGTATCTGTCCAGTACTGATCAGGTAAAGTCCAGTGTCTGTCCAGTACTGATCAGGTTATGTCCAGTATCTGTCCAGTACTGATCAGGTTATGTCCAGTGTCTGTCCAGTACTGATCAGGTAAAGTTCAGTGTCTGTCCAGTACTGATCAGGTAATGTCCAGTATCTGTCCAGTACTGATCAAGTAATGTCCAGTGTCTGTCTAATACTGATCAGGTAATGTCCAGTTACTGTCCAGTACTGATCAGGTAATGTCCAGTGTCTGTCCAGTACTGATCAGGTAATGTCCAGTATCTGTCCTGTACTGATCAGGTAATGTCCAGTTACTGTCCAGTACTGATCAAGTAATGTCCAGTGTCTGTCCAGTACTGATCAGGTAATGTCCAGTTACTGTCCAGTACTGATCAGGTAATGTCCAGTGTCTGTCCAGTACTGATCAGGTAATGTCCAGTTACTGTCCAGTACTGATCAGGTAATGTCCAGTGTCTGTCCAGTACTGATCAGGTAATGTCCAGCTACTGTCCAATACTGATCAGGTAAAGTCCAGTGTCTGTCCAGTACTGATCAGGTAATGTTCAGTGTCTGTCCAGTACTGATCAGGTTATGTCCAGTATCTGTCCAGTACTGATCAGGTAATGTCCAGTGTCTGTCCAGTACTGATCAGGTAATGTCCAGTATCTGTCCAGTTCTGATCAGGTAATGTCCAGTGTCTGTCTAGTATAGTACTGATCAGGTAATGTCCAGTGTCTGTCTAGTATAGTACTGATCAGGTAATGTCCAGTTACTGTCCAGTACTGATCAGGTAATGTCCAGTTACTGTCCAGTACTGATCAGGTAGTGTTCAGTGTCTGTCCAGTACTGATCAGGTTATGTCCAGTATCTGTCCAGTACTGATCAGGTAATGTCCAGTTACTGTCCAGTACTGATCAGGTAATGTCCAGTGTCTGTCCAGTACTGATCAGGTAATGTTCAGTTACTGTCCAGTACTGATCGGGTAATGTCCAGTGTCTGTCCAGTACTGATCAGGTAATGTCCAGTGTCTGTCCAGTACTGATCAGGTAATATCCAGTGTCTGTCCAGTACTGATCAGGTAATGTCCAGTGTCTGTCCAGTACTGATCAGGTAATGTTCAGTGTCTGTCCAGTACTGATCAGGTTATGTCCAGTATCTGTCCTGTACTGATCAGGTAATGTCCAGTGTCTGTCCAGTACTGATCAGGTAATGTCCAGTTACTGTCCAGTACTGATCAGGTAAAGTTCAGTGTCTGTCCAGTACTGATCAGGTAATGTCCAGTGTCTGTCCAGTACTGATCAGGTAAAGTCCAGTGTCTGTCCAGTACTGATCAGGTAATGTCCAGTATCTGTCCAGTACTGATCAGGTAATGTCCAGTGTCTGTCCAGTACTGATCAGGTAATGTTCAGTGTCTGTCCAGTACTGATCAGGTTATGTCCAGTATCTGTCCTGTACTGATCAGGTAATGTCCAGTGTCTGTCCAGTACTGATCAGGTAATGTCCAGTGTCTGTCCAGTACTGATCAGGTTATGTCCAGTATCTGTCCAGTACTGATCAGGTAATGTCCAGTTACTGTCCAGTACTGATCAGGTAATGTCCAGATACTGTCCAGTACTGATCAGGTAAAGTCCAGTGTCTGTCCAGTACTGATCAGGTTATGTCCAGTATCTGTCCAGTACTGATCAGGTTATGTCCAGTGTCTGTCCAGTACTGATCAGGTAAAGTTCAGTGTCTGTCCAGTACTGATCAGGTAATGTCCAGTATCTGTCCAGTACTGATCAAGTAATGTCCAGTGTCTGTCTAGTACTGATCAGGTAATGTCCAGTTACTGTCCAGTACTGATCAGGTAATGTCCAGTGTCTGTCCAGTACTGATCAGGTAATGTCCAGTATCTGTCCTGTACTGATCAGGTAATGTCCAGTTACTGTCCAGTACTGATCAAGTAATGTCCAGTGTCTGTCCAGTACTGATCAGGTAATGTCCAGTTACTGTCCAGTACTGATCAGGTAATGTCCAGTGTCTGTCCAGTACTGATCAGGTAATGTCCAGTGTCTGTCCAGTACTGATAAGGTAATGTCCAGTGTCTGTCCAGTACTGATCAGGTAATGTCCAGCTACTGTCCAGTACTGATCAGGTAAAGTCCAGTGTCTGTCCAGTACTGATCAGGTAATGTTCAGTGTCTGTCCAGTACTGATCAGGTTATGTCCAGTATATGTCCAGTACTGATCAGGTAATGTCCAGTGTCTGTCCGTTACTGATCAGGTAATGTCCAGTATCTGTCCAGTTCTGATCAGGTAATGTCCAGTGTCTGTCTAGTATAGTACTGATCAGGTAATGTCCAGTGTCTGTCTAGTATAGTACTGATCAGGTAATGTCCAGTTACTGTCCAGTACTGATCAGGTAATGTCCAGTTACTGTCCAGTACTGATCAGGTAGTGTTCAGTGTCTGTCCAGTACTGATCAGGTTATGTCCAGTATCTGTCCAGTACTGATCAGGTAAAGTCCAGTGTCTGTCCAGTACTGATCAGGTTATGTCCAGTATCTGTCCAGTACTGATCAGGTTATGTCCAGTGTCTGTCCAGTACTGATCAGGTAAAGTTCAGTGTCTGTCCAGTACTGATCAGGTAATGTCCAGTATCTGTCCAGTACTGATCAAGTAATGTCCAGTGTCTGTCTAATACTGATCAGGTAATGTCCAGTTACTGTCCAGTACTGATCAGGTAATGTCCAGTGTCTGTCCAGTACTGATCAGGTAATGTCCAGTATCTGTCCTGTACTGATCAGGTAATGTCCAGTTACTGTCCAGTACTGATCAAGTAATGTCCAGTGTCTGTCCAGTACTGATCAGGTAATGTCCAGTTACTGTCCAGTACTGATCAGGTAATGTCCAGTGTTTGTCCAGTACTGATCAGGTAATGTCCAGTTACTGTCCAGTACTGATCAGGTAATGTCCAGTGTCTGTCCAGTACTGATCAGGTAATGTCCAGTTACTGTCCAGTACTGATAAGGTAATGTCCAGTGTCTGTCCAGTACTGATCAGGTAATGTCCAGCTACTGTCCAGTACTGATCAGGTAAAGTCCAGTGTCTGTCCAGTACTGATCAGGTAATGTTCAGTGTCTGTCCAGTACTGATCAGGTTATGTCCAGTATCTGTCCAGTACTGATCAGGTAATGTCCAGTGTCTGTCCGTTACTGATCAGGTAATGTCCAGTATCTGTCCAGTTCTGATCAGGTAATGTCCAGTGTCTGTCTAGTATAGTACTGATCAGGTAATGTCCAGTGTCTGTCTAGTATAGTACTGATCAGGTAATGTCCAGTTACTGTCCAGTACTGATCAGGTAATGTCCAGTTACTGTCCAGTACTGATCAGGTAGTGTTCAGTGTCTGTCCAGTACTGATCAGGTTATGTCCAGTATCTGTCCAGTACTGATCAGGTAAAGTCCAGTGTCTGTCCAGTACTGATCAGGTTATGTCCAGTATCTGTCCAGTACTGATCAGGTTATGTCCAGTGTCTGTCCAGTACTGATCAGGTAAAGTTCAGTGTCTGTCCAGTACTGATCAGGTAATGTCCAGTATCTGTCCAGTACTGATCAAGTAATGTCCAGTGTCTGTCTAATACTGATCAGGTAATGTCCAGTTACTGTCCAGTACTGATCAGGTAATGTCCAGTGTCTGTCCAGTACTGATCAGGTAATGTCCAGTATCTGTCCTGTACTGATCAGGTAATGTCCAGTTACTGTCCAGTACTGATCAAGTAATGTCCAGTGTCTGTCCAGTACTGATCAGGTAATGTCCAGTTACTGTCCAGTACTGATCAGGTAATGTCCAGTGTCTGTCCAGTACTGATCAGGTAATGTCCAGTTACTGTCCAGTACTGATCAGGTAATGTCCAGTGTCTGTCCAGTACTGATCAGGTAATGTCCAGCTACTGTCCAATACTGATCAGGTAAAGTCCAGTGTCTGTCCAGTACTGATCAGGTAATGTTCAGTGTCTGTCCAGTACTGATCAGGTTATGTCCAGTATCTGTCCAGTACTGATCAGGTAATGTCCAGTGTCTGTCCAGTACTGATCAGGTAATGTCCAGTATCTGTCCAGTTCTGATCAGGTAATGTCCAGTGTCTGTCTAGTATAGTACTGATCAGGTAATGTCCAGTGTCTGTCTAGTATAGTACTGATCAGGTAATGTCCAGTTACTGTCCAGTACTGATCAGGTAATGTCCAGTTACTGTCCAGTACTGATCAGGTAGTGTTCAGTGTCTGTCCAGTACTGATCAGGTTATGTCCAGTATCTGTCCAGTACTGATCAGGTAATGTCCAGTTACTGTCCAGTACTGATCAGGTAATGTCCAGTGTCTGTCCAGTACTGATCAGGTAATGTTCAGTTACTGTCCAGTACTGATCGGGTAATGTCCAGTGTCTGTCCAGTACTGATCAGGTAATGTCCAGTGTCTGTCCAGTACTGATCAGGTAATATCCAGTGTCTGTCCAGTACTGATCAGGTAATGTCCAGTGTCTGTCCAGTACTGATCATGTAATGTCCAGTGTCTGTCCAGTACTGATCAGGTAATGTCCAGTTACTGTCCAGTACTGATCAGATAATGTCCAGTGTCTGTCCAGTACTGATCAGGTAATGACCAGTGTCTGTCCAGTACTGATCAGGTAATGCCCAGTGGTTGTATGTTTAGAGATATAGATATTAGGTATTGACAGGTGTTTGTGTGTATAATTATTATCAGGAAATGTAGATTTTTTGTTTGTCCTGACAGGTGTTTGTATATAAAGGAATGTAGATGTATTGTATCTATTTTTACAGGTGATTACCTGGAGCTCGTGCGGGCAGCTACTCTCAGTGAAGTGATGATGGAAACTGTTGCCGGCATTTTAACAAAGTCGGACACAAGTCTGGTATACGAGAATATGATAGTGACATTGGCACAGGTTTGTTAATTAAAGCATAATCAATTGTCCGAACAAAAAACAACTTTACATCAGTTCTTTTTAATCTGCTAAGGGCAGTGAGAAATAAGAATTTTTAACGTCAGGGTGCCTTTGGCACCTGCCGTTATAGGCGTGGTGGGGAAATGTTGTTACTGACAGATCTGTTCCAGCTAACTATTCCTCTTTCTGTCATACAAATGATATACATCCGCAGCCTAATATAGTTCCTATTTTGATAGCAATTATTGACACAATTGAAGTGATGTAAACCGTGTTTACTGCAATGATTTAAAATGAAATGTGAATGTTTGGTGTTCTAGACTATAAATGTTAACCGTTTTCCTTGTCAGTATATGCAATTTTGTTGGTGTAGGATTACATAGTTCTGTCTCGATACTGCCTTGAAAACGAAAGTAGAAAAATCAGTTTGATCGTCGTGGAAATTTACATGCAACACAAAGAAACAATCCACATCTGTTCATCCTGAGTTCATAATGCAGGAACATTTGATAGCTTAAAACCAATCCTATTTATGTAGTCAAATGCACCCGAGCATTCCACGAAATAACTTCAGCTGTCACGTGACTCATCACCAAGTCAGCCAAAATGGCGGTTATGTCTACTGTAACTAAACTAGAACGAATATTCATACCCTGCCTACACTGCTCTACAACGACCATCTGTCAGAAATTGTCCGTCCGTCGTCCAGAGCTACGTTATTGCAGCTATAACTAAACCAACGACCGTTTGCAGTTTCATATTCATGTGTATGTCGCTAGAATACGCAAGAAATATGACCAGGAATTGAGGGCAAGTTGTAACAAACTACATTGCCGTTTTTCGTGAGGATTTTATTAAATAAGGTTATTATTTGTTTGAAAAGAATCTCATGATTATGATTCGTGACTGATGTACTGGCGTCGGTGTCAAAACTAGACATGTCTCGTCGGACAACGCGACCGCAATTTTCTATCGGAATGAAAATGTGTTACTACGGGTCATAAAATAGATGTTTGATAGGCCTTATTAATAACTTGTAGTATGAATAAAATTTAAAAAAAACTTCGGCTGTGTACATCTTGGATTTTATCTTTAGTTGTAGTTACTTGAACAATATGTTCTGTTAATAGACCGATTTGTCGTTCAGTTGATTCTTTTTTCAAAGTTTGCAAGCAGCTTTACTGATTCAGGAGTATATCAATAATCTTCCACAAGCATTAAAGAAATGGGGAAAGAACTTTACTCGGCTATTGTAAAGTTGTCAGCTGATATATATATGTTATATATGTTTTCTTGAATATATATAGAATAGAAATACCAGGGCCAGATGAAGACATTTCATCTGATACAAATGTAACTGTCTGACTATAAAATCCAATTTTAAATTTCTTATAATATGACCTCAGACCCTGACGTTTCTCAGGGCCTTTGGCCCTTTGATTTATTTAAAGTCAGATAGTATATAATTAAATATTATGACTGATGGATGATTTGAAGTGGAATTAATATTGATAACATTTAGGCTTTTATAAAGAGAATGTGAGCCTTTTAATAATACAATGTACCCAGTGGTGGAGGTTCTAACAGGCAGTTGTAGATCTTTAAAGAAATAATAGAATAGTTACTCCAGCCCGGACAAAGCTAAAAATTATGACATTTGTGCTCTGGAAATGTAAAGGTAATTTATGAAGTGTATCATGTTATATCACCTGAAAATTAATATATTTTACTTGATTAATATTGTTAATTTGATATATATATATATATATATATATATACTGTTAGTTATAAGTTTATGTATTAATTATAAAATCATATTTTATACACAGTATATTTCATCAACAGGTGTTACCACAGTTAGTTTGTGAAGAGTGGAAGAGAATTACACAGTTGATTACAGAGAATTTTAGATGGCGGACATCTGACTCCGCGGCACAAAATTAACTTTGAACAGGAGGAATTCGGAGGACACTCTGAAGGTACAAATAATGTTGGTTTATAATTAGAACAGAGACATATGTAATTATAGAATTTTAAATATAAACTTACCATACTAGTCTAAGAATATTTTTTGACAAATCTAGGAGACATTGCTTATATATTTTCGGTCTATTTCAAATACATGCGAATGGTCACCTAGATGTTCATTTCCATGCAGTTTTATTAATTGTTAACAATAATGATATAATAATTTGGAGTTTTATACAGTCAAACCTGTCTATAACGACCGCCCAAGAGGAGGCAGAAAAATGGTCACTATAGACAGGTTACCTTTATAGCAACAGGTCAATATTATCGCACTAACCAATTTACGTGAAACAGCCATAAATAACTTGTCATTGAACAGGTCATTCAGAAGACCGGTCAGAAGTCAAACAAATGCATAAACTTAATAATTCTGAAAGGTTTAATCTTTAATGATTTTGTGGACCAAAAGACAAAATATAACTCAAAATGGTCTTATGGATACTTTTTAAAAAATATTTTGTTGTGAAATAATGCTATATACATGTCTATAAAATTATCTCCCTTTCTTTCTTAAATAAAGAAAAATAGTACACAATAATTAATTAATTATTGGTGTTACTACTAATTATTTTGTGATATAGTCTAACTTTTTAAAACCAAAAGATATTTTTATGGAGGCGTTTACGCCTGCCATATTACAATCACCTACGAGTTGTGACGTCACAATCTCTCACTTTCATTTTGGTTATATTTCCTTTCACAGTTCATTTTGTAGTTTCTTTCGGTTCATATATGATGTAGTTGAACTATATATACATTTATGAAAACTATCAAGACTACAAATAAAGTGCTATTACATGAAAAAAGGTATATTCAGTATAAATTTCTCTTCGGCGGAAGCCCGGAATTTGAGACCTCTGGTGGTAATTTCTGTAACTAGGGGTAATGATTCGCTTATTAGTCCAAGTATGAGGCACGTCATTGTAGTCCGTCATTCAAAGTATATATGCACAGAAATGTATTAACTATGCTGATAATGTTGTGAACATTTCAGGAACTATTTTGAATAAACAATAAGAATAATGTCTTGTAAATATCTACACCTGCATCGATTTTTGCAAATCTATATCGAAAATACTGATTGAAGGGAGATAACTGCGATATTCTGACGTTACTTTACAGAGGACACTTGTTTAACTACTAGGAATAAAGACGGCATAACAACCAAGCGCAAACAAATTCCCGATTTTCATAATACCCTCCGGGTTTTGGCTAACAACATTTCTTTTGTTTACAACTTGGTAGTTTGTTCACGAGATTTTATGAGATTTGGTCCGATATTTAGCGATCACGTGTTCCGTCTGTTTACGTGAGCGAGCACTCTGTCAAAATGGAGGCACGTGGACACGGGCTTCACACGAAGCATCAAAGTGTGATGATTGTCGCTAGAAATTAATACCTATCATTATGAATTAAAGGCAAGTTGCTTACAAAGTTTAAATCTGTTTGTTGACCCACTGAAATAAGCGTTTGTTTATTTAGGACGAAACTGTTTACGATAAGTTGTTCAAGCCTGGCCAGACCACAAAATCACAATATCTACTGCGATTATAGTCCGAATTTTCTGACGATCTTGCTATATACTATATGCAGACTTTAATCAGCTTTAGGGCGATATCAACACCAGAACCCTTCGGATTACTGCGATAACTGATCGAAGTCCCTGTATTTCAAATCTATGAATCGGTAGACCTGCGTGATGGAATTCGATCGTTTATTTTTTAAAACTAAGAAAACTGGCACATATCTGTCGTGGTGGTCATTTGTGCTGTACCTTCCCCGACAGAGACAATATACAGAATCTGGATTTTTGTGATAAGGTTTACTGCAGTAGCTACTCGCACTCGTAATATATATGAAAATGCTAAATTATTATTGAACCAGCTTGTCTTATTTATATATTATTCAGCTCACGATTCAACCTTTTCAAATGTTTTCATGTAATATATATATATACATTTGTATGCACCAAGCTGTGAAATGTTTGTATTACATAGAATATTTAAACAATACAAAGTAATTGTAGATTAAGTTATTAACAAAATGTATACCAATTGCATTTTAACGTATTAGTAAAACTTTTTGTTGTTTTCATGTAATATAACTTTTTGTTGTTTTCATGTAAAATGATAAATACACGTATATCTATTGGCAATCGATATACAATCCATATAATATGTATAAGACTTTCTCAAATATCAATATTCCCCATAACTTACAAAATAAATCTATATTTGCTTTTGAAATTTCATTAAAAATGTTTGATTTTCATGTCACGAACAAATCCCTTAAAATGATCATCAATCTCCTTATTGGTCTCCAGAAAGTGTGAAAATAAATGAAACTTTTTTGTCAATAATTCTATTCATTATGAATTCATGTATAACCATTTAGGTTTTTTCCAATGTTGACCTTTAAAACTATATATATATACAAGCAACAATCTGTGGGATGTCAAATATGGAAGGCTATAGCTGTTTCAGGATAAATTGCCAAAAATGCTTATAAGTACTGTTTCTTATCACTGATCACATATATTGGGTTTTTGACTATTATGTGTTATTGCTACTTAAGTGTGAATTTTTTCGGCTTAAGTGATAATGTATTTCTTTGTACTTATGTGCAACAGACATCACGAGAGTTTAATTCTCCTACATATAATATTGACTCCTACAAAAAGAAGTTGAGTGATCATGATTGGTTGACTACGAGAGGCATTTTATCAAATCTCATATTTACCATACTGATTGCTCATGATCATATTTCATCCGGCCTAGTAAACTCTAGAAAAAACATCTTAATTTATGAAAGTAGCTAACTCCTTTAATGTATGTGTAAAAATTAAGTATATATATACGTGTATATCGTACAAAACATCAAACTTCTAATATGGTAGATATGAAACATACATTTAGGCTGACTGCCTGATAATATACAATTTGTACAGAGTTTACAATCCTTTGACATTCAGCTCATAATATACACCATTATAATTTGATCTGTCGTCATGCGTCGGTCTTCTTCTTAAGACCAAGATATCGCAGAATGGTGTACAAAAGATTCTTAAGCTGTTTTTATCAAAATTGTTAATTTCATGGCCCCCTATGTGTCGTATTCTCCCTGGGGAGAGGATACATTTTACTATAGTTTATGTAGGAAACTCATCACACATATTTTAGCATAATTTGTTTCATTTTCATTGGAAATTGGTTAGCACGTGGTTAGGGCAAACTTTTCTCAATGATATATTGTCAGAGAATGTCAAGGCCAACGACTTGTTATGGGTTCGAATGTCAAAAATAAAAATCTTATATTGATTATTTTTTTCATTTCGTATGAAAGAACATAGTCCACTGAAACAGAATGTGCATATTTTATTGTCATCAGATAAAAATATGGCAGAAAGATATGGCACTTGGAAAAGAATCATAAAGCTATTTTCTCCAGCCAAAATTAAAAAATAATCCAAAATTGCAGAATAAAGGTTTCTGCTCTTTTATCTATAATATACACATGAAGGCTTGATGTTTGGCGCATAGATAACGTATGGCTGGCTACAAATGTTATACTTATATTTGACCTTGACCTTCATTCAAGGTCACGGGGGTCAAATGATGAAGAAAATTCAAAGTTCTTTCAAAATTATTAATTTGGGTCACATTTTAAAGAATCAGCCCTTTTAAAGGTGTGTGCAATGTATCAAGGTCAAATAATCCAAATGACGCAGATATGGCACTTTTAAAAAGAAATTCCTACCAAAATGAAAAAAATGACCCAAAACTGCACATACACACGAAGGCTAGATATTTGGCAAACAGATACATGTAACATGTGTGACTGGCTACAAATATTGAGTTTATCTCTCTGACCTTGACCTTCATTCACATTTTAAAGAACCGGCTCTTATGAAGGTGTGTGCGAAGTTTCAAGGGCAAATTATTAAAAATGATGCAGACATGCCCTTTAAAGAATGTTTTCTTGCCAAAATCAAAAATTATCCATAAATTGCAATTCAATTGTTGGCTCAAAAGGGATCAATTTGGCTCAATTGACAGAAATAACTAAGCAATCGATATAGCTCATACTTGACTGGTAGCATCCTTTTGGGTAGGGATTCAAAATTGTAAAAATGGTGGGGTTGACCCCCGGGGGCAGGGTCAAAAGGGGTCAATTGGTTTCTCTGAAACTAAGTTATGGATATAACTCACATTGGTATGGTAGCAATCCCTATGGGGTTGTACCCAAAGTCAATTTCATTTCATGGATTAATTGCACAATTTGGTATAAAACCTACATTCGTATGGTAGCATGGTTATGGGGTGGGTATTCAAAATTTTACGAATGTTGGGGTTAACCTCCCGGGGGCTGAAGGATGGGACCAAAATAGGTCAATTTCGCTAAATTGACATTTTTAGAATAACAATAAACCAATGTACATGTACCCATATAAAATGCTTATGATATATTGACAAATAAACTTAAGCATCATTCTTGTTTCATATCTCATAAAACCAGGTGAGCGATACAGGCCCTCTGGGCCTCTTGTTTTATCTGTGAAACCATTCAGATCCCAACTCCATAATCTTGCTGGACACCAAGAGATGAACACAATCCTGATTTAAAAATTAGCCCAGGGTTCTTTCCCCACCCCAAGGGCCTTATACAATCATATTGAATTGATATCAAATATGAAAGTTTTCTTCAATATTTTGTATGTAAAACGCTGTATATTTATATACAGTACCTATAGCTACTAGGCTATTATCTACATCTTGGTGGTAAATTAAAAAGCAACAAATCACAAATCACAGTTTATTGTTAATATTGCCATTGGATCTATTAAAATAGATGGAATTGATATAATTTTGAAATAATTGTCCTTAAAAATGAGGTCTTTGTTGAAAAAAAAGTGTAATAACTTTTAAAAGCCGTCAATCTAATTTTGATATTATTCTAAGATCAAAATAGAAAGGAATAAACAATTTTGTTTACAAGATATTGAAAAACATTGCACACTTTCAACAAAAAAGTAGCAGACACTCCCTGTATTTTCAATACATATCGTGTATTGTTATAACTTATCGAAATGCATATCATATTGTTTCGACATTTCTAATACCCAGGCCTATAAAATATAAGTTTGTTTTAAACACATAAATGCAAATTTTGAACTACTTAAGTATAAAAGATGGTTTAAAGTATGAATGTTAATGACATGTACCTAAGTAGAAGTTGATTTGAAAAAAATTTAAATGTTCGACTTTTTAAGTAAAGGTTTGATTGAAATAAGAAATGTTTAACTACTTTTAGAAGTAGGTTTGCAACTTTTAAGATGGTTAAAACCATTATGTACATCGGAACAGTCTAAACCATTACATTCATCAGGACTGTGAAAACCATTATGTCCGGTTGGTTTGACACACTTAAGTGGAAATGTTTAGTCATGTTGATATCAGTTTAATCTGTATTCTTGCTTTATTTCAAATATCTCCTTTTACATCTGACTAACGCCTCCTACAGTACTTTCAGTACTTTGATTTTCTGACCCAAATTGAAATCCGGATTATATGACACAACATTGCAATCTCAAAGCGGTTCACAAATTGTCACCTGTGGTTATTTGGCCTTTTGTAACTAGCCAACGTCTTTCTCAACTTATAGGGAGCAGCTAACAGCTTGTAACAACATTTCTTGCACTGTCCGACCTTGTACTTATTTACAGCTGAATTGACTTGAACACAATGGAATAAGTATTATGTTAAAGGAGACAACACAGCGCTAGTGTAGGGACTCGATCTAGGGACCCTTCGGTCACATGTAGCCTTGCGTCATATCACTAGACCACTGTTCTCATTGTAAATGAATATAAACCAATATACCATGTCATGTTTTCTATAATTATAGCAAAATATATAATCCTATGTTATTATACAGGAGATTCTTTGGTGATCTTGTTATAATACTCAATATTGAAAGACTTCGTTTATTTTACAATCTCTAGCTGTGGATCAACCCTTGAAACTGTCTCAGGTACTGCACGACGTCATGATTGTCCTTCAATTCACTACCATGGCAACAGATATGTCCGGCCTATTACACTGTACTAAGTGTTACGTCTCGGTTATAAAGGTAAGTTGGGTGTACATTAAGTGTTTTCATTAGCAGTGAATATAATTATTTTTATTTTTTTTTTTTTTTTTTTATTTTAATGAAAAAATATATAAATCTTTCAACCCTAAAAGTTTTTAGTGGACTCAACCATTCATTCATCATTTGAAGTCTAATATGGTCAGTAGGGGGTGAAATAGTTCAGAAAAAAAATAAGATTGTGATGAAGTTTGCTGCTAATGCAACTGTAGAAAACTTTTTACAATGGAGATATAATCATCTATAATATCAACTGTACATGTGTGTTGAAATACGTAAGATTTCCTTTGGGAGATTGCATTCCATTAGGAATTTCAAACTTTTAAAAAAGTTCAAGGTCTGCTTTTGATAAAATGATGTTTTAGTTAATAATGCATGTATTAAACTGCAGTTTCTGATGGGATTTTTTTGCAACTTATCATCAGATGGAGGGCTTTTCAAATCTCCCAATACCCTTGTTCCATTCTTCATCATTCATCAATAAATAATCCATGTTATCAATATTTCTTGAGAAGTGCCAGAAGGATAAACTTCACTTGTAGGTTCGCTTTGGTCCATAGTTGTGCCCATTAATTTTTGAGTATGATCAAGGAAACAAAATTGCCAACAGGCAGCCATCTTGGAATTTTAGAAGTTTGTTATCAGTATTTCTAGAGAAACACTGAAAGAATATTTACTATATTGGTTCCAGTTGGTTTGTAGTTGTACCCATTTGTGTGGGATCTGGAAATCAAAATGACCGATAGACAGCCACCTAGGATTTTGACAGTTGAAATTTTGTATTCATATATGTCAGAAAGATCTTCATAGATCTATCTTAGACTTCATGATTAAGACTAAGAAAGGAAAGAAGGGAACATTTTTAGAAAAGATCAAGTCCTTCAATGCATATGATAAATAAAGATCATATTACATTCAGTGGTGAGTGCCAGGATCCCTCTGGGATCCCTTGTTGAAACTTAGGAAATATGAAACAATTGACATTTTACTTATAATTCATAGTATAAGATAAGGTAAACCATGGAGAGTTTCTGCTGCAAAATCAAGAGGGTTTGGCGATGTGTATCTGTAAATGGGTTTTCTTCGCACCTCTCCATCCAGATTAAGAAATTGTTTTACACCTATTTATATTTTTTTGTCACTTCTATACACTTTATGTCCTTGGCATCAATGGCGAGTCCTAGAAAGAACAAACAAATTATTAGCAGTTAAATTCATTTTCTATTTTCTACGGTTCTACTGCATCTAATTCTCACTTTGTTTTGAAAGGTGCCACTATTTTGTCTTGTATAATCCCTCCAGTGTTGATGCATGTTTGACATTTTTGTTTAAACATCAGGAATGTGTCCTTGTTGGCGGGAGTGGCCTTACTTCGTCAGAACAATTGGTACTACTGCCCGAAGTCTTTTGTCACGTGTGTCACGCCACCCATTGGATGCCTCTGGAAACTCTGGATCCCGTGGACGTCTTACAGCTCGACTTGGTGTGTTCTCTAGAACTCGTCAAACAAGAACTTGACATGGAGATATTTGGGATGACCTTTACTGACAGATTGAAACGTATCACTCAGAGCTCCCTTGCTGTTAAAAACTCAGACACGAAAAGTATGCTGGACAAGAAAATCACAGGAATGTTAGATAGTGTCTCTTAGCCATCTAAAACTTCATATTAGTTTCACTTTATTGTGTTGGTTATCTCATTACAAATTGTACCAGTGCTATCATATGGTGCTTGCCATTCTGTATACTGTGGATATTTGAATTGCATACATTGTCTCATAATATTAATTTTGAAACCATGTACCTGTTTAAAAGATTGCAATATATTGGATAATTATGTCACAATAAAAGATATTGCTAAAGCAAACATGTCTTTGTTCATAAATAAAGTGAGTTTGATTAATTCACTGTCTGTTTGTCCAACCTGGCAGTGGTTTTCTTTTTAGCCCATCGTCATCAGATGGTGGGCTATTTAAATAGCCCTGCACCTGTGGTCCGTCCATTCCTTTGTCAACAATTCTACTATTTCTCAGAAAGTACTGAATGGATCTTTCTCAAATTTCATATTTAAGTTCCCCTTGGTCCCCGGTTGTGCATATTGAATTTTGGGGACCAATAAAAAACAACAAGAATGACAGGCAGGTATCTGGGATTTTGACAATTGAAAGTTTGAACTGCTAGATCTCACAAAGTACTGAAGAGACTGTTTATATCAAATGGTTTCTTGTACTCGTCATAGAACTCACGTGTATTACTATTGATGGCGAACTACTTCTTGTGACTGTTAATTATCCACTCACTTTCCATATTGTATTATGTACGTGTATGTACATGTATTGTCAGCATTTGGATTCCAGTGGTTTCATTCGTTAAGGAATTTGGATCAAACTACACTAACTTACAAAGGACCATGATATCTCGGACAAGGTTGAGTTTCAAGGTTGTTGGTTAAAGGGCAAGGTCACCATTACTATATTATTTGAGGTCACCTGAGACAAAGTCTCAAGTGACCTATTCTAATCAGCTTTTGTCCGTTGTCGTCCATTCATAAACAATTTACATTTTTGACTTCTTCTCCAAAACCTTTTAACCAAATTCAATGAAATTTAGCAGGAAGCTTCTATGCTAAAGGTCAACCAAAATTGTGAATTATATGGTCCCGACCACCCAGGGGCACCGAGAGACGAGGCAAAACGTATCAAATTGACTAAAACTTCAAAAATCTTCTATTTTCCTCTCAGATATTGTGGAATCAAACAGATGGAAGGGTCTTAAGGTGCTTTACCAAAATTGTGAATTTCATGACCCTAGAGGCTCGTGTCTGTCCCTAGGTAGAGGGTAGACTTTACTATAGTTTATATTGGGAAATCAATTTTTTGACTTTTATTTGTTTGATTTGTATTGGAAAAATTATTAGCATGGGATAACAGCTTGATGGTATGCACATGCTGGCCCTGACTGTCCCCCAGGGGCTGATGGGCGATGCTAAAAAGGGTCAAATTAACTGAATTTCAAAAATCTTTCTCAAGACCATAAAAAGGTAGAATCAAATACTCTTCACAGATTGAAGGATCTTAAAGTGCTTTACGAAATAAGTGTGATTTTCATGATTCTGGGACCACTTTCGACCCTTAGGAGGGGGTAAACTTTACTATAGTTTATATAACAAAATCACATTTTTGACTATTTTTTTGTTTGATTTCTGTTGGAATTCATTCTTACTTTCTTAACATTATCAGCATGGGATCTCAGCTTGATGGTATACGCATGCTGGCCCTGACTGACCCCCAGGGGCTGATGGGTGATGCCAAAAACGGTCAATTCAATTATCTGAAACATTTTGAAACTCGGGTGACTGTCAAGATCTATTGGACCATGATATCTCGGACAAGGTTGGATTTCAGGGTTTGTTTGGTCAAGGTCATTATTACTATTTTTTTAAATATCCTTGTTCAATACGCTAGTGGTTTCATTTTTTGAGTGATTGTGATCGAACATAACACAATTATAAAGAGCCATGATGTCTCATACAAAGTCTTAGTGTTGTTGGGTCAAGGTTTCAATTGCTATTGATTGACAGCTGTTGGATTGGTAATTGCGATCAAGATTTATTTAGCATTAATTACGGAATGAAGATGGGTATATGTTTCAAAACCATTTCCTCGGACACAAAACTGGGATATCTTCAACTAGAAATCATCTTTCAAGTCAAATCTCGGCACGTACACTTTGTACTGTGAACTTCTTAAAATGAAATGCGGGTCACCATAGACTGTATGGTCCCATTGCCATTCCATCGACCATGCCTACTTGGGACCAAGAATCCAGAAACTTGCAAGATCCCTCAACCCCATAATTGAACTGTACACTAACTATAATGTTTAGTCGACAATATAATTATGTCTCGTGAACGGTTGTTTTCTTTATCGATTTGACGATAAGTATAACGGCAAAACTTTTGCGGTAGAGCATGATATCAAATGAAATTCAGATTAACGCCAGCTTGATTATTGTTATATATTACTATAACTGGCTACACAGACATGGATGCGTTTCCGGACATTTGTAAAGATATCAACGTGATATCCCTATTGATTTGATAATCAATTAAGTAGATTCATATTGAAACAATTGCAAATATTGACTTGTTAATAATCACATTTATGTGGCGAGCCTTCCGTACTTTGTTCAGTTAGGTAGACGTCATTTGCAACAAAAACAAACAAAAATAGACCCCGCTTTGAAATGACTCTCGCTGGCTACGGGGCGATAAACCAAGCAAGGAAACAAAACAAGCAAAAGCCATGTTTGAGTAATATTGTATCATAGAAGAAACTGAAAATGCAACACATATACATGACCCCATTTTTAGCTCTGCTACGAAGTCCATGTGACCCTTGGCGGACAGCAAAGTCATCATCCCCATCCAGTCATTAGCATTAATGTAGTGTATAAATGGGAGTTCTTAGTAGGCTTTTAAGTATTTGATATCGATATTTGAATATACCAAACTAGGTCACTGTGTCCCTTTTCCCTCAATTTTCCGCATTTTTCAACTGAACTTTCGAAATCTCACAGGTCACAAGGTGGACATTTCATTTTCTGCCTGTGACCTTTGAAACTTGAAATTTGTTTGAGCACAGAAAAACACACTGTTTTGAATAGCATACCGTGATATTTAGTTGACCTTTAAGTACCTATTTTCCTGCAAATCCAGTTCCTCTTGTGTTCAGTGTACGATGTTCTACCAACACCTACCAACTTGCATCGATGGGGAATGACAGAAAACGCAAACTGCTCGCTGTGTGATCGTCCGGGTAACCTGGCCCATGTACTGTCATCGTGCAACACTGCATTGACCCAGGGGAGATGTACATGGGGGCACAACAAGGCTCTGTGGGAGCTAGCAGACACGTTGGAGAAAGAAAGGCAGAAAAAGAGGAGATGTATGAAACAACAGCCCTACATCAACTTTGTAAGCTCTGGAGAAACAGGCAGCAAAACAACAGTACACCAGGAAGGGATACTGGACGGAGGTCAGAACTGGGAGATTCGGGTTGACTTTGGACAAAGACTCGGTTTTTTTTCCAGTGGTCGTCCAAACCAACCTTCGTCCAGATATTATTCTCTGGTCACAACAAGGAAAGAGAATGATAATGATTGAGCTGAGTTCCCCTGGGAGGTTCGAATTCAAGAGGCATACGAGCGGAAAAGAGAAAAGTACGCCCATATTGCTGAAGACTTGAGATCGAAAGGATGGTGTGTGTGGTGGGTCATGCTAGTAGAAATGGGGTGCACAAGATTCCCTACACAGTCCATATGGAGGATGTTTGTTGCGTTAGGCATCCGGCCAAATGACCGACGGGCAGCTGTACAACGACTGACAACAACAGAAGAGAAGTCGTCCAGCTGGCTTTTGTGGAGAAGGGCGGACAAGAGCTGGAAGCCATCCATCGACTGGCAGTGATTTGGTCCATCACTGTCGACTCGTCAGCTTCAGGGCGTTCCAGGATAGGAGTCGAAACGCCCAAGGAGAGGTGGTCCTGGCTGGCTACGTCGATAGATCTTGCAGTCAGATGACTGTATGAAGGTACTTTAAAACTGTTTCAGACGTTGATGCTAGAATTCCTTTCAGAAAGAAAGATAAGACATACTTTTCTTCTTGCGAATGGTGTTCAATTAAGGATATAGTTTCTGGTTATTTTCAAGGCAATTGTCTGTTATCTGATGTAAAATAAAAACTACAAACAGGCTAAAAATAACCTTATGATCGACGGCTCTATGTTAATCTGTACATCACGAGAAAAAGATTCACTTTACGCTCTTTGTTTGAAATTGTATATCATATATCTGTCTTCATCTATTTTCATGTCTTCAACATGTATGGTATTTTAACCTGATCCTACCTCAACCTGTTTTGCCAACACATTTTATGTTCATCATAAATCTATTGTCTTGTTGTCACAAAAAAGACTTAAAGTAACTATGACGGTTGAAAAATATCTGGCGTAATATATAATACAATCACTTATCATACAACTATAATGTAAGATACGACTTTCCCTTCATTACGAAATGAAAAACGTTCACAACAATGTCTTGAAATACCAAAACCAGTTCAAAACAATAGCATACAATTCGATAGGTCTCTTACAAGAATGCACATGCTACCGGTCGTAAACATATGACGCTGCGCAAACTCGTCATTCTGACCCACGTGTCTCTTTTCGGCGTTCTTTGTGTAACATTGTTTACAGACATGAATCTGGGGAAACAGTGTTTGAAAACCCGAAAACATATTTACAGAACATCATTTATATTAAAACCAATTTTACTATTAATGGGTTGACTTGTACAGTTTTAGTCGCTTTAAAATTAATACGTAAGCGAGATAGCATAATAGGCTGTACGTCCGTTTGATTTTTACTTTTAACAATACATGTAGTTATCTTCAAAGCACTGATAAGGATACAACTTGCTGATAAAATTCTACAGTACGTATTAGCATAGGACAGCTACAAGTGTGATAACAAAGCACTGTCTAGCTATGCCTTGTATCCTGTCAGTAAAGATAAGAACATCGTAATATACATATGACGGCCATGATCAGGACACCACATGACCTTAACGATGAATTCTGTTTACATTGTCGTCTTCGCGACAGTTGGTGTAGCCATCGCTTTCTCCGGTAATGATGCAGAATATATGCTACGCGAAATCCAACAAATCCGTCAGGAGCATTTGGACGAGATCAAGACATATCAACAGTATATTGGTAAGCTGATAAACATAGCCAATGTTTTCCAAATACTATTTATAGTCTACCTGATCGCTTTATTTCATTGATGTGTATATTGTAGTCTATGTGATATGTCTTTGGTTAAAATAGAAAATAGATATTTCGTTTAAAGTGCCATCAACAGTTTTAAACACTTGATTATTTGTTATAGTTTACATGTATAGTCTACATAGGCTAGTTCCGTATATATGAACACCGGGGATGTCATTTTTACCGACTTTAATCTATCCCCCCAAAAGTCTCAACATGATCTATACACATTAGGGAAGGTCCAAATACATGTAAACTGTAGCTAATTCTCAAGACCCTGTGGTTTTAAACCTTTGTAACACAAATGTCGTGTATTGAGATTTTTTTTACTTGTGTTTCGTTTTATTAAGACCCATGACACTTTTAATACAGGACAAAAAATAATGTACTATTTGTTGAGTGGCATAGTGATATACAAAGAATATGATAATTTGATCACATTTATCCATGCAGTATTTCGGTATTGAATCTTATTTGCAATGCAGAAAAAAACATGAAATATATATATACCTATTCCGTACTTTGCAGATTCTATCATAGAGGAAAACAGTAAAATCAAACAACGAATGGATGTTCTTGAACGTGAAAACATGATGATGTTTAAAAGACTTTCAACTCTTGAGGATCAATATAAAGATTACGATAATCGCAAATTGATAAACGTTCAATTTGATACGGCAGCTGCTAATCTACATACTGAAATCAACGACATCCAATCATCGCCATTAAGGTCGAGAGACACTCCAGCGGAGACTCGCCAGCAAATCACAAACCCAAGAGCCGAAGGTAACCGACCAATCACGTTACCAGAAACAAGTTCAAAAACTAACCAACCAATCAAGTTTCAAGAGACAAGTGCAAAAACTAACCAACCAATCACGTTGATCGACACGTCATCGGAGACACACCAACCAATCATGTCGATAGATACAGAAGTTGAAACCAACAAACCAATGCCAAGTCAAAACGAGATTTCTTTTATCACGCCAAAAAAAGGGAAACGTATTTCTGAAGCAGGAGAAAGAGATTCAGGTAGGAATTAAGATATACTCCGTTAAAATTTCTGTTCTAAAACTGCTAAATGGATATTGATTAAGAAATTGAGGTCCCGTTTGGCTAACTTTTTTTTCTAATCGACAGGATGTTCCGACATGAAGTTGACCAATCGTGTCGGTAAGTAATTCACACAATAGACAATTTATTATAAGACATAACGAAATAAATGCTAGTATGACGATGAGGTATTCATATGTGACTTTGGACTATGAAATTTTCAGGTAATAATTTAGAAATGATAAATTCTTAATAGCTTTTGACGATATTGAATTTAGCGGTAAAGGTAGAGATTAAAGTATTTAGATGAAATATCAAGGCACTCGGAGGTCATACATTATCGTCTAACGTTACATCTGAATAAATCAACGTAACATCTAAATGCAGTATCGTCTAACGTTACATCTGAATGAATTATCGTCTAACATTACATCTTAATCATTATCATCCAACGTAACATCTTAATATATTATCGTCTACCTCTAAATACAGTATGTGTATCCACAATAGGTTTACTTACAAACTGGGGGATAATACATGATCATAATGAAAGACTTACATATTGCGTGGTTTTGGTTGGCATATCAGCTTCGAAAATAAGCACTAAATATAATTTATCCTGTATATATTTTACCTGTACAACTTCCATTGATATAGTGTATTGTTAATTCATTTCCTTTGTGCGTATTTCTGTTACAGGGTCTGTTACACATGCAGTCGGGTTTTATGCTGCCCTAGCCCCGGACGTATCACTAGGAGACCAACAAGATGTCAAATTTGACCATGTTTACACAAACCTTGGACAGGGGTACGAACCCAGAGACGGCCACTTCAGGGCTCCTGTCGCCGGTCTGTATCTCTTGTCCGCTACAGTTCTCAGTGCTGGAGCTACGCCAGATGACATGTTACTGGAATTGGTAAAAAATGGAGCAAACGTTGGTCAGATATATGCCACAAAGAGTTTGAACGAGGGTTCGAGAGTAATCGTCCTTTCTCTTGACGTAGGGGACATGGTTTGGGTTCGTCATATGATAGGAGACCCAGGAACTGTCGCTAATGGTTCCCATTATAGCACTTTCTCGGGCGTTCTGATTTCAGCATTTAGTAGTACAACTGCCATTTAGCAAATAAATTATCGGCATGAATGGTGTCCATAATGTCTTACAAGTAATAATTGATAAGTGTTTTGAGTCCGAAATATCAGTAGAATTATGTACATATTTAAGTCTCTAAGTGAGATCAATGCTCAATTGGATAATAGAATCCATTAAAATAAATCAAGTTGGCTCACATGTAAAGGTACTATGTAGGGAAGGTCTCATTGGGTATATTAGATATTATAATTGTGTATAGTTATACATTGCATGTACACATAACAATTTTAAAAGATTTCCTAAAATTTCCATAGCTTTTAAGAAAGTTTCTCAATATTTTCTAGGGATTTTTAGATTTCTTGAAATGCATCTTCAGTCTATTGCTTCTATTTTATGTAGGAAAGGTCTCATTGGATATATTGGAGATTATAATCGTGTATACATATACAAAGACATGTCGCTTATCAAGTTCTTTATTACCTTGGAGTCTTCCGACTCATCAGTATTATACAAATACATTATTATACACATTTAAATAACATTGAAAATGTAAAAGAATAATAATTACGTATAAGAGACTTTATACTCGGAGAGTTAATGAAATTCTTTTGGCATTAGCCTCTTGTCGTACACAATCGATTTAGATGATCATGTACTTTTCAAGAGCTGCTCGCTGACTTCTGGCCATCTTCCAATGAAAATGACCAGTGTTATCACTTATTTTGCCTATCTATGCAGGCCAACTTTTCTTTTAATACACATTACAAATTTAAAATATTTCTTAAATTTTTCACAGCTTTTTAAGAAATATTTTGAAATATATTCTAGTGATTTTTAGATTTCGTGTAATGCATCTTCAGTCTATTGCTTTTCCTAGGTTGTAATGCACAGTGTCCTTTATACACTAGTGCTGTCCTCAATAAAACTCTTACATATGTCGTCCACATACCACAGACGTCTGCTTCTGGTAAGTATTAATATAAAAACAATATTAGACCCTACTAATACTTAATAGTAGAAGTAGGGCTATCATTTTTATATCAATACTAGCCAGAAGCAGACGTCTGTGCGTGTACCGATGGTCTCTACACTAGTCCCCTCACTAATAAGACCCTTCCTTGCATCGTGCCGTGTAACGATGGTCTATATTTATTCACAAATGCCCTAACTATTAAGACCCGTACATACATCCTTGTTGGTTAGTTCTAGAGATAAGAATACTATTGAGCGTTGTTGCGGTTATTGACGTCACTAAATGGTGTTTGTTTGTTTTCTACGATTTCAAGTGTATTTAATCCAGCGGATAACTTTATAACCATCTGGTGGTACATAGAGCATTTGTAAAATTAATTAACGTCTTTATTTACATACTACAGAAAAGTATAGACCTTTTTTGCGCAGAGGTTCTAAGCAATTGTCACGTAATATTTAATTGATAAAACACGTTAATGAATATTCTATGACACAAATCTGATAGATCATATATGTGTAAAGACAGATTTCTGTTGCATAATTTGGGAGGCGAGGTATTCCTTGGAACATGTGAATTGTCATGTGAATATCATAATCGAATAATTATTATTCATTACATATGATTGGCATCTTAATCATGTGATGTACATATTTAATTAACATGTTTACCACGTGATTTACTGACAAATTTGGCTTTTCGTTTTACGTTCTATAGATTTATCACGGTTTGTGTTAAACAATTTAGAACACGTATAATTAACGGTTTTTTCTCACAAATATGTCCATTGATTGCTGAAAAACATGAAAACACATTTATGATATAAAGCTCGAAGGGTTCAGTCTGGAGGTCTGTTTGTTTTCATAAAGATCTACTCGAATATTGTTTTTTTTTTTCTGTTTCTCCTGTAAATTTTTTAAATAAAGACAAATTGATATATGTTCATTTATTGCTGTCGCAGTAAAGCAAACAAATACAAATTATTTTATATTGAAATGCGCCGTTCGAATTCGTGTGTAACTTTCTTTTGGGGTTTGGAGCTTTCATATTATTGCGTTGGTACAAATTTTCGTTGTTAGCCCATACGACGATTAGACATACAGCAATTTGCGTTGTATTTTTATTCATGGTTATATAGGAACCACGAAAACAAAAATGCATAACAATGAACGTTTCATATTATACAATATTTAACGAAACATGACATGATGGGCAAAAAACGTGTATACAAAAATCATGACAGATTTTGTTATATCATTTAACGATGTTCTTGTATGCTTTGCAAATAAAAAGAAGAGGATGAACTTCATTTTAGTTCAACGCTATGATTTCAAATGGGAAGGAATTATTTTTTAGTCCAATATGCTAAAAGGCCTCACACAACTAATTATTTTACTCTGTGTTATTACCAAAGACTCCATCTCCTCAATTGCTCATTTGGAGATCAAATGTTGTGAAATTGATAACAAATTAAAGTTTCCTACCTGGAAAATGATGATATTGGATAGGTTGAATGGTATATAAGAGCATACCAGTACATGGAAGACAGCAATCCTGATATGCACAGTGGACTGGGTAACCCTAAGCTGCGGATTTCCCGCCTTTTTACACATGGAATTCTACGCCTTTCTATTTATACCAGGAGTGTATATTTTCGATTTTCTAAATCGCAAGACCCTACTCTTTATTCTCGTATATAGCAACTGCCCAATTCAATGTTGTTTACTCAGGAAACCGCTGCAAACTTTAGAAAGACATTTTTCAAGGACTTGCTAATTGGTTCAGGGGGGGGGGGGGGGGGGGGGGACTGAAACAAGCTGATTGGCTGAATAATTGTGTGCGACCAAACGGATGTTATGATTCCGAAGGGGATGTTACTCCAAACTAGTGCATTTAACCACTATACTGAAAAGTGTGGTGCAGAAATCATGTGATAAAAAGATAAATCTGTAATCATTTGCAGTCTCATATTTGAACAAAAATAGATTTGTTCCTTATAAAAAAGCAAAGTCTTTGCATAAAACTTTACTCTTTCAAATGATTGAACCGAGAAAATCAAATGGTCATTAAAAAAGAATTACAAGCGAAACTCTCTTGATCTCACAAGGTATATTGTTTTATTTTGGCTTCTGTGGTTAATGACCGTAAAATGCTTTTCATCATATAAAATAATCAACAGATAATAATCTCCTACAAATACTTGGTACATTAAAACAAAGGTACATTAATGCATAAGTTATTCAAATAAGAACAAATATTCTACCAAAAAGTATAAATGGTGCCACCATGACGTGGTAAGGTACACGTATAATGTGTTAATATCCTTGGGCATTGCTGCATTTAAGAACTTTAAGAAAGAAATATCAGAACTAGCTGATGTCAGAATTTTTAGCAATATAACAAATGGACAAGATACCAGTACAAAGACCACATTGATCCTGAAAGCTTTTGACCAATGTACATTTTTAAAGCGTTGACGTTCATTGTGTTGTGGTGTATAGATGAAGAAATACTAAATATATTGGTCAGATTGTCGAAATATCTTCAAAAACAGCATACGTACTTATACACATACTTTACAGCACGCAAAAGCAAATTGTTATTGATGATAACAACCAATCCGAAATAAAATATAATAACTATCGTAGAATTCCTCTACGAACAAAGAAATATCTTCAAATGTACTTATACAGAAACTTTGCAGCACGCTTATAAGAAATTATTTGTTATGTATGATTTTTTGCTTTAACATGTAATTTCACTCATCATAGAATTCTTCTATGAACAAAGACAAAAACCCATTATTGAAACAATATAGAATGCTTCGGTTTCCTCAAACACTATCTGCTGGCTCCCGCGAACATCATGTTATAAAAGGATTCTTTGAAAAGTTATGCAATTACTTTCTACATGATTAAAACATAATGGTACGATGTTATACAGACATTTTGTTTCCAATATTGAATGAATCCAGAAAAAATAAATATGAAAGGAGTTCAAATGGGAAAGAAAGACGAACGGCCGTTATTGACTTGTGGAGTGTAAGTCTTTGATACATTTATAGGTTTATTAAGATTAATCATGAGAAAAGCAAATACAAGAAATAAAATGAAATAAGTAAATAGATCAAGTTAAAAATACTTTTGTCCCGTTTAGATAAATTTTGACGGCATAAATTGCAAATGGACAGAAGTATGAGGAGTACAGACAAACAGCCGGAAGAACTGACTTGAAGGGAAATAAAGACTTAATTTATATGGTCTACCGATTCAACAAATGATGCAAACATATATTGCAATAGTTGCCAATTTCTACATTGGACATGTTGTACAATTCAGATATATACGCTGTACCAACAGTAGAAGAAAATAATTCATCCTTGCGGTACTCCTGTTCTACGGGTAAATGTAGCTGTTGATTACCCGTTTATTTTCAGGAAATAAGTAAAGCACATTTATCAAATTGGTTCCCTAAACGAGTACCGGTACATCAACGCAATTTTGTAAAATACCAAAAGAACAACAATCAATGAAAGTTTACTCCTTGAAACCATAGCGAAATTTCTTAGAAAATAATGATGTACCAGCAGTTTCTTATTAAAACTGATTATGTATTAGAAATAACAAGAAACTTTGTTGCTTTATTCTGAATTGCCAGTATTAAGCAGACTGTATACATATGGACATAGTAAGTCGGTGTTTTAATACGCGTTGTCAATTAATGTGTTAGTTATTTGATGATATATTTTATCTTTAAATCGCCAGTGTTGTGTAGTGATCATCTCATTCCATCTGATAAACTTCGATTTCTTCTTTATGTTAAGTTCTGCAAAACCACAATTCAAAAGAGAAGAAATTCATTCAAAATGTATATAATATATTGTAAATGTTAGAAATAAAACGCTGACAGCTATGGTAATGCCTTTCACCAGTAAGCCATCCTCCGAATCATTTTGACCAGAGTTGGGCCACTGTATGCCAGTCCAGCTGACACACCTCCATCGCTGTCAACAACCTGCCTATGGTTGCCTGGTGCTGGAATTTTTTCATCATTCTTAAATATCTATTCTTTTTATTGATGGACTAGGAATACTGAAAAATATCAATATTATGCGTAAATATCAAATAAAACGCCCTGCAAATTTTTTTTTTTTTTCTAATTTCGAAGATATGCCAAGCTTAACAATCAATATCTCACAGGAAGACGCATCAACTAAACGTAACAGACGACCAAGTTCCCTTGGAGTCGGCTTTTTTTCTGAAATGTTCGTATCAACTAACACCGCATCTGAAACACGACAGATTAGACGGATGAGCCATTCAAAATCGAGATTTTACACTGTTGCTACGTACTGGATTAATGCATTGTATAGGGATTGTTTAATCACTTTCAGCAACTTACCGTTGTGACACTATTGTTTTTTTAATGTTTTATATAACTAAGTTTGTTACACAAGGTTATTATTTATCGATATTTGATCCATTTTAGAATATAAGCACAATACAGACAGCGAATCAACAACGTCGTAGATAGAATCAAATACGACATCTTCCACACTTAACTTGATTTTCTCCACTTTTACAAGCTAAAATATAGAAACAAATAGCAAAACGATGCAAAAAAACGTTTTGGCAACATATTTGATATGAATTTATCCTCCCCTTCCATCCTGTCTTTGCCTTGAGTCTTTGCAGAATGCTTGAAATGTTAAAATAATAGATTAACAACACATTTTTATTATTATAAATATCATATTTAAAAGGGGTGTTTAGTAAATGGTGTAGTGCAGTATACCACTGTGAAGCGAAAAAGAAACAAATATTACGGTACCCTCTCCTAATCTAAAACATCTAAAAGTATCAATCAACGCATAGCAGTACATTACTATATGCATATCACCTCTGCGATGTTCCAATACTCGGTGTCCGCTTTTGATAGACGATGTTGTCCTTGATATACTCTTCCTGTACAAGGCACGCCCCTTTCTGAGTGGATGATGCTGTACAGCTGTACTGGGGTGTCGTGTGGACTCAAATGGAAGTTGCAGTGTAGTTGGTGTGAGTAATGAAAAAAGGTTGTTGGTTACTCATTTGTAATGTTTCCCGAATAATACGTTCGATTGAAAACCTAACATGTTTCCCAGAATCTGCCGGGAGCTGAGATTCTGTGTGACTGAACACTGTTACGGCAATTGTGGACCTTTCTGCATGCATGGACAAGATCATTTTGGTCAGTATTGCTTGACATCATCTTGATTCCTTCTTAATCGTCCTGCGAACTTCGTGTTGACAAAACAGTTGTTCAATACGTCTCGAGGACCTTGGCGAATATTCTGTGAAACAGTTCGTATGGTACATAAACGTCCTCAAATACGAAGCACAACGTTCTGGAAACAGCGAGATTCCCACATTTGAGTACTTGACTTTAACGGTAAGCCCATCGATCTTTTGTAACTTTGGAAGTTTGCTGGGAATAGAGTACGTCCCTCTGAATAGTGGCAGTTATTGACAGCAGTATTTTTACTATATATACATGTAAGGCCAAACTTTTCTATCAAAGCCAGGAGAACGTCCTTATAAAGGGAGCAAAATCTTCGTTCTTTTCTATCAACTTCTGAGTCAACTCGCCCTTGTTTGGGAGGATCTGGTTATCGGTAATCAGGATGCTGAAGAAATCAGCAAGCCTCTGAGGGGTCGATTATGACGTAGTCGAATTCCTGGAAGTACACCATAGACCTTGTGCAGTGCAGATACCTGGAGAAATAAAATAACATCACTATAAGTTAATTACGTATCTGAATGAAAAAGAATATACATGTACTACAAATCAATCGTGTCATTAATCTAATTAATAGGGGTCTCTTCTCGTAGCATAATTAAAATGTTGTCATAATCAGATCACCTCAAACTGGTATTTACTTTGCGAGTATTTCGTGGCCCTTACTCAAATTACCTGCGTTTCTCAAATCAAAATAAAGATATTCAGTTTTTAAAATTATTACATCATTTTCGAATACGTTCATGTTTCTTCTACAACAGCAACTGCACAGATATGTACACACTTGCTTTCCTGCCAGTCGTTAGTTACGTTATTATTACACCTCAGATTGTACAGTGTCCGCGATTAGCTTAAACACATAGAGAGAAATGAATATTAAACATCGTATATCCTTCTATTGAATATATCAAGAGAGCGTGCCGCCATTGCGATCAACAGAAACACAAACGTTTTCGTGTACTCAAAGAAGCAGAAAAACATAAAATTCTGCTGAACAATAATGCTCAAAACACGAAAATATCAACAAGCGAGAGTTTCCAGAGAATGAATGATACTGATAATAATATCTGAACAAGGAGTCCTATCCATCGAGTGACTTGCATCACACGGGTTTGTAACAATAAGAGCTAATGCATTTGAATAAACTTTTTGAAAGTAGTATTTCATGACAGCAAGCTACTTGCCCAATATCATTAACCTAGACCTAAACTGCAAAGGGTCCAAACCATTACGGTCAGATTGGTCCCAATGAGGAAATTGTTCAAGGTTTTATCAATATAAAGCGCACATCATACCAAATGCTTTAAAAACTATTTTCATGTTTATCAAAGTTATACTCACAAGGTCCAATATTAATAAACCTGTCAAAACACTGTATATCACATCGAATCAATTTTATTGTCTAAATGTTCTGATATCTTACTGATATAAGGCTGCATACCAAGTTTGATAATAATACTACTCGGGTATCGTGTTCATAGTCTCAAAAGGCAATAAAAAATACAAAGGGACAAAACTCTGTAAGTCTAAGTACTCAAGTTATCGTTTGCAGAAGTTCCAATGTCAATACAAATACAAAAAGACATAACTCTGTAAATTACTATTGCATCACCCCCATTACCAAACTCATCCGAGATCTCATTAATGTTAAGACTGCAAACCAAGTTTCATGAAAAAAATGTTGTGTGTACTCAAGTCACTGCATGTGTACACAAGGAAAAGTTAACAAGTCTGGAGATTTTGTGTTCATTTCAATACCCTTTGCTAATCAATGCCATTATCTTTCACCCCAATTCCTTGCGTTTGAATAAATCCAATTCAAATGTAAACCATGAAGTAAGAAGCTCTTTTTCCCATCGGTTCTGGTGCTGCGCTGCTACTTTGATTAAACCTCGCAATATTACAAGTTCTCTATCATCATTGCCGAGGATGTTCTCGAGTGTACATAACTTGACAAAATCGAAAGTTGTCAGTTCTGGGAATTTCGAGATGCTTTTTTTGTATCTTAGCTATCTGTTTGTTGTTGTCCTGCAGACAACAATTGAAATACATATCATTGGTCTTTTTTTACCATCAGTAAACAAAAACATTTTTTTTTCTAAGGAAATACAGGACAAGATAAATGTTCCTTATTAGGTTGATATCTTCAGTTATGAGTTTAAGCTATACTTGTCCCAGTCCTAGTAAGTTTACGCTATTATATACACAACACCAAAACTAACTGAATATGGTTGTGGTTATATAGTTGAGTATAATGTGACGAATGTTCTTTGTGTGGTTATGTAACCAGTAATTGGGAGATATAAGTTTACCTGTTCTTGAAAAAGTGTTATTCGTTTTGGAAAATATATGGATGAGTGTTCTTATTGCACTACTTTCAATTCCTAGCAAAACACTAGTTATTATCAAAAGAAAGGTAAAAACATTACTTGTGCCACACATACCGGTACTTCAGATTCAGATCCATTCTTCTTGAGCCATCTGAGAGCTATGTAATATACTTCTGAGAGAGGAAATCAGAACAAAATATTGCACACTGGTTTGCTGCCATTAATGAACTAAGCAATCATATCTTTTGTAATGAAAAGAGGAGGTAACAACATTACCAATGCATGCAGCAAATACAGACTCTAACGTTGCTGATACATGTATATATATCCTGGTTTCTTGCCATCGCCACCACCAACACCGCTTAAAACGCAACTTATTACTTTTCAATTTGTTATGTTGTGATGCGCCAATTGCATATATTTTGAAGATCACCTTCTTTTCCTGTTAATTGTTAACTTTGGTTATGATATCGGAAGAATTCGAAATAACTTTGGGGACATCAATGTCCTGTTCCAAACATATCTGGCAAATGTATTTTGCATGTTGTTCACGAAGTTGAGAAATGTGATTTCACCTTTCGTTCATTAGAAATTTTATTAGTTCAACCGTCCATCAAGGTCAAAAACCTTTTGTTAGGAAGCCATATTCAGCTACAAAAAAAAAATAAAGAAAAAAGAATGAAAATAATTAGTATATGTATCCTTATGAGGAGCTATATGTTTCAAGAAGAGGCCGCCATAGATAAGTCGGTGAGAGTGTCGGACATTAACTTCAGGTGAGAGTCCTATGGGCCTGGTTCGACGTTTCCTCTCCCTGTGTCGGTTTGTGTTTTTCGGGAAGCTAGGAAACGAGCTGGTTTGTGCCGTCGTCGTTGTCCTTAAACACGCATTTTTAACCCTTATTGCTCTGGATGGCATGCCATGGGCCGCCTTTGTGTTGTTTGGTGAGGTAACCACTAACTACTATAAAGTTGCCCCGTCTCAAAATGGCCCAGATGGCTGTTAATTGCGCAATATACCCAATAACATACAAGTGTATCAAGAGTAGAGCCCTTGGTTTTTTAAGGTGGATATACTCCAAAGATGTATTTTACTTAGAATTAAGCAATATATCAAGTCGCATGTATAAATAATCCCATTGTTTCGTCAATATGTGTATCGGTTTAAGTATAGTATCATCTCAGCTATTCCGATACCCAGTACTACATCATAAGCCAGATGAATAATAGTACTAAAAGTAATACAGATATTTTTCTCAACTTCGTTGATTATCTAAGTGATGTGACTTTTGATTTCGTCACGGGCTTTACAACTACATTAAAATCTAAGTGTTCTGTAAGAGTAAGGCCAATATATGAATAATGACTGTGTATCTCTGGGGCAATGTATCCGCAGGTAAAACTATTAGAACAAATTGATACATAGTGTGGACGACAGACCAGCTTAACGTTTACATGACTGACACCAGGTATTGTGACTTTAACATAACAACTAAAGACCGCGTTCAGTACTGTATATTAAAACCTGGGACCTATCTATATAAAGTAAGACACATACTTGACAATATGATCTGCTGCAATAAATACATACATATATTGTCAATAAGATTACACTTTTTAGTTAATTTTGTTAGAATAGATTTCAACACAACACTTAGATATTCGAGCAAACGTTATGGACGAGAGATGGAATCTGCTGGCTATTGTCATACTATGTGGACTCGCTATCGAGCTTACAGAAGGTGATTATAAAGTTCGCAATATTGGATATGATTGAGAGAGTGTACTCTTGTGATTTTGTATATGTCGTTTCGGTTTCTTTCCTATAGCTTGGCTTGCCCGGGAGCTTCCCCTGACCAGATTTTGGCATTTTAACAGATATATATATAGACCCAGTGTGTGCTTTTGGATAAATATTTCAATCGTTTACGTTGTATGTAAGGTATTGGTCTATTTTGTTTGCACTAGAATTTCATTGAAACAAAACAGTGTCGAACAATCAATCGTTTACGTTGTATGTAAGGTATTGGTCTATTTTGTTTGCACTAGAATTTCATTGAAACAAAACAGTGTCGAACAATCAATCGTTTACGTTGTATGTAAGGTATTGGTCTATTTTGTTTGCACTAGAATTTCATTGAAACAAAACAGTGGCGAACAATCAATCGTTTACGTTGTATGTAAGGTATTGGTCTATTTTGTTTGCACTAGAATTTCATTGAAACAAAACAGTGTCGAACAATCACATGTTTTCGTATAGTTGTGCACTGTGGACATATACCAGACATCTATTTATAAGGATGTCGAAGTCTGGCGCCAGAACAGGGGAAATTCCGGCTTGCCTAGAGCTTGTAAGTGCACCAGTATTATTTTGAATGTTGATGGGTAGAGAAATGCAGGTGTTCGTTTTCCACTAGACTCTTTTTAAACGTTTGAGGCGTGGGGACACATATTTGCAGACTGTATCTCTAAATGTGACACAAAAATTGAATGCACAATAGCCTTATCTTTATATTAGTTTTTTTTTCGTCCATGTAGGAGTACCACCGCCTACCATAATTGGAGGCAATGATGCCGCAGAGGATGCGTGGCCATGGCAGGTGCTTCTTCAATACAAGGATAACAAATTTTTATGTGGCGGTACACTTATAAACGCTGATACCGTACTTACTGCAGCCCATTGTACCTATAAGGAAAGGTAGTAACCCGTAATTAATCTTACAATAATACCGCCGAGGCTACTTCATTTTTTGTTAAAACTACCTACATTTTATATAGGTCATAAATATTCCCTGGCTCGCAAGCAAACGTTCATATGCAAGGTCAACATGTCTTGTTACGCACGCGTGCACGTTCGCTCTCTTCCCCCACGACATATGTCATGGCAATATCGAATGATTTGATTTCGAAGTAGAGGGTGAAAAGCTTTCAAATCGACAAGCTGATGCATTTCCTTTGTAGATCGTATAGAAGTGACAACAACGTTTAAATCCAGTCGATACAACATCATGGCGAGCCCGATATTTGTTTACCTGAGGTGTCGGTGATGGAGCCTTCCATTCGGTCATAATGATTTCCAACTGCGCAGAGAACGAAAGTTATTCTAAGTCCTTTGAATATTGAGGATATTATGTTCCAGCTTTAATGTCGGGGGAAATGTATGTCATTCGAACTGACATAGCTCCAGTCAATATTACGATCAGGGACACGTAAGTCAACTGAAATGTCATATTTTCCCCGGTCCCCTGGCTTTAAAACCGGGAACATTTAAATCAACCTCGAACAATCCTATTCCGGCCGACTTTAAGGCCGGGGATCCTCAAGGTCATATTCCCACTGAACATTGCTATCAGGGACTATCATATTCTCTCTTCCGCCAACCCTTTTCCTGTATCTAGCATTATATACATCCAAAGACAAAACTGCTGACGAGGACTTGGCATAAGAAAATACGATATTGTGTGTCTAGTATATTAATGATAAGTATTGGTAAGTTGCAGGATACAGTATCTTTCTTCCTTTAAATATTTCACATTTTTAACACAACTCATTTAAAGGTAAACTTATACATTAAAATGCATTCAATTCACCACTAACGTGTGAACATTCTGGTTTTATGATAAATCTAAACATGAATCCTAAAATATAGTACAGAAGCGTATGATTACTATTGTGTTTTAGCATCCAGATTATGACTACAACAAAAATACAAACGACCTGTCAATCATAAAGCTTGAAAGATGTGTCAAGTTCAACAAATGCATTCAACCAATACCAAAGCTGGCAGACGACACTATGGGCTTCATCAACAAAACCTGTTACGTCACTTGGCTGGGGATTCTATCGAACAGGTACGACACACTATGTAATAGTGTTGACAATCGGAAGAGAAATCAATCGATTGTCGGAAGATGTTTATTGAACTATTATCGATTATAATTGGAATATCAGAGGGTTTTTTTTTTTTTTTTTTTTAAATATGTTTCAAAATTTATAATGTGGATACATAATGTTACTTATTACAACATGCAATGTTCTAAACATCTGTGTCAAAATGCGTATGCATATCAAAATTTAGCGTAATGTTTCATACCTTAATTTCGTTCGACTCTTTTAGCTTGCTATGGTGAGCGATTGAAAATTTGAAAAAAAAAAAAAAAAAAAAAAAGGTCATTCGCACATAAACTATTTTGATGTAGTTCTTGCATTTGATAATGCTGATCCCAAGCTGTAGTAGATACGGCAGCCATTCATTGAATACCACGTACATCTCAAGTCTTGTTCCAAATACTTAAGTATGTAAATGTGGCCAAGCATCCTCGGTACCCATATGATCTGCCTTCGAATAGTTCCGAACGATCCGGGTCAAGCAGGTACAAACAACGAGAAGACTATGTGGGCACCGACCATGTGAAATGTATCATGAATCCATCACACATCAGACATACATCAAATGCGTTTGAATTTCACTCATTGCGTAACTATAAACATATTTATAGAAAAAAAATCTCAACAATATTAAAGTGATTTTTTATAGATTAATCACAAGAAATAAAAAGCTGAATTGTTTGCAACTTCGTCTGAGGTCAAACAATGAATATATCTTGTACCGATAACTACTGAATAATTACAATCTTACCTAATCCAGTATATGAAGGGTATTGGTAATCAAAGTGGTATAGCTCAGGTTTATAGGCATGGTTTTGCATATAATGGTCCACTTCATAGGAATCGTTTGTTGGCAGGACAGAAGAAGCATTTGCTCTCTTATTGATAGATACACATGTTTATGATTCATGTAGTACATACTCATGCTCCATCAAAACCACATCAACATCTTACAAACAAAATTATTTCTTTTTTTAAACTTTAACTGTGATTGTGGTGCATTTCGATGACAGTGATGGTAAATTTCTTTAGAATGACAGAATAACTACAATGATTTGTCTTAAATGTTTCAAATAATTAGGCTCATAACGGAGAAATAGTCACTCCTGAATCAAATTGTTGTCATCTGATGTTCAATAGACCTCTGTTCCCAGAAATAGATATGAATTAACATCGTGTGACACCTTTTCACATATTTTTTCTTACCAGCAGAAACATGTTATGATAAAATGTGAATGTTCGCTATTTACACACACCTAGACCTACATCTTGATTCATTGTATTCGAAAGCAAATAGGTTAGTTATCGAGCAAAACAATTTAAACATTGCTGCCGTGTTTTCATGCATAATGCATTAGTTTTGAAATCAATTCTGTCGACATGTTATCAGTAAAGCACTTCGATCCAAAATGTATAACAAAGAATTGCATTATCATTAACGGAGTTCAGTACGGTATTCTTTACTCGTGCACCATTTTTACTGTCTCGAAGAATGAAGCAAACAACAGTTATTCGTATCTACTTTTGATGCAGATTTCATTTCCTTGCCAACAGAAATGCTTAACCTGTTGATAATGATGAATCTATTTCACATTAATTTACTTGTAGTCGTTTTACACATTAAAACATTCAACCGCTAAGTTGGCTAAGTAATTGCTTACATAAGACCATCCTTGTGTTTGACTAGTACGTTGACGTGGAGGAGATTGAAGTCGAAGACTATTTTTAAAGATGACTGAACTGAAAGGCAGAAGTCCTCTGTCAGAGGTTTTAGTCTAAAAATGTTTTATATGAATGTATTATATCTGCAACAGTATTGAAAAAACTTATCATGAGGATTAAGTTACATAGAATAAAAATAACCAGGCCAATTCGAAAAAGTAAATAATTGGATGTTAGAATTTGATGAACCACATGGAACTGAAACCACTGAAGCTTGATATTTTTTGCAACTAGAAAAGAACAGTTAAGGCATCGTACCATTAATACAACCATTTCCTTGTACCAATGGTAACTCCTCTATCCTCCGTTTCCCGTCAATATGTTACTGCTTTGACATCTGCCCCCACATTGAAGTGTGACTTTGACGTCTGTCCCCACATTGAAGTGTGACTTTGGCGTCTGTCCCCACATTGAAGTGTGACTTTAACGTGTGATGCCCATCATTGTATGACTCCATTATCCTCTGTTCCCCGTCAATGTGTTGCTCTTCTATAGTCTGTCTATTCCTCGTCAATATCATTGTCATCGGTTCCTCGTCAATATCATTGTCATCTGATCCGTGTTTACTCCCCAGACGATATGTCACAGTTAACAGTATTTCTTGAAATACAATGTACTTTTCGTATTCACCAGCTGTTTAATAAACAATTCTCCAGATAATTACACGATTCTATGTTGAATTCCACGATTCATGTACATGTATCTCGAGGTTTAGTACTTATAGGTATGTCTTGTTATCGCTTCAGATGATTTTCTCTCGGCCAGAATTCTGCAAGAACTTCAAACGCCTGTGATAACAAACGCCCAGTGCCAGCCTCAAATCGAGAACAATAATGACGTCACAGATGATATGATCTGTACTAATGCTGATCCCAACGGCGCTTGTTTTGTAAGTATCGGTGAACCGGAATGAACGTCTAAATGTACGAAAGGCGGTTATTATAATTATAACCCTTTTATGTCCAAAACAATAAATACTATCAAATTGTGTTGTCAGCGGAAAATTGTTCATTTTTAAGCACAGTTGGTGATCATCACACACACTACATACAGTGTAACAAGCTAACTTATCATTCTACAAAATGCATCAACAGTGTAAAATATTAAACACACTCACGTGTTATAGCTTTTTTTTCGAAACTGGGCCTTCTTGTCTCGAGCGACCAAATCACACACTTACTGTACTCTAAACACTGCGCATTCAATTTGTATTTATCGGAATATGGTTTTTATCAGAATGTTCCTAGTAAAAACGTATTTATCTTGAAAATACCATGTTGATAAATATCAATATTCGAATAACCAAAACGTTTTAGAAATATATTCTGTGTTGCCTAGGCGACGAGAGTAACTGACTGGCTTTTTCTCTGCGGTGTTGCAAAGTGACACATTTTCGTCATGTCGTACACTTTGAATTTCACAGTTTGATGTCGTATGGCATTGTTTCAAATTAAACATAAGGATTGCCAGTCAATTTTGCTACTTGTATGGATTGATGAAGGGAAGTGTAAATGGCACATGAACTGCATCGCAGTTCCCTTCATTTGCACGAGGTCCTATTCCCTGCATACGTCCATGCAAGCAACAAAATTGACAATCAATCCTAAATACCAAATTACAGTTCTTCATCTGTGTCCGTTAAACAGTAAAGAAGCGGAAATTACATAGTGACGAGAAAAACGAGGCACAGAAATTATTGTTTGTCTTGTCGTGATATGCTGCTGACATTTGTGTGTCATATTTCCAGGGTGATAGTGGCGGTCCTCTCCAATGCCGTTTGAACCGGAGATGGGTACATGTGGGAACTGTGTCGTGGAAGGGCAGTCGTATATGTGGGGCGGGACCAACCGTCTATACAAGGACTTCATTCAACAGAGACTGGATCTTGAGTAACATGAAGAAAACGAAACCGATAAATTGGGCATCAATCCCATCAGGCAAACCTTTAGCTGCCTTGGTGTTACAATACCAGACAAGCTTTCCAAGGAGATCGTCAAACGTATTCAAAGGTCATTGATTAGAATTATACATTGATTATCAAAGTTGACGCAAATGAATGTGCATTATGTGCAATGGAGTTGTTTGCTGAAGTAAACTGGATTTAACAAAAACTAGAGCTTTTTTGGAGTTTTATCACAGATATACAATTAAGTCCACATTTTTCACTTCTTCAATATATTCAGCTATTTTGCTTTATCGAGGCAAATAAAAAAAAACACCTCTGAAATAATATCTAGCTAGTAATTTAGGCAACAGCTATGATTATTTAAGGACTGCCTGTCGTGTGTGCGAGATGCATGCGTGAGGCAAGCAAGCAAAAAAGATGTCGAATATAAAGTGATACCTCACCTAACTGAAGCAAACTCCGCAACAATACATAATACAAACAACAGGCGAACCAGTTGCCCTACTCCCAAAATACTGAGCGTCAAGCACGAGTAGTAACTATCAATGTTAGAGTTTCACACATTATTCACAGCCATCCTCACAGCGGCGAACGCTCAACTAAAAGCTAAAAGTGAGGATGTGTCAAGGAAGACATAATATATTTTGGTTTCCCTTCACCAAAGGACAATTCTAATAAAATTAAGTCGAAATCCCCTCGGTCGTTCCTGACTTGTGGCGAGCTGACAGACGGATGAATGGACCGCATACAGACACAGCGCCCTGGCACAAGCTTAGCGCTACTTCTGTCGGTCCCCTCATCCCATTAGCAAGGAAATCCGAAATCGAAATAGGCTGAGTACAAGGTTAAGAAAACAATCTTTTACTAACTAGATCTAGAGGATCTAGTATCGTTAACGTCTAGGTCAACCAATTAATCTTAACAGAACAATTATATACTGTTTCTTTGTCTCCGTGTAATTATGTCACTTTATGTGGGCCCGCGATAGCTCGTCGGTTAACCAGCCATATAACTCGAAGTGCGTGGTTTGACGCTCCCGTGTCGGTTTGCGTTTCTCCGGAAGTTGAGAAACAGACCGGTCTGTGCTGCCGTCGTTGTGTACTTGGACAAAACACTTTATCCTAATTACTTTGGATGCCATGCGACGGGCCTCCCCTATGCTGTTTTGTGAGGCAGTCACAAACTACTACAAGGAAACCTCGCCTCAAACTGACCTTGGCTGTTCACATGATGATAAACCCAACAAGTAAACAAACAAACTGTCCAAAAAAGCTGGAATTACATTACTTGATTGTGTGGGTGTTGCGCGAAAGTAATAGGTGATGTCGTCTGATACACCGAACCACTCAAAGTAGAACCTCGTTCTATTTAATTCAATTCTTGCAGTGATATGGTTTCTTGTTTTATTAAAATTTTAAGTGTCCTGTAAATATACAACCGATATCAAACAAAGGAAAATGCTGCCGCGGGTAAAATCATTAATATCAAATGTAATTCATTTACATCTGCTACTTAGACTTTTACGCAATAATTGAAAACCTTGCTCAGCACTATACATGGATACCATGTCAAATACATAGAGTAATGCACATACTTTATGATCTGTTAGATGTAAAATATCAATAAGATGTAAGTTTTATTGAGGAGCAATTCAAGCTTGTACATCTTAAGGAAGTATACGTTCCGATAAACTTCAATTTCGAACAAGAGTTATGAACGCGCTATGGGTTCTGCTGACGCTAGCTGTCTGTGGGTTCAATGTCAAGCTCATAGAAGGTAAGCCTTACCAGAAATGATGCCTTTACAATTTTATCATTAATCAAATGCCTCATAGATATCTATATTTTGTATGAAAACAAGTTGGTTTAATAATCTTAAAATTAATAACACTTTTGAAAAGACGGTAGACAAATCTTAGTAAAAAGTTCCCCTCTGTTAAAATACTTTATTGGGTATCTGGCCTAGAATGTCCAACTACCTGCATTGTTTGAATGTTGGTTGGTGCAGAAATGCACACGTTTATATGAATACATTTGGTCCCTGAAGATGGAGTTACGTTTTGATTTGTTTGAACTCTGATGGGGCTCGTAGGAGCACATATTTGCAGACGTTTATCTATAAACCTGACAAAATATAAGTGAACTATATGTTCATCAACACCATAAAGGTCATTAGGACCAAATGGCGAGTAAAAATAGGCAAACAGAAAAAACTTTTCTTGCCAATTTTTTAACGTAGGGAAAGTTCCACCGCCTGCCATTATTGGGGGCAATGATGCTGGAGAGGATGCGTGGCCATGGCAGGTGCTTCTTTTACACAAGAATAAGTACCAATGTGGCGGTACACTTCTAAACCACGATAGGGTACTTACTGCGGCGCACTGTACCTACCGCAAGAGGTAAGTTGCTCCCAATTTCACCTTTGAGGCTAGGGAGGTTATGCAAGCTGATCGATTGTGGCAGATTCAGTGCTTGGTACTGGTACCCATGGTTATCTTGTTACTTGGTACCCACGGCTACCTTGTTACTTGGTACCCATGGCTACCTTGTTACTTGGTACCCATGGCTACCTTGGTACTTGGTACCCATGGTTACCTTGGTACTTTGTATCCATGGCTACCTTGGTACTTGGTACCCATGGCTACCTTGGTACTTGATACCCATAGCTACCTTGGTACTGGTACCCATGGCTACCTTGGTACTTGGTATCCATGGCTACCTTGGTACTTGGTACCCATGGCTACCTGGATACTTGGTACCCATGGCTACCTTGGTACTGATACCCATAGCTACCTTGGTACTGGTACCCATGGCTACCTTGGTACTTGGTATCCATGGCTACCTTGGTACTTGGTACCCATGGCTACCTTGGTACTTGATACCCATAGCTACCTTGGTACTGGTACCCATGGCTACCTTGGTATCCATGGCTACCTTGGTACTTGGTACCCATGGCTACCTTGGTACTGGTACCCATGGCTACCTGGATACTTGGTACCCATGGCTACCTTGGTACTGGTACCCATGGCTACCTTGTTACTTGGTACCCATGGCTACCTTGGTACTTGGTACCTATGGCTACCTTGGTACTGGTATCCATGGCTACCTTGGTACTTGGTACCCATGGCTACCTGGATACTTGGTACCCATGGCTACCTTGTTACTTGGTATCCATTGCTACCTTGGTACTGGTACTGGCTTGTCATATTCCTGACTCTATTCACGATTGAGGACAAGTAAATCACGCGATATTTTATATTTCTGGCAACTGGTTACATGATATTATAATGTCACTGTCTTTGAGAATTTACTGTTTTCATGTCCTAAAGTCCTAAAAGCTATTGTGTAATTTGAAACTGAATATAATTATTTGTCGTGAATGAAACTGTCAGTGAATAACTGTCGGTTACATCTGAATCATGCAAGGGTGGAAGAGGCATACTGTCAGATCCCCGACCAAATATAAAGTCGGTGACATACGGAAGTCACTTGAACTGTCAGATCCTCGTCCAACTGAACATCAGGGACATGATTGTTTTTTTTTTGTTTTTTTTTTGTATGTTTCACATTTGAATCCAATAAGTTTGAGTTTTTATTGTATTTTAAGATGTACATTTGCATCGCATATTTTTAGTTTATTTACTATGATGAAGATCCCGATACAGTGTTAATACCAAACATATTATGCAAACATTGTGTGAATTTTGTGTTGTAGCATCCTGATTATGACTATGACAATGACATAAACGACCTGTCGATCATAACGCTAGATAGATGTGTCAAATTCAACAATTATATTCAACCGATACCAAAGCTGGCAGACGACAGTATGGACTTCATCAACAAAACCTGTTACGTCACTGGCTGGGGAGTCTACGACGGTAAGGGAAATTTGATTTGCAATCCTTTTTTGGAATTACATCAATTCTGCTTTCAAACGAAGTTCAGCTTACATTTTCTGTCTCACACAAATGATACAGTCTCGGGCTAAGATTCTGAAACATCCCAACCGAGGCGTTATCCAAATGTTATGGAATCTAAGCGCTGCACTGAGAAAACCCTATTTCTCTCACTCAATGGTAGTCCACTCCAATATCGATTGTTCCTCGTCAATGTCTGACTCTAATGTCGTCTGTTCCTCGTCAATGTCTGACTCTAATGTCGTCTGTTCCTCGTCAATGTCTGACTCTAATGTCGTCTGTTCCACGTCAATGTCTGACTCTAATGTCGCCTGTTCCCGTCAATGTCTGACTCTAATGTCGTCTGTTCCCGTCATTGTGTGACTCTAATGTCGTCTGTTCCCCGTCAATGTCTGACTCTGTCGTCTGTTCCCCGTCAATGTCTGACTCTAATGTCGTCTGTTCCTCGTCAATGTCTGACTCTAATGTCGTCTGTTCCCCGTCAATGTCTGATTCTAATGTCGTCTGTTCCCGTCAATGTCTGACTCTAATGTCGTCTGTTCCCCGTCAATGTCTGACTCTAATGTCGTCTGTTCCCGTCAATGTCTGACTCTAATGTCACCTGTTCCCCGTCAATGTCTGACTCAGATGTCGTCTGTTCCCCGTCAATGTCTGACTCAGATGTCGTCTGTTCCCCGTCAATGTCTGACTCTAATGTCGTCTGTTTCCCGTCAATGTCTGACTCTAATGTCGTCTGTTCCACGTCAATGTCTGACTCTAATGTCGTCTGTTCCCGTCAATGTCTGACTCTAATGTCGTCTGTTCCCCGTCAATGTCTGACTCTAATGTCGTCTGTTCCCCGTCAATGTCTGACTCTGTCGTCTGTTCCCCGTCAATGTCTGACTCTAACGTCGTCTGTTCCCTGTCAATGTCTGACTGTAATGTCGTCTGTTCCCCGTCAATGTCTGACTCTAATTTCGTCTGTTCCCCGTCAATGTCTGACTCTAATGTCGTCTGTTCCCTGTCAATGTCTGACTCTAATGTCGTCTGTTCACCGTCAATGTCTGACTCTAATGTCGTCTGTTCCCCGTCAATGTCTGACTCTAATGTCGTCTGTTCCCCGTCAATGTCTGACTCTAATGTCGTCTTTTCCCCGTCAATGTCTGACTCTGTCGTTTGTTCCCCGTCGTGTCTGACTCTGTCGTCTGTTCCCCGTCAATGTCTGACTCTAATGTCGTCTGTTCCACGTCAATGTCTGACCCTAATGTCGTCTTTTCCCCGTCAATGTCTGACTCTGTCGTTTGTTCCCCGTCAATGTCTGACTCTGTCGTCTGTTCCCCGTCAATGTCTGACTCTAATGTCGTCTGTTCCACGTCAATGTCTGACTCTAATGTCGTCTGTTCCCCGTCAATGTCTGACTCTGTCGTCTGTTCCCCGTCAATGTCTGACTCTAATGTCGTCTGTTCCCCGTCAATGTGCGTCTCTTCAGTTAATATGTGGCGCACGATTGATTCATTTGCATTCACCGCCATATCATTAAATACGATACTATGCTTGTTTGAATCACACTTATACTGTATATGAAACAGTATATTACACGGAAAGAAGCATAATGCTTGTTACTAGTACTTTAAGGAGTATCTTGTTCATTCTTCAGGTCCATTTTCTGTCCACAGAATTCTGAATCAACTTCAAACGTCTGCGATGACAAATGTTTTTTTCTTTCAGATTTGTTCCGCCCGGCCAGAATTCTGCAAGAGCTTCAAACGTCCGTGATATCAAATGCTCACAGATGATATGATCTGTACTGACGCGGCTCCTAACGGCGCTTATCTAGTAAGTAATTGTGAACCGAAACAAACATCTTACTGCATAGTGAAGGAACATAAATAATATGTTGACGCAGATTAACGCACGGTTTTGTTTATGTTGCTAGCGGATATGTGTTGATATTTTAAACATACTAACCACAAGACGACCTTTCATTCTGCATCATACGACAGGACAGTAAAATATTGCTGCAAAGGTTATCATCAAGAATAAAAGAATTGTCTTCTGGGTATTTCAACAGTTTTCAAGCATGAAAAAGCTTCTCTTTTAATCTGATGTGATTTTAAGAAAATGTTTATCTTGTGTTGTTAGAGAGTCTTCTTTGATATTTCAAACGTTTTTTATCGTTTTCAGCATGATTTGTTTTAAACTGATTATATACTAAGAACAATTGTAGTTTGTTTTTATTTCCTATATCGAAGATATAAGGTGATGGTATCACTTTGTTTTCTATTTACAACTAAAACCTGCCACCCTGTCCCCACCTCCCATCCTTTTTTAATTTTGGAGAAGCAGGCACGGCAAATATGTTTAAAAGAAAAAACAACAATGGTGATGAAAATGATAGCAAATAAAAGGTGTTAAACATTAAGACCAGCAAGCATCTCTTGTAAACATAAACGAGATAAATTATATATGTAAACCAAATTAAACGATGTATGGATAATATCTTCCTTTCGATATGTTTTCTATGACAGAATTTTGATTCTGTATGTAGAATACAATGGTGAAGAAATTGCAGTCTTTTTTACCTGCTAGATCTATGGTAATGAATCTGAAATGCAATTACAGTTCTATAAACAAAAATTTTTAGTTGAAAATCTTAATTACGTTAGTTCTGCCTGCATGAAGAGTACGGCAAGGATCTCCAACCTCAATCCCTTCTTTTGTGAAAATTTGATTAAAAGTCTTAAAGTGAAATGGCCATGACTCTAGACACAAGAGGCCCTCGGGCCTGAACGGTGAACCGAGTTCTGATTTACAGCTCTAGGTTCCAGTAGTTATGGATCAAAATAAGGAAAATGTGTAAATTTTGGCAAATATCTGACTACTTCATACCCTCAACCTCAGTCCTCTGGTCACTTAATACGATCACACTACCAACGCATACAGATTGATTTAACCTAGTTTGAATAATTACAATGGAAATTCAATAAATGATTCTCAAAATTCCATCCCTTCATGTGTATAAACAATAGTTAAGTTTATCACCGTATCTGTAAAATAATAGGTGAGTGGAAACTAAATTATACGAGAATGAGGGACAAAGGTAAAACGATATTTTCCTGTCCATTAATTACTCGTCTTGATGTTTAATACTGCTTACTGACCCCGCCGTGTGTGTTGTATCTTACAGGGTGACAGTGGCGGACCTCTCCAATGCCGAATGAACCGGAAATGGGTCCATGTGGGAACCGTGTCGTGGGGCAGTAATCCTGACGTAGGTTTGGGACCAACCGTCTATGCCAGGACCTCATTCCACAGAGACTGGATCTTGAATAACATAAGGAAAAAATAACCACCAATTAGTCAACAGTTTAACCAGGCAAACATCCAGCTACCATGGTGTAACATTTCCATTAGGTCATCATCAACACCACCCAACCTTTCCCATATACTAGCCTGTCATATACTAGCCTGCAATGTGTTTCTACATGGACGTTTCAAACTTCTTCAAAGTACATTAACATTGAATTTTATTACGTTTGACGAACATCAACACTGCATTGTAATAATTGTGCTGATACAAATTTGATATAACTAAATAAAGGTGTATTGTTGATAATGTATTAGTGATGTTATAATAACCCCGTACCACTGACATTTTTAAAACCTTCAGTCATTCTGCTTTATCATGACAAATGAAAAAAATATTTCGGACAATTAACTAGCACAAACTGCGCACGATGATCTGGGATCTGATTATTTATATGGTACAGATACCGTGTAGTAAATACCCTTGACTATTGATAAGGCTTTTAGCAGCATTCCGCTCATACTTATTAATAAACAAGGGAAGTTATCTATATATAATTCACGTTGTGCGTTATTGAACTTTGTCCGAATCGTCCTTTTTCTAATACTTTTCATAAAAATGCACATGGTGGGATCGACTTGGACTATTCTCGAGTTCCTGTTTTTTTTTCCTTTTTAACAAGTTTAAGCTTAGATTGCATGGGGTTTAACGTCAAACGACATACAGAACAACGTGATGAAATATAAAGGGGAGATAACTCAACTTTACGAGATAAAAATATGACATTACTATCTTTTATTATTTATATTTCCATGGTAAGGTAACGTTTTATTCTTCCATAATCTAATATTGATAATAATCTGTCACCTCAGAAAAGGTAATATGATTGCACAGAGAAAATATATTGAGAAAAAAATGTTCGCCATATTTTGGTGGTTTAAATGGAGTCCACAAGTATGGTGTCGTCTTGCATATTCGATAGTTACATGTTTTCGATAGGCTTCGTAAACCCGGAAGTACTAATCACGCGAGCACGCGCTGCGCTGATCTGCATATGTCAAGAAACCGAGAGGTTCTTGTTGCTCCATCTCCGGTTCCAAAACTCTGCAATCATGCGTCAGAAGCAGGCCAGATATGCAATTTATGTTTTTCGTGTAGAAAAATCGTTTTTCTGCTAAGCCTTTTTATAGAAAATGTTTAAAATTATGATTTTCATAAAAAAAAACATCATCGAAATCAAGACTTGCTGCATCGTCTGCAAGCTCTGCCTTAATCCCAGCATCCCCGAAGTTATTATTGGGGGTCAAATTAAAATAGTGAGGCTAAAAATGGGTGGTCTCCTAGCTTGCGTATTAAAAAAACATGTATGTACTTTTAAAATATACTTTATAAACAAAATTAATACTTTTTATAGAATCATGGGTATTTAGTAAAAAAAAAATATGGAGGAATAATACAATATTTATCTTTAAAATAGATAAACGGCATAGTTTTAATGCTGGTGGTTATAATGTAAAACTACTGGTGAAATAAATGAACGAACTACATTGTAATTAATAAATGCGCAGTTTCAGCACGGATAATAAAATTATATCAGTTTGAATCATTTTTGGTGATAATAAGACTGCAAATGTGTCATTTGAATAGATGCATCCACTTATTCAGCTTGCATTCAATTTAAAAGGGACATCACGGTAAAAAAAAAAGTTGCAATTTTCACTGAATGTACGCGTTTTGTTCCTTTCCAGTTATGTTTCTGTGCTGTCCAGCTTGACCACTCGATTTAGTTGGGAATCCCCCTCTAAATTTAGCGTGACTGTTTTGAAATCGTGGCAGCACAAACACACGATAGTTTACAAGGCGATATCTATATCCCATCTGGGTTAGTTGGATAACGATATTATACAGTGGTTTAAATATTAAATATCATGTTCTGCATATATATTACGGCACACATATCTATGTGTAAGTAAGTGTAAACATTTGTCATATAGTATAGTGACAGTAGCGATGTACTGGTACAGACTGTATAAATATTACCGAGTTTGTGGAACTACTAAAGGATTACCGAGTTTGAGTTAATATTACTGAGTTTGTGTAAATATTACTGAGATTGTGGAAATCTTACCGAGTTTGTGTAAATATTACTGAGATTGTCATGACCTACTATCAAACAATCAAGCAGAATACGAGCGGCGTCCGTATTACTGCTGTTTTCATGTTTGAACTATTACAGTCTATTGTACTGCTTCACAAGTTTAATTCTAGGATTGTGTTTGACCCATTTTCCTATTATTCTCTTCATTGCGGAAGCTGTTATTGTTTTCAACCGCAGTCGATTCACATTGGAAGCCATTTTTGTTTCCATGTGTTTTAGTTTGTTGTGCGCATGCGTTTATCGTATATGTCACAAAATTTTTGCATATTCAGATTGTTTATCAGCGAATTGTGATAACCTTTTAATAATTGATAATTGATGTTTTTATGTACATACATCATCGAATTCGAATGGTTATTGTTCAGAAGGTTATTTTTTCAAAAGATATACCCAATAATATGATAAAAAATACAAAATAAATATTAGTTTACCGTGAGGTCCCTTTAACATTGTTTCGTTTTTAACTGTATATCTGCATTTTGCATTGACCGCTACATTGACCAATCACATACTTCATCTTGACCAGTAACGCCACCTGTCGCGTCATATCCGGGGCCAAAACAAAAAAATAAGACGGCTATGCCGAAAAACTCGACGAAACAGTTATTTTGTTCAGTTGTTCCAATCACTTACTAAAATGATGTCGCAACTTTACCGCTATTTTCTATGTAAACATCTATCCTAGCTTTACTTGTAGTTTCGTATCCATATGTCTCATTTTTGTTGTGTGTGTTGAAAAGTCGAAATCAGAAATCAATAACTTACAAAAGATGTAATTGTCTCTTTAGATGTCATATTTCATATTTTTGTATCAAAATATGTAATTAAATCAACGACCACGTGATCCGTCTGTTCACGTCTGATCACATGATCAATTAGTCAAAATGGGAGCGCCTTTTGGATACGTGCTTCATCCGAAACTCTGTAGTGTGATGTTTGTCACCGTATTTATCAACACGAATTAAAGGCAAGTTGCTTACAAGTTGTTAATCTGTTTGTTCACATGTTTGCCTTATTTTTTCTTTAATTACTTAGGACTAAACTTTGTTTACCGTAAGTTACGATTAACGTTAATTAGAACGAAGTCATACCCTTCCTACACTGCTCTGAGGCAGACATATCGTCGTCCAGATCAACGTTATCGCAGCTAGTATTTCATAAAAAAAAAACATGTATCATGGGTCAGTGATAGTATGTTGAAATCCGATCGATTATCTTATAAAGCTAACAAAACTATCGCATCTGTTAGTCGTAGTGGTCATTCCGACATTCGTGATGTTTACACCGACGGCACTCTTCCTTCACGAAGAATATACAGAATTTGGAATTTCTGGGATAATATTAACTGCAGTGGGTTATAGTATTGATAATAAAGACCCATACCATAGACATCAACAAAAGAAGGTATCAATAGCTGTATTTGATATGTTAATATATACATATAATTTTCTAACGACGTTTTCATGTAATGTGCTGATGTTGTGAGATGTTTTTTGGGTAGTTTTTGAGTGTTTTTGGGTAGTTTTTGGGTGTTTTGGGGTGTTTTTGGGTAAATCGTTCTGCCGCCAGAGCGCGCTATTATATCCGACACCGTTTAGTGTCGCTAAGAATTTGGTGCAAATACAATAAAATCGGGTGTGACATAACACGTACCTTACATTTATGGATAAATGAGATATTTATTTACCCAAGAACACCCATTTAGTCCCATCTAGGTGTTTTATTCCATCCGTATAGACCTTCGCTTTACGCTAGTCAAAATTTCATACTTGACTCGACGCCATATATTGCTAACTATGTAGGTCGCGGTCAGCCAATTTCCCTAATCAGTGCGCGATGGAGTGAAAAGGGAAAAAAATACAACATTTATTTTTTATATATTTTACCCCTTATAATGTATAAATAATGAATTTTTGAATTTAATATAATTCACACAGGTTTTGGGAAATAATAAGCTTAGTTTTCTTAATTTAAGACATATGTGGTCCTTTTGGTCCATTGCGTTCCGATTCCGGTGGTGACAGGGCCAGAGTAAAATTGGGATAATTTATAAAATGAAAAATAATTTTAGATCATCAAAATGTATACCAATTGCATACCATATACTACTTTTTGAAGTATATATATATATATATATATGGGGCAAAGAAGTAATTCAAACAGTGTAAACAATAAGGTTTGTTAAATTTTCGAGGCAATCCGCCCCTTTATCAAAACACAAAAAATCACAAATACAATCACATAATATATATAAGAAGTACTGGAAATACAATAAAATACAATAAGAATAATGTTTTAGTCTAGCCGCAATATACCGCTCAGCTAGAGAGATCTTCTCTTTAACTAAATTGGTTGAGTGTAAGACTAGTAAGCTAGAGGTCCGGCTTCGATCCCTAGCGGAGGCAGTGATTTAAATTTAATTAAGCATGCGCTCTGTTTACAATATTTATCACAGGGGACAGGGGAGGACCAACGTCACAAAAAATAATTGTTAGATAGATAATCTGACAATCATTTTTTGTGACGTAATTCCTGATTTTGCAGAAGACGACAAAGACATCCACGGCATGGCGGTGCAGTGTGCGGAGCACGTCCCTATGGTGCAGAGCTAGAGTGCTGCAACATGGTGAGGAGTTCCGGTTTGGACAGGTTGCCCATGTCCACGCACCAGATCCTGGAATGCTCAACTATGTCAAAGTGCGAGCAATTGTAAGTACATAGAAATATATGCAGAAACTGTATTTTTAAGATTGATTGTTCAAATGACACATTAATAAAGTTAAATTTCTGATTCAAATGCAGTCTTGCTATCACCAAAAATGATTTAATTAAAAATTTAATGCATTAGTTCGTTAATTTTTTTCACATACTGTATATATAGTAGAAATGTGTATAGAACTTTGTAGTGTTGTGGACATTGTTAAGAAGAAAGATGTGTTTCAGTTTTGTATTTTTAGTGTATTAATTAAATAAAATCCATTTGCATAAACATCTAGTAGATATTATATGATATGAAAGGAAATTATATATTTGTGCTGATTTATGTCCTTTTTTCATCTCTTCTTTGTTTATTGTATGTAAACATCTACGTTTATATGTAATATTATCTTCAGAATGAGAAGTGTATATACCTGTAGAACTGTGAAATAATTGTTAAATAAGTGTTTAAAGTATTTTATATTTATATCAGCCTAACTATAAAGTATACAGTTAAGAAATGTATCATATTCATCAAAATAAAGTCAGGTTTGTACATGCTTTTGTACATTGTTGTAAATATATATATGCTTTTGTACATTGTTGTAAATATGTTTTCTGTACACCGGTAAATTTGTGAAGAGAAAGAAGTTGAAAGTTGGAAATATGATTACAAACTACATGTATATGTATTAACAATTAAATGAGGCATAAATAAATAATATATATCCCATCTAGTTCTAGTTTTCTTTGTTATACTCAGTGACGTTTTATAATACCGGTGTTACTTATCTCTCTATATATGTCTCTGATATGGTATATACGTCTCTGGTTAGGGTTTATCTAGATCCCAAGAAGATGGTTCTAATCACACTAGGTATCAGCCCAATAAGGTTGGATACAAAATAAAATCAGTGGCCTTTTTATGTTAGATATAAGGGATTTAAGATTTTTAATTGATCTGTCCTTGGTTACACAAATGTAGGAGTATATTATGTCACTGCATGTACAAACTTGTACACATTTATTTTCCCGAAATGGCACGAATTATCACCATTTATTTCAGTAAAAATCCATCGACCGTTTTTTCTATTATTTGTAGAGACACTGACCATATACAAGTCTCTGCCCTACCCTACCGCATTGTTCCGACAATAAACGATCAGTACCTCTAAAAACGGCCCTTTTCAAAGCCGACCCCTTCACGAAATGTGTCTAAAAAATCTCTAAAATGCACAACTCAAATCTATAGAACTAATATTTCAAAAAGCCAATCGTACGTATTACGTAGTCATCAATAATAGTAATTGATGATTTTTTGTACGCGTGTTGTTGCAGAAGTACAAGATGGAGAATATTACATTTGGTAATAAAATGACTTTATTTTTTATGTTTCTGGTAGCAACAAAATATTCTTTTTATATTAGAATAGAAATAAGCAAACTGATGATGGGGGACAAACAGCACGACACCTAATTTGCTAGTTACGTGACTCCGCCTATTGATAGCTTTCGTCACCTGTCACCATCTTCCATTGAACACAAGTAGGCGGAGACGCGGGTTAGTTGACAGCTAGACAGGCGCCAAAGTTATATAAACTAATCCAATTAGACTACACCGCAGGTGGGCGGAGTCACCGATAGATGATCTTTTTCACTTGTCTCGGTCAATGATTGTTTTATTAAATATCAATGCATTTATTGATCACTTCGAAAATTGTATGTATGCATTCATGGTCACGATGAAATAATAAGTTTTATAAGTATTTTATTTCAGGTTTCAGATTTGGAATTCCACAATTGACATATTAGAGACGTGTACATAAGAAACACCGAGAATGTCTTTATTCTTCTCTATCAAAAATGGTATAGATATAAATTTTCTTTGTGACATCATGCCAGAAAGTTTAGGGAAAATCCGTAATATTTTAAATTCCCATCATCTGAGACAACCTAACTTTCGATTAGAAAATATGCGTATTTCCTTCTTTCCGTCGTCCATCAAACTGGAATGATCCAGATATTACTATAAAGGATTGGTTTACTTAGAAGTTCATTAAAAGAAATATACCTAGGAAGTGCCCAATAATAACTGCATCTTGGCGTGTGGCTCCCGCATGTTAAAATACTCCATAGCCGTTTGAAGAACCGTGGTAGCTCTCTTAACTATGAACTTTTCAGAGCAAATTTTAGATATAATTCTCCTGATTATATGTGTGGTAATCCTTGAACGACCCTTATAGGCCCTTAGTTGTTTTTCTATTTACAATTTACATTGTTATAACCTTTCCGCAAAAATCGGACCTCAATTTGCAGGAGATTGATAAATAATTGATATATTTAATTTTAAGTCGTTAATTGTACTAGAATACTATAACAATATATTTTTGCCTCTGATTGTACGTTATCTAGCGAGTGTCTAGCTGGATTAGCCGAACACGCGGGCTTGTCCCTCATTAGAACTATTTATATTGTAAAAAAGAATGTTAGTATTTAACTTAGAATGTATAGTTTTCGTATTTATTTTAGAACTCGAAGTTTACGATGTTATTAAACGTTCTAATTACTGAACTGAAACTGTAACTGAAGGAATAATCGTAACTGATGAAATAGTTAGTTTTTATTTGTATTTTATTCCGGGTTGCAATATGTTATATATCAATTCACAGGGACATGTCAAATTCAAATTGGTTTATGTCAAGTTGTTATGTAAACCAATACAATTACCGGTTACACAGCAGGTGGGCGGTGCTACGGATATAAAATGGCCTGGACAATGAAGTGATCACCGAAGGCTGGATTCAGAAACAAATTACAATAATATGCACCCGTCCGATCGAAGTGAAATTTTGCTTGGTGTTAGATAAATATATAATCTGTATGTTACAGAAAAAATAATAAAGAAATATAAATTCACGACTTCCTGGGCGTGTAAAATCCTCCCTGGACACTCATGTGCCGAGCGCAGCCGTAATACAGGGCAACTTTCATAGGTCTCTGTTGTAACTTCGTAAGATTTAATGGTAAAATTTAGTAATAATCTGTATGTTACAGAAAAAATAATCAAAAAATATAAATCAACGACTTCCTGGGCGTGTAAAAACCTCCCTGGACACTCATGTGCCGACCGCAGCCGTAATACAGGGCAACTTCATTGTAACTTCGTAAGACTTAATGGTAAAATTTAGTTTTATGCATTCGTCTGATCGAAGTGAAATTTTGCATGATGTTAGATAAAGGTAGAATCTGTATGTTACAGAAAAAATAATCAAAAAATATAAATCAACGACTTCCTGGGCGTTTAAAAACCTCCCTGGTCACTCATGTGCCGACCGCAGCCGTAATACAGGGCAACTTCATCGTAACTTCGTAAGATTTAATGGTGAAATTTAGTATTATGCCCTCGTCTGATCGAAGTGAAATTCTGTATGATGTTAGATAAAGGTAAAATCTGTATATTACAGAAAAAAATATCAAAAAATCTTCATTAACGGCTTCCTGGGCGTGTAAAATACGCCCTTGACACTCAAATGCACGCTATAATGCACCTTCAGTAGTGCATTTCCGTATTATAAAATCGTTTGATCGGGGTGAAATTTTGCATGGTGTTAGATAATGGTCTAATAAGTATGTTACAGAAAGAATAATCAAAAAAATCTTCAATAACGAATTCCTGGGCGTGCAAAATGTCCCTATATATGGCTTTGAATTTAAAAATTGGAAACACTTGTGTAAAAGGAGCGGGTCGCTGTGGGTTGCATATATAATGTTAAATATGGTCTCTGTCACTCTCAGGTGACGGAGCATGTTTCTTTAGCTCAGTCGGTAAAGCTGTGGATTATCCAGCCATAGACCCAGGTTCGATTCCTGTAGGGGTACTCGACAAGAATATGTTTCCCCCCTGTTCTATTATACAAAGATTTTTTCTTCACTATGCTTCCCAAACCCCTCCGACGAGAGGGTTTGTGATTTTCAACACTCAGCTGACATAGGATGATATATAAAAGTCATCATTTACTTTTGTCTGTTTATAGATCAGGTTGTACGTGGGGCAGCGACAGAACAGCTAATAACTTTGGTGAGAGAGTCGGACATTGCATGTGGTAAGCTACTAATTATATCATTCTATAATTTTATATCTTAAAACTTTGAGACAAGTTTTCTTTTATCGTTCTTGATTGTAAACAGGAACAAAAATTTATAACTAATTCTACTAATAATGTTCTTTGATTTCCCTTAGATAATTTAAAAGAAAAAATGTATGGATACCTGAAGGATTTTATGAATTAGTGCATTTGACATCATGTTTGTACACACCTAATTAGTCCCCCACTGGTACATGTGGGAGGGGGGCTATATTTTTCTTTTGTGTGTCTGTCCGTCCTTTTGCATAAAAGCATGTCCATGACTCCATCTCCAACACTACTTGTAACTGGAACTTCTTACATGGGCCAGAGTTTCACCTAGTTGAGACAGGGTGTCATGTACCGAAAGTAGGTCACTCTGAGCTATATTTTGACCTTTGACCTACTTCAAAGAAAACTCTTGTCTAGCTTATAATTAATTCACATCCAGTGGTAGATTGTAATTCTCCTGATGGCCTTGTTGTAATTTATCGTAATTGTATTTTGCATTACTGTATGTATTTATATTTGCAGAGAGTTCAGCAACATCGACTGTTAGCACTCCAGTTGCTACTCCTAGCACTCCAGTTGCTACTCCTAGCACTCCAGTTGCTACTCCTAGCACTTCTCCAGTTACTACCCCCTCACAGTCTAATGAGATCACTTTGTCACCGAAGATATGGAGTGAAACAGAGGCCAGACTTCTTCTAGACACTAGAATAGAAATGGACAGTCTATTCCAAGGTTCAACAAATCATAAAACTCTTTGGGGAAGAATAGCAGAAAGAATGTTGTTGAGAAATGTTCGTGTTTATGGAGACCAGTGTAACAATAAATTCAAGGCGACGAAAAGAGATTATCGGGCGACAAAAGATCACAATGAACAGAGCGGCAATGATAAGAAAAGATGTAGGTTTTACGACGAGTTTGACACGGTGTATGGCTGCAAAGCGGGAACAAGACCCACAAAGACCCTTGCTAGTTTTGGGTCAGAAGATGAACAGAGTCCTGTCACCATAAAGAGTAAGAAGAGGAAAGTCCGAACAACCCGACAATCTGCTCAAAGTCCAAACTCAGAATATCTGGAAAGGTGGGGGAAAAGGCAAGATGATAGAATGCAGACAATGAAAGCAATGCATGATGAGAAAGTCAAATTACTTGAAAGGTTTTTGGGTGTACTTGAAAACAAACATAACCAACCAAATTAGTGAGAGAAATTAGTTGGTACTCATTTAATAGCAGTCTAGCAGGAATACATATTTACACAGTTCACATAATTACTATTTTTTATATATTTTTTCATAAACTAGAGATGGGCTCTGTAGTATCAACCTATGCTTTAATGATTATGGCCCGGGGTGACTGGGCATATAGTGTTTGTCCTGTTTGTCTGCTAAGAGTTCGTATATATTGTACATTGTATGAGAATTTTCTGCAACAAGAGATATATTTTGATGCCTCTCACATCTTAAATGTGCTGTGTATACTATATGAATTGTTACTAGAAGGCTTTGATTTTATTACAGAGATATTTTGGATCTTCCAGAAGAAATTGTAGCTGAAATTCTGTCATATTTATCACCAGAGGATTGTTCTCGGTTAACCATGGTGAATAGACATTTCAGAAACAAGGAATCCTTTTGTATAACACAGCAATATCTGGAAGTCAACACATTAGTGGCTATGCAAAACTTTTTTTTGATATTTTTTTTTATTTTTGAAGGCATTTAATATACATTTATACATAAAAGACACTTTCATTCCAACTGACTCATCTCATTCATATTTGGTGACAGTATTATCCTCATCATTCTCCTCAGCTTCATATACATGTATCATCATCAGTCACCTCACATCCATACATCATCTATTATAGCATCAATATAATCATATCATCAAAATAAATCATCATCCTCATATATGTCATCATCATTGTTTTACAACAGTCTATTGCACATCCACACACCCTTTCACATACAAACATACGTACGTACCTAAATATATGCATACAAACATACATACATGCACATAACTGTGTACGTACACAGTTATGTGCATGTATGTATGCATACATACATACATACATACATACATACATACATACATACATACATACATACATACATACATACATACATACACAAAAAGACTAATATCCCCACCCCATACACACAAACACACACTTGCTCTAAATCCAATTTGTGTGTGTGGTGGGCAAATTTGTTGAATGATCTCTGTGGAAGGGTTACATTTTGTCATGACATAATTGATTCACTGCCAAGAAGTATGTTAGCAAATCATAGACAAGCTTACAGTTGGCCATGGCCATCTGGCTTGCACTCCTCTGTATTGGAAGAAAAAAATTAAGGCTAAATCCAGTGTCATAAAATGGCAACTTGTTAGATCACTTGTTTGTTTGCTACTTGTTAGTTGCAAAGCATTTTCTGAATTATTTGCAAATTATATAATTCTGATCTGTTCAATGATTAAGTTTACATTGTCCGTAGTTTTGTGTTCTGAAAGTGAAGAAAATATTTCACTATGCAAGAGTCACATATACATGTAACATTCTTATATTTTATTATCCCTTGTTATCATTTAATTTTATGTTTTATACCAACAACTTAAGTGAAGTATTTTTTCATTGTGCTAAATATGAGGTAAAATTTTACATGTTATATATGACCCGTTATAATAGAAAATAGTAAGATGTTACAAGTTGTATACGGCTCGTTATAATAGAAAATTAGTAAGATGTTACATGTTATATATGGCCAGTTTTAACATAACATTATGTCCCTGGTAGCACTTGTTATAACTAATTCACAAGTATAACTCAAAAGTTTATTCAGCCCTTACATAATTGTTATCTAATTCGCATTAATTGCAGGCACGTGTTCACGTTTGTTTCCAATACTTCTATATATTTCCTATATGGAGCGTACCATATACAGAGTTTTGATATAGATGCCAAGCGTTAATAAAAAAAATAAAATAAAATTACTATGGAAATATGAAAAAACAAGTGCAATCAATGATTGCGAAAGCTCATCGGCGGCAGCAATCACGCTATGCATACATTTTTTATGTATGTATAAGCATGTCATTTTGAAATTGTATGTCACATAATATCGCTCCTAGACCTCTAATGGATGTATAAACCAAATAAGAAGGGTGTGGACTTACAAGCTTTTCAAAACTAACCCCCAAAATCTTTAAAGTGGTTTTTTGTGTCAAAAAAGTAAGTCCACTAAATAGTAAAATGTCAAAATGCCATTTTTTTCTGCATAATTTGCCACAGCATCACTCCTGGATCTCTAATGAATGTATTAACCAAATAAGTAGGGTGATAGGTGTATAGTTTTGGACTCACCCCCAAAACGTTAAAGTGAGTTTTGGTGCAAAAAAAAAAGTTAAGGCCACAAAATGATAAAATGCGAAAAAAAAGCACAATTTTATTCTGCATGATATTGCCATAAAATCCCTCCTAGACCTCTAATGAATGTATAAACCAATTTTGAAGGGCGTGAGGTGTATACTTTTGGACTTACAAGCTTTCAAAAATCTTACTCCAAAAACTTTAAAGTGGGTTTTGGTGCCAAAAAAGTTAAGTCCACAAAATGGTAAAATGCGAAAAAATCACAATTTTTTCAGCATAATTTTGCTATAACATCATTCCTAGACCTCTAATGAATGTATAAACAAATTTAGAAGGGTATGAGGTGTATGCTTTTGGACTTACAAGCTTTCAAAAAACTTACTCCAAAACCTTCTTCAAAGGTTTTGGTGCTAAAAAAGTTAAGTCCAATAAAGTTTTGGTGTGGGACGCCGACGCGGACGCCGGGGTGACAGCATTAGCTCTCGGTTACTCGTAACCGGTGAGCTAACAAGTAAGTAGTACAAATAAAAAAACAAAAACAGATTTACTTCAATTCATTTACAAATATTAAAGCAATATCAGACTCAAGAACAAGAACTTGTTTATTTGTTCAAAAAAAAGGTCGGCTTATGACACAAGAAAAATTAAATAAAATTACTGTAAAAGTTCTGAGGAATTACGGCATTAGTTCCGAATCCTGAGACCAGTGTATCCTCGTATAGTGATTTTCATGTTCGTCAACTCTGTGGTTCTGTCTCGAAATTTACAGCTGGCTACAGATCAATGGAATGACAACACAGTTTATAAAGTTCAACATTTTATTATATGAAGTTTAGAAGTGATGAAACACGATGACTGAATATATACATAATGCTCACGTAACCTAGCCGTGTGTCCGGTCCATATCTCGTATGAAAAATATCCACCTCTGTCCCTCCCTGGGGAATAAATGTACCCAAAAATACAACGACTATAATTAACATGCCTACAACGGGAAAAGACCACCCGAAATAACAGCGGAATTTCTGACTATATCATGCCTATAATTGAGAGAAAAATACCACCCAACCCTGGATAATTTAGAAGTTTAAGTCCGAAATCTACTGCATACCTGACTCTGTGAAGGAGAAAGACGAGCCGGCCAGCTACATGTAAGCCTCTGCCAAACTGTCGTATTATACTAAAATTCCCAGCTATATAGCTATTTAATTGTATGCCTCGTAATACACGTGCAGTTTGTCCCAAGACTTACAGATAGACCGATACCTGAGCGTAGAGTAATGTACTGGTAAGGTGATTATAAATAAACACATACCCCGAACATTAGCCAATCAGAAACGTCGACAAATACAACCGGAAGGGTTCCCCAACGGAAATACCCCGTATTAACAATATGGACTGATGATCACAACACAACAACACGCACTCTGATTTACAGGATGTAAATATGGTATTATATACAACGGGTAAGTGTTCAAAACCCAAATCTTTTACATTACTATGGGAATATGAAAAAGAAGTAAATAGTAAAAATAAAAAAAGATTTACTTCAATTCGTTTACAAATATTAAAGCAATATCAGCATCAAGAACAAGAACTTGTTTATTTGTTCTAAAAATAAAGGTAGGCGTCGGCTTATGACACAAGAACTAACCAAGTGGCCGTGTTTTAAGAGTACATGCTAGAGTTATGCCCCTTCGAATAGGGCGCTTCGAAATTGTATAAAGAAATACGAGTCAAAACAACAAAACCCAAATCGTCGTTTATCAAGTCGACCAAGAACTTTTTCAAAGCCATTTTTAACATGATAATGCATTTATCTCGACATTTAAGGGAGTTTTTGGGTAGGTTTATGGTATTTTTGGTGGTTGTTGTGCGTTTTTGGGTAGTTTTGTGTCTTGAAATACCGAACAAGAAATCAAAAATCAAAATCGTAGTTTATCAAGTTGGCAAAAAACTTTTTAAAACCCATTTTTAATATGATAATGCGTTTATCTCAACATTTAAGAGTGTTTTTGGGTGGTTTTGGGGTAGTTGTTTTGGGGTGTTTTTGGGTAAATCGTCGTACCGCCGGTGTACTGTTGATGGCGAGTAAATCTTCAATAATGCTTATGACAAGAGCTGTGATAGCATTGGACGCCATATTTGTTTACTCGAGTTACACGACCCGGCGTATTCGATTCGAAATTAGGATTATACATAAATGCGCATGCGCACTTGTGTATCTCGCGTCACCGAATGGAATGCAGCCTCGTTTGAGGCAGTCTCGAGCGAAGACGAGAGTCTGGGGAATGGAATGCGAGACTACTATCCCGGGCCAGCTAGAAGCAGGAAGTGTAATGGCTAGGCCTAATGGCACTTGTCTATTATTCAGACGTTTTTTCTATAATTTATTTATCTCTAACAGGCGTCATCCACCATATTGTAGGTGAGTACACTGCAAAGTTCTCTTTAGACAACACGTGTATAAGCTATATTTCCAATCAAATCTATACCCCTTCAACTTTGAAATCGTGTCCCGCGGGAAAGGTCGCGCGCCTCCGGTAAAGGCAGCCAGGTTTGAAATATCGTTCCCTACACGACGAGATCTGACTAATTTCTCTCTCGCCGAAACAAATAACTGAAAGTTAGTTCAAAATACTTAATTCTTGAAATATCTACACAACCCATGTCAAAGGTCTTGATTCATTTAAAAATTACAAATGTATTTTCGAATTTGATTGGCTTGAGATACTTCGTTGAGTGAGGGTACCTAATTTCGTACACTTTTCACACATATTTGCATTTTTAGGTCATCTGACCCGAAGGGTCAGGATGACCTATAGTCATCGTGCTTCGTCCGTCGTTGTCTGCCTGCGCCGTGCGCCGTCTGTAAACTTTTCACATTTCAATCTTCTTCTCAAGTTCCACCAGTGGTATTGAGCTGAAACTTGCCTGAAATGATCCTAATATGATCCTGACCAAGTGTTGTTATTTTTCGGGTCAGTCCGAAATCCAAGATGGCCGCCATAGCCGCCATCTTGAAAAACACATTTTAAACTTCTTCTCAAGTTCCACCAGTGCTATTGAGCTGAAACTTGTCTGAAATGATCCTGATATGATCCCGACCAAGTGTTGTTATTTTTCGGGTTGATCTGAAATCCAAGATGGCTGCCATAGCCGCCATCTTGAAAAACACATTTTAAACTTCTTCTCAAGTTCCACCAGTGCTATTGGGCTTGAAATGGATGAGGATATCAAGGAAGGCGAGCCAAAATAGTGTTGTTATCTTTTCGGCTTTGTAAAAACTTTGAAGTGGCAGCAATGGTGGCCATTTTGTAACATGATTGCGCAATCATGGTTTTCCTGAACAATGCCTATTTTAAACTTCTTCTCAAATTCCCCCAGTGGGATTCAGCTGTAACTTAGCAGAAATGATCCTTAGATGGTCCTTACCAAGTGTTGTTATTTATCGGGTCGCCCAGAAATGCAAGATGGCCACCACGGCAACCATCTTGAAAAAACATTTTAAGCTTCTTCTCCAGTTCCACTGGTGCCATTGAGTTGGAAATTGGTGAGGATTTTAAGGAAGGAGGGCCAACAAAGTGTTAATATTTTTCCGCCTCGTAAAATCATTGACTTGGCATGCAGCCATGGCGGCCATTTGTAACATGATTGTGCAATCATGGTTTTCCTGAACAATGCCTATTTTAAACTTCTTCTCAAATTCCCCCAGTGGGATTCAGCTGTAACTTAGCAGAAATGATCCTTAGATGGTCCTTACCAAGTGTTGTTAGGTCATCTGACCCGATGGGTCAGGATGACCTATAGTCATCATGTTTCGTCCGTCGTCATGCGCCGTCCGCCGTGCGTAAACTTTTCACATTTCAAACTTCTTCTCAAGTTCCACCAGTGGGATTGAGCTGAAACTTGCCAAAAATGATGCTGGGATGGTCCCGACCAAGTGTTGTTATTTTTCGGGTCAGTCTGAAATCCAAGATGGCCGCCACAGCCGCCATTTTGAAAACACATTTGAAACTTCTTCTCGAGTTCCACCAGTGCTATTGAGCTGAAACTTGCCTGAAATGATCCTGAGATGATCTTGACCAAGTGTTGTTATTTTTCGGGTCAGTCTGAAATCCAAGATGGCCGCCATGGCAACCATCTTGAAAAACACATTTTAAACTTCTTCTCCTGTTCCACTGGTGCCATTGAGTTGGAAATTGGTGAGGATGTTAAGGAGGGAGAGCCAACAAAGTGTTGTTATTTTTCGGTTTCGTAAAAACATTGACATGGCCGCCACATCGGCCATTTTGTAACATGATTGCGCAATCATGGTTCTCCTGAACATCACCTATTTGAAACTTCTTCTCAAATTCCACCAGTGGGATTCAGTTCTTACTTACCAAAAATGATCCTGAGATGGTCTTGACCAAGTGTTGTTATTTTTCAGGTCAGTCAGAAATCCAAGATGGCCGCCATGGCAACCATCTTGAAAAACACATTTTAAACTTCTTCTCCAGTTCCACCGGTGCGATAGAGCTGGAAGTTGGTGAGGATGTTAAGGAGGGGGAGTCAACAAAGTGTTGTTATTTTTTGGCTTTGTAAAAACTTTGACATGGCAGCCATGTTGGCCATTTTGTAACATGATTGCGCAATCATGGTTCTTCTGAACAACACTTATTTGAAACTTCTTCTCAAATTCCGCCAATGGGATTCAGTTCTTACTTACCAAAAATGATCCTGAGATGGTCCTGACCAAGTGTTGTTATTTTTCAGGTCAGTCAGAAATCCAAGATGGCCGCCATGGCAACCATCTTGAAAAACACATTTTAAACTTCTTCTCCAGTTCCACTGGTGCGATAGAGCTGGAAACTGGTGAGGATGTTAAGGACGCAGAGCCAACAAAGTGTTGTTATTTTTTTGCCTCTGCCACGGCAGCGATTTTGTAACATGATTGCGCAATCATGGTTTTCCTGAACAACACCTATTTCAAACTTTTTTTCAAATTCCACCCGTGGGATTCAGCTCTTACTTACCAGAAATGATGCTGAGATAGTCGTGATCAAGTGTTATTTTTCGTGTTTATCCAAATTCCAAAATGGCCATCATGGCCAACAGTGCCACTATACCTGCTACAGAGAATACATACTACAATAGTATAATGTTCTTTAATTTAGAGTCAGATGACCGTTAAGACCCTTGGGCCTCTTGTTATTTATTGGGTCGGTCAGAAATCCAAGATGGCCACCATGGCAAACGGTGCCACTATATACTTGCTACGGAGAATACATACTGTACTACAATTACATAAGGTTTTTAATTTAGAGTCAGATGACCGTTAAGGCCCCTGGGCCTCTTGTTTAAAGATATTTCTTGTTTGGCATTTATAATCAATACTCGGGTAAAATATTGATAGCAGTACCTTTCAGACAAATTGATAAACAACTTGTTTTATTTTTATAATGATGCTAGTTCCAGAAACGGCTCTGGATTTTTTGAAAGGAAATAAATTTTGCCATTGGATTTGCTAATATTGGGCAATGTATAGGTGAAATACACAACATGTTCTTGGATTGTAAAAGTGCAAGGTAACCTGGGGTCCATTCCGGGTACAGTATACATTTTCAATGGAATCTTACATAACAACGTGTTTCAGTTTCGCTAAATATCCAATGCAGTACCTCACCAGCAAAACCTGTTTGGAAGTCAGAAATGTGTCTGCGGTCAAGCATGACGGTACCGGTGTTACAATAGGATTTACCAGAGTGTTGTCTCAATAGCCCTGGGCATATACTGCCAGGTGTGATTACCGTAGTCGCTTTATAAGAAGCCCTAGGTTTACAGGTTAAATAAATCTGAACGGAGATTTTATGTCACAAGTTTGGACATGTACCTTAACGACCGCTGTTCAAATATCACCGGTCGTTAGTCACATTAGACAGGTAGTCGCTATACAAAGGGTCGTTATATAGTAAAATCTCACGGGGGAATATTAAAATCAGTCGTTATAGGCAGGCAGTCGTTATATGCAGGGGGTCGTTAGAGCAGGTTTGACTGTATATGCATTTTATATGGGACGAGATGTCTCTATGTAAACAATGTGACATAAACATGTATTACAATGTAAATTTGTATTTCATTTGTAAGAATTATATTTTAACTTTGTAATTTTATTGATTACAGTCAATCTTTCCTCCACGTAATTTTATTGATTACAGTCAATCTTTCCTCCACGAATGAATTGGAGTTTGTCATGTGCTGCATTTGGAGTTTGGTATCTACAGCTGTAATTTCCATGTTACATAAAACAAGTAGTTTCATTAATTTGCACTTTTTTTTGCACAGGTTTTTAGTGTGCTGTTCCGGATATGTTGCTCCAGAATCTAGTATCGCTGTAATATGAAGCCATATATTCAAATGTGCAGAGAGAAACAAAAGAACAGTAAGTATTTGTTTGCATCTTCGGCCCCGAATAGGGAAATTATCTGAATAGTTTGTGTCGCTTGTAGATTTATTAGGTCATCTGGGTCAGGATGACCTATAGTCATCATGCTTCGTCCGTCGTCGTCCGCCGTGCGTAAACTTTTCACATTTCAAACTTCTTCTCAAGTTCCACCAGTGAGATTGAGCTGAAACTTGCCTGAAATGATCCTGAGATGGTCCTGACCAAGTGTTGTTATTTTTCGGGTCGGTCCGAAATCCAAGATGGCCGCCATTTTGAAAACACATTTTAAACTTCTTCTCATGTTCCACCAGTGCTATTGAGATGAAACTTGCCTGAAATGATCCTAATATGATCCTGACCAAGTGTTGTTATTTTTCGGGTCGGTCTGAAATCCAAGATGGCTGCCATAGCCGCCATCTTGAAAAACACATTTTAAACTTCTTCTCAAGTTCCACCAGTGCTATTGAGCTGAAACTTGCCTCAAATGGTCCTGACCAAGTGTTGTTATATTTCGGGTCCGTCCAAAATCCAAGATGGCCGCCATTTTGAAAACACATTTCAAGCTTCTTTTCAAGTTCCACCAGTGCTATTGAGCTGAAACTTGCCAGAAACGATCCTGATATGATCCCGATCAAGTGTTGTTATTTTTCGGGTCGGTCCGAAATCCAAGATGGCCGCCATAGCCGCCACTTGAAAAACACATTTTCAACTTCTTCTCCAGTTCCACCAGTGCTATTGAGCTGAAACTTGCCTGAAACGATCCTGAGATGGTCCTGACCAAGTGTTGTTATTTTCCGGGTCGGTCTGAAATCCAAGATGGCTGCCATAGCCGGCATTTTAAAAACACATTTTAAACTTCTTCTCATGTTCAACCAGTGCTATTGAGCTGAAACTTGCCAGAAACGATCCTGATATGATCCCAACCAAGTGTTGTTATTTTTTGGGTCAGTCCGAAATCAAAGATGGCCGCCATAGCCGCCATCTTGAAAAAACACATTTTAAACTTCTTCTCCAGTTCCATTGGTGCCATTGAGCTGGAAATGGGTGAGGTTGTCAAGGAAGGAGGGCCAACAAAGTGTTGTTATTTTTTAGCTTCGTAAAAACTTTGACATGGCAGCCACAGCAGCCATTTTGTAACATGATTGTGCAATCATGGTTCTTCCTTTACAACACCTATTTCAAACTTCTTCTCAAGTTCCACCAGGGAGATTCAGCTCTAAACTACCTGAAATGATTCTTTGATGGTCCCGACCAAGTGTTGTTATTTTTCGGATCGGTCCAAAATCCAAGATGGCCATGACATCCAACTTGAAAAACACACTTTGAACTTCTCCAGTTCCACTGTTGCTGTTGATCTGGATATTAGTGAGGATGTTAAGTAAGGGGGGGTCAATAAAGTGTTGTTATTTTTCGGCCTCGTAAAAACTTTGACATGGCAGCCATGGCCGCCATTTTGTATCATTATTGTGCAATCATAGTTTTCCTGAACAACACCTATTTCAAACTTCGTCTCAAGTTCCTCTATTTGGATTCAGCTCTAACTTACCTGAAATGATCCTGAGATGGTCCTGTCCAAGTGTTGTTATTTTTTGGCTCTGTCTGAAATCCAAGACGGCTGCCAATTGAGAGCCTGCCATGGCAAACAGTGCCACCATGCTTGCTACTGAGGATGTATATGCCACGAAAGTACATGAGTCAGATTTCCATCAAGGCCCATGGGCCTCTTGTTTTTATTGGGAGACTATAAGCAGGTTTATCTTGACTGAAGATAGTATAATTGTAATTGTTGTATCACATGTGAACATTTGTTTAAACTGTTATTAACTTGGTGTGTACATGTTTTTTCAGATGACATAACAACATGCTTACAGTGTAATAATCCAAAAGATGGCTGAAGAAGCTAGTGTGAGTTGTGTTATATTATCTTTGAAGGGGGGTGGGGGTATATTCGGTATTTATATGGAAGTAAAATATAGTATGGTTTGATTGAATAGAGCTTCATCCAGGGAAGTGGACACTAATGGGGACTTAACACTAGTTAGTAGAGGTGTAAGTATGCATCTACTTATCACGATGCATACATGCCATATTTTTGGGAGACCAATAAGGGAGATTGATGATTATTTTAATCTTGAGAAAAACTATTGAATATTGTAAACAAAAATGGCGGCGGCAAAAATACCGGAGGGAATTACAAAATACGGGAATTTGGGCTCTCCTCCCGGGAGGAAATAAATGACTTGAAAATAAGGGAGATTTTGTCTCACGCCGGGAGGTATGGCATGTATGATAACTCCTGTTATGTATGCAGACATTCAGCGTACAATGTGTCTGTCAAAAGTATATATTGTTCAAAACTGTAAAACTTCTTACATTGTAGAGATGAAACACACACACATATATATATATAAACACGCACACATTTATGCTGACAATGTTATTATAATACAGTATGTATATGATCCTTTGACAGGCGGCTCATAATACAAAAAACACAATATAAATCATCATAATTATAATTGTATAGCTCTAATTTTTCGTTGAAAGAACTTTGTTTGTGTTTGGTATTTCCATTGTTCATTTAATTCATACCCAAAAGTTGTAACTATGACTAGGTGCTGTCATGAATTCAACATATCAACAATTATATGTGTTCTTGTTATTTCTGTTTCTAATTGAATTACATGTATACTTAAGTGCACAGATTACGTCTTAAATGTAAAAATACATTGTAAATGTTAAATAAAAATTTAACCTGTCATGTTAAACAATTTTAATAGAACCATGTGAATAACAATACTATTTTATTACACAATCGTATAATTGACAGTTGTTTGTAGATCAGTATAATAATTAGTCTTTGATAATGCAATTCAATAGATAATACTGAAGGAGTTGGGAAAGGGAGAATACTGAACTGAAGTTGTTTGGAAAGAGAGTTTGTTTGGGAAGGGAGAATACTGAGGGAGTTAGGGAAGAGAGAATATTTAGGGAGTTGGGAAGGGAGAATACTGAGAGAGTTTGGAAAAAGAGAACATTTAGGAGTTGGAAACGGGAGAATACTGAGGGAGTTGGAGAAGGGAAAATATTTAAGTAGTTTGGAAAAGGAGAATACTTAGGGAGGTTTGGGAGAGATAATACTGAGGGAGTTGGAGAAGAGAAAATGTTTAGGGAGTTAAGGAAGGGGAAATACCGTAGGGGTCGGGGCAGGGGAATATTTTGGGAGTCGGGGAATGGAGAATACTGAGGGAGTTGGGGAAGGGAGAATACTGAGGGAGTTCGGAAAGAACAAAACTGAGGGAGTTGGGAAAGGGAGAATATTTAGGGGATAGGGGAAGGGGGAATATTTAGGGAGTTTGGGAAGGATATACTGTGGGAGTATAGGGAAGGGAGAATATTTAGGGAGTTCAGGATGGGAGAATATTTAGGGAGTTTAGGATGGGAGAATATTTAGGGGTTAGGGGAAGGGAGAATATTTAGGGGAAAGGGAATATATTAAGGGAGTTAGGAGAAGGGAGAATACTGTGGGAGTAGGGGAAGGGAGAATATTTAGGGAGTTCAGGATGGGAGAATATTTAGGGGTTAGGGAAGGGAGAATATTTAGGGAGTTTAGGAAGGGAGAATATTTAGAGAGTTGGGGAAGGGAGAATACTGTTGGAGTTGGGGAAGGGAGAATATTGAGGGAGAAGGGAAAGGGAAAATATTAAGGAGGTAAGGGGGGGGGGGGGGGGATATTTAGGGAGTTGGGAAGGGAGAATATTTAGGGAGTTGGGGAAGGGAGAATTCTGAGGGAGTTGGGGAGGGGAAAATATATAGGGAGTTAGGGAAGGGAGAATATTTAGGGAGTTGGGGAAGGGAGAATACCGAGGGAGTTGGGGAAGGGAGAATATTTAGGGAGTTGGGGAGGGTAGAATATGTAGGGAGTTGGGGAAGGGAGAATTCTGAGGGAGTTGCAGAAGGGAGAATATTTAGGGAGTTTGGGAAGGGAGAATATTTAGGGAGTTCAGGATGTGAAAATATTTAGGGGTTAGGGAAAGGGAGAATATTTAGGGAGTTTAGGAAGGGAGAATATTTAGGGAGTTTAGGAAGGGAGAATATTTAGGGAGTTGTGGAAGGGAGAATATTTAGAGAGTTGGGGAAGGGAGAATATTTAGGGAGTTGGGGAAGGGAGAATATTTAGGGAGTTGGGGAAGGGCGCCTCTCTTCAGGGGAGTTGGGGAGGCCGGGAGATCCTGTTGGAGTTAGGGAGGAAGGGAGAATCTTTAGGGCGTGGGGCCGGGCTAGACTCTTTAGAGAGTTGGGGAAGGGAGAATACTGTTGGAGTTGGGAAAGGGAGAATATTGAGGGAGAAGGGAAAGGACAAATATTAAGGGGGTAAGGGGTGGGGGAGTTGGGGAAGGGAGAATATTTAGGGAATTGGGGAAGGGAGAATACCGAGGGAGTTGGGGAAGGGAGAATATTTAGGGAGTTGGGGAAGGGACAATATGTAGTAAGTTTGGGAAGGGAGAATTCTGAGGGAGTTGGGGAGGGGAAAATATGTAGGGAGTTAGGGAAGGGAGAATATTGAGGGAGTTGGGGAAGGGAGAATATTTAGGGAGTTGTGGAAGGGAGAATACTGAGGAGTTGCAGAAGGGAGAATATTTAGGGAGTTTGGGATGGGAGAATTCTGAGGGAGTTGCAGAAGGGAGAATATTTAGGGAGTTTGGGAAGGGAGAATATTGAGGGAGAAGGGAAAGGGAAAATATTAAGGGGGTAAAGGGGGAAGGGAGAATATTTAGGGAGTTGGGGAAGGGAGAATACTGAGGAGTTGGGGAAGGGAGAATATTTAGGGAGTTTGGGAAGGTAGAATATTGAGGGAGAAGGGAAAGGGAAAATATTAAGGGGGTAAGGGGGGGGGGGGGGAGAATATTTAGGGAGTTGGGGTAGGGAGAATATTTAGGAAATTGGGGAAGGGAGAATACCGAGGGAGTTGGGGAAGGGAGAATATTTAGGGATGTTGGGGAAGGGAGTTTGGGAAGGGAGAATTCTGAGGGAGTTGGGGAGGGGAAAATATGTAGTGATTTGGGGAAGGGAGAATATTTAGGGAGTTGGGGAAGGGAGAATACTGAGGGAGTTGGGGAGGGGAAAATATGTAGGGAGTTAGGGAAGGGAGAATATTTAGGGAGTTAGGGAAGGGAAAATATTCAGGGGGTAAGGGGGGGGGGGGGGGAATATTTAGGGAGTTGGGGAAGGGAGAATATTTAGGGAATTGGGGAAGGGAGAATATCGAGGGAGTTGGGAAGGGAGAATATTTAGGGAGTTGGGGAAGGGAGAATATTTAGGGAGTTTGGGAAGGGAGAATAGGTAGGGAGTTAGGGAAGAGAGGATATTTAGGGTGTTGGGGAATGGTGAATATTTAGAGAGTTATAGTTGGGGAAGGGAGAATACTACGGGAAATGGGGAAGGGAGAATAGTTTTCATAATGAATAAAATACTAACCTCTCTATCTGTTTGTCATTTTTACAGATTTCCAAACAGTTGGAGAGTCTGCATTATCGTATGGTCAATGATGTTGCAAATTACATCAGTCCAGATCTTGATAAATCAGACTGGGATGTTTTTGTCGGGTCATTACATTCCCTCTTGGAGAAAAATTTCCTAGAGAGAAAAGACATCAATTTTATTCAGATTTGTACAGAACTGATTAAAAAAGAACATATATATTATGGATCCTACACTACGCTGTATGAAGCCGTCAAGAAAATTGATGCTCGTGCCGCAAAGATTATTCAAGCTACAGCTGATGAAATCCAGGCGATCCAATTAGAAGGTTTGTTGATTTTAAGTAAGTTTATGTATAGGTTGAGATTAAAATGACAGGTTGGTAGTGTGACTAATTAATGACCTAGCTATGTGTGCTGAGGAAAGTATATACATATATGTGATATTTACTAAAGGTAGAGTTTGACTTCCTATAAATGTTGTTTTTAGCTCACCGGTTATGAGTACCGAGAGCTAATGCTGTCACCCCTGCGGCCACGTCCGCGTTGGCATTGGCGTCGGCGTTTTTGGAAAGCTTGTAAGTCCAAAAGTATACACCTCATGCCCTTCTAATTTAGTTTAAAGATTCATTAGAGGTCTTGGAGTGATGTTATGGCAAAATCATGCAGAAAAAAAAATGTGATTTTTTAAGCTCACCTGGTCCGAAGGACCAAGGTGAGCTTATGCCATACCGTTGCGTCCGTCGTCCGTCCGTCCGTCAACAATTGACTTCTTCTTCATAACTACTGATCAGAATTTGACAAAATTTGGTCAGAAGCATCCCTATGGGGTGGCAACTAAACATTGTACAAATGGTGGGGCTGACCCCCCAGGGGCCTGAGGGGCGGGGCCAAAATTGGCCAATTTGGCTGTATTGATATTAACAACTTCTTCTATGAAACCAAGCTATGGATATCGCTCATATTTGCCTGGTAACATCACTATGAGGTGGGGATTCAAAATTGTACAAATGATGGGGCTGACCCCCCAGGGGCCTGAGGAGCGGGGCCAACTGTGGTCAATTGGGCTATATTGATAATAAACGACTTATTCTCTGAATTCGATCAATGGATATTGTTCCTATTTATTTGCCTGGTAGCATCACTATTGGGTGGGGATTCAAAATTGTACAGATGGTGGGGCGGACCCCCCAGGGGCCTGAGGGGCGGGGCCAAATTTGGTCAATTGGGCTATATTGATATAAACGACTTCTTTGATACCGAGCAATGGATATTGCTCATATTTGCCTAGTAGCTTCAGGGGATTAAAAACTGTACAATTGATTGGGCTGACCCCCCTGGGGTCTTGAGGGGTTGGGCCAAAAGGGGTTTATTTGGCTATATTAATATTAACGACTTCTCTGAAACCGAGCAAAGGATATTGTTCCTATTTGCCTGGTAGCATCACTATTGGGTTGGGATTTAAAATTGGACAAATGATGGGGCTGACCCTCCAGGGGTCTGAGGGGCGGGGCCAAATGTGGTCAGTTTGGCTATATTTATATGAACGACTTCTTCTCTGAAACCAAGCAATGGATATCGCTCATATTTGCCTATTAACTTCAATATTGGGTGGGGATTCAGAAGTGTACAATTGATGGGCTGACCCCCCAGGGGTCTTAAGGGGTGGGGCTAAAAGGGGTGGCTATATTAATATTATTGACTTCTTCTCTGAAACCAAGCAAAGGATATTGTTCCTATTTGCCTGGTAGCATCACTATTGGGTGGGGATTCAAAATTGTACAAATAGTTGAACCAACCCCCTGGGGGCTGAGGGGCAGGACCAAAAGGGGTCAATTTGATTAAATTGATATAAATAACTTCTTCTCTGAAACTAAGCAATGGATATTACTCACATTTGTATGGTAGCATGGTCATGGGATGGGGATTCAAAGTTGTACAAATCTTAGGGTTGACCCCACCAGGTGACTGAGGGGTGGAGCTAAAAGGGGTCAATTTGGCTAAATTGATATGATCAACTTCTCTGAAAAAAGCTCATGTTTGACTGGTAGCATCCTTTTTGGTAAGGATTCAAAATTTTATGAAGGAAGGAACTGACCCTGACCATGACAAAGCAATACCAGTGACAAATCAGGGCTCTACAATATTATTTTTTCACACTTGTCCGCTTGGGCAAGTGATTCTAAAATCTACTTGTCCGACAGCCAAATGCACTTGTCCAAGCTTTTCCCACTAGCTTGCAGAAAAATGTTTGCCATTATGATAATCATATTATAATAATGAAATAAACTAGAAATTGTTGGCTAACAATTTGACGGGCTTTTCACCTTCTTGGCATAAATGACCTAAAGGCTTGGTATTTCCAAAGGTTAAAAAAATTATTTAAGAACACTTGATGGTCATCCACATTCTAGTTTTGAATAAATCTGCCATCATTAAATAAAACGTTTCAACAAATGTTGGACGAGGGGAGGTAACTCGTACAGCACATTGTATGAGTTATCTCCCCTCGTCCATCTAACGTTATATCTCAGATGCCAGATTAATTCAAAATTTCGTACCGCATTAATGGCAAATGTTACCGAAACACTAAAAACATCAAAATCATCAAAAAACATGCTGCATCATACTGAGAACTTTTTTTGGAAAAAGATTGAAAAATGAAGATTTTCTAAAAATAGACTTATTTGACCCCATAGCAAACGCTTTTATTTAACCCGGCTGACCCTAAAACTTTTAGTGAGTAAAAGCTATAGCCAGGCATTAACTACAAATAACAAAATTACCCGACCCCTGTAAAATGAATACTTTTTTAATTATGGGCATTTTAAGCTTTTTAATACATGACGTCATGGCGGCCATCTTGGATTTCAAATCAACTTAAAAAATAACATAACTTAGCCAGGACAATCCAAGGATTATTTCAGCTAAGATTGAGCTGAATGCCACTTGTGGAACTTGAGAAGAAGTTTAAAATGTAAAACTATTTTTAATATAGAATATATAGGGGGAAATTCAAAATGGCGTATAACAGAAACCGTATGTGTCACAGAAAAACTGAAAACGTCAAATTCATCAGAATGACATTCTACATCATACTAAGAATGTTTTTTGGAAAAAGATTGAAAAATGAAGATTTTCTAAAAATAGACTTATTTGACCCCATAGCGTACGCTTTTATTTGACCTGGCTGACCCTAAAACTTTTAGTGAGTAAAAGCTAGAGCCAGGCATTAACTACAAATAACATAATTACATGACCCCCGTAAAATGAATACTTTTTTGATTATGGGCATTTTAAGCTTTTTAATACATGACGTCATGGTGGCCATCTTGGATTTCAAATCAACTTAAAAAATAACATAACTTGGCCAGGACAATCCAAGGATTATTTCAGCTAAGATTGAGCTGAATGCCACTTGTGGAACTTGAGAAGAAGTTTAAAATGTAAAACTATTTTTTAATATAGAACATATAGGGGGAAATTCAAAATGGCGTACAACAGAAACCGTATGTGTCACAGAAAAACTGAAAACGTCAAATTCATCAGAATGACATTCTACATCATACTAAGAATTTTTTTTGGAAAAAGATTGAAAAATGAAGATTTTCTAAAAATAGACTAACTTGACCCCCAGGCGAGCTTTTTTATTTGACCTCTGACCTTTAACTTGTAATTTTATAAAAATTAGCCCCAAAGGTACTGTAACATAATATCATAACATGACTCTTGTTTCTTGAATACTTTTCGAGTTATGGCCATTTTAAACTTTTGAGGTATGACGTCATGGCGGCCATCTTGGTTTCTTGACCTACTTGAAGATGTTGCTGTCACCCCTTCAACTCATGCCATATACAATAGGCATACCAGACTTGGCATACCTTTTACCATTTTCCCACAACTTGTGTGACAAAATAAAATGCAGAAGAAGAAGAATAATAATAAACATAACAGAAACAATAGGTCTTTTCACCACTTAGGTGAAAAGCCCTAATTAAGTTAACTCTTTAAAACTGTGTCAGTTGTCTTTATTTATTATTACAGTGATTTTTTCATTATAATGCAACGCTGAACCCAAATTTCGTCAAATCCATATTACACCTGTTATAAACAGTCAGATCAATCTTTGTCATGTAAACGCTTATATATAGGGCGATCTCTTAAATACAAACGCAACAGCGATTCAGATTTTCATGTTCGGAACACATCTGGGTTTACCCCGATCTCTTTGATACAAACGCAACAGCGATTCAGATTATCATATTCGGAACACATCTGGGTTTTTACATAACATACCAATAGCTTACCTCCCTGAATCCAGAATGTGGCCATCGCAGTTCAATCGATCTCTTTGAAGTCACATTTTATTGAAAAACGAAATGAACAACTCTTGAATTTTGTAAGAAAGACATTTTAATCTTTTTTGCCATTTCTAAAAGCATAGTTTCTGCTAAAAATCATTGTCCGACAGAGATTTGTACTGGTACGGACAAGTCGGACAAGCGTAATTGTCGAGCCCTGCAAATATACTTCATCATCATTCTTGTTAGCTCACTTGCCCTTCGGCGTCAACTTTCCATTCAAACAACTTCTTCTCAATAACCAAAAGGCCCAGAGACCTAATATTGGGCCTGTAGCATGCTGGGGTGAAGGGCTACCAAGTTTGTTCAAATGAATAACGTTGACCTTCATTCAAGGTCACAGGGGTCAAAAAGGCTAAAATCTTTAAACAACTTCTTCTCAATAACCAAGAGGCCCAGGGAGTTGATATTGGGTCTGTAGTATGCTGGGGTAAAAGGCTACCAAATTTGTTCAAATGAATGACCTTGACCTTCATTCAAGGTCACAGGAGTCAAAAGGCTAAAATCTTTAAACGACTTCTTCTCAATAACCAAGAGGCCCAGGGAGTTGATATTGGGTCTGTAGCATGCTGGGGTGAAGGGCTACCAAGTTTGTTCAAATGAATGACCTTGACCTTCATTCAAGGTCACATGAGTCAAATATGCTAAAAAAAATTAAACAACTTCTTCTAAATAGCCAAAAGACCCAGGGACTTGATATTGGGTCTGTAGCATGCTGGGGTGAAGGGCTACCAAGTTTGTTCAAATGAATGACCTTGACCTTCATTCAAGGTCACAGGAGTCAAAAAGGCTAAAATCTTTAAACGACTTCTTCTCAATAACCAAGAGTCCCAGAGACCTGATATTTGGTCTGTAGCATGCAGGGGTAAAGGGCTACCAAGTTAGTTCAAATAAATGACCTTGACCTTCATTCAAGGTCACAGGAGTCAAAAAGGCTAAAATCGTTAAACGACTTCTTCTCAATAACCAAGAGGCCCAGTGAGTTGATATTGGGTCTGTAGCATGCTGGGGTAAAGAGCTACCAAGTTTGTTCAAATAAATGACCTTGACCTTCATTCAAGGTCACGGGGGTCAAATATGCTAAAAAAAAATTAAACAACTTCTTCTAAATAGCCAAAAGACCCAGGGACTTGATATTGGGTCTGTAGCATGCTTGGTTGAAGGGCTACCAAGTTTGTTCAAATTAATGACCTTGACCTTCATTCAAGGTCACAGGAGTCAAAAAGGCTAAAATCTTTGAACGACTTCTTCTCAATAACCAAGAGTCCCAGAGACCTAATATTTGGCCTGTAGCATGCTGGGGCAAAGGGCTCCCAAGGTTGTTCAAATGAATGACCTTGACCTTCATTCAAGGTCACAGGAGTCAAAAAGGCTAAAATCTTTAAACGACTCAATAACCAGCAGTCCCAGAGACCTAATATTTGGCCTGCAGCATGCTGGGGTGAAGGGCTACCAAGTTTTTAGGTCACCTGAGACGAAGTCTCAAGTGACCTATTCTAATCGCCTTTTGTCCGTCGTCGTCCGTCGTGCGTCGTCCGTCGTGCGTCCGTAAACTTTTTACATTTTCGACTTCTTCTCCAAAACCACTTAACAAAATTCAATGAAATTTTGCAGAAAGTTTCTATGGCTGAAGGTCAACCAAAATTGTGAATTATATGGTCCCCACCCCCCAGGGGCCTGAGGGGTGGGGCCAAAAAGGGTCAAATTGACTAAAACTTCAAAAATCTTATTCTCTACTCTCAGATATGGTGGAGTCAAACACTCTTTATAGATGAAAGGGTCTTGTGGTGCTTTACCAAAATTGTGAATTGCATGACCCTGGGGTCTCACGTTTGCCCCTGGGGAGGGGGTAAACTTAACTATAGTTTATATAGGGAAATGACATTTTTGACTATTATTTGTTGGATTTGTATTGGAATTCATTCTAACTTGGTTCAAATTATCAGCATGGGATTACAGTTTGATGTTATGTACATGTTGGCCCTGGTTGACTCCCAGGGGCTGGTGGGTGGGGCCAAAAATGGTCAAATTGACTGAAATTTCAAAAATCTTCTTATCTACTATATGTTAGAATCAAATACTCTTCATAGACTGACCCCATTAGGACTGATGGGTGGGGCCAAAAAGGGCCGAAATATTTCAAATCTCAGGTGACCGTTAAGGCCCTTTGGGCCTCTTGTTTCAAATGAATGACCCTGACTCACATTCAAGGTCACGTCGATCAAGTATGCTTAAATCTTTAAATGACTTTTAGTGAAAAGCCAAAGTGCAGAGAGACATTATATTGGTCCTGTAGCATGCTTTCAAATAACTGCAGGATCCATGTATGAAAAGATCACTGCATTGCAGGTGAGCGATTTGGGCCCATTGGGCCCTTGTTTCATATCTTGTGAAATCCAGGTTGAGCGATACAGGCCCTTTGGGCCTCTTGTTAGTTTTATATGATCAGGTTATTAAATGTTACTATGTTTGTCATGTCATTATTACATGTATGATCAAATCTCATACCTAGGTAATAATTATAACATATTGTATGATCAAATCTCATAATAATTAACATATTGTATGATCAAATCTCATCATAATTAACATATTATATGATCAAATCTCATAACAATTGTTGTGCATGACACACTGTATTATTAGCTCAAAATATCCCGTTTTATTAGCTCACCTGGTCCGAAGGAGCAAGGTGAGCTTATGCCATACTGTGGTGTCCGTCGTCCATCTGTCAACAATCGACTTCTCCTTCATAACCGCTCAACAGAATTTGACCAAATTTGGTCAGAAGCATTCTTATGTGGTGGGGATAAGAAATTGTAAAAATGGTGGGGCTGACCCCCTGGGGGCCTGAGGGGCGGGGCCAAAAGGGGTTAATTTGGCTAAATTGATAGAAACAACTTCTTCTCAGAATCTAAGCAATGGATATCACTCATATTTGACTGGTAGCATCCTTATAGAGTAGGGATCCAAATTTGAACAAATGGTGGGGCTGACCCCCTGAGGGCCTAAGGGGCCCAAAAGGTGTCCATTAATTAGCAATATTGATATAAATTACTTCTTTTCTGGAACTAAATGCAATGCAATGTATGACATTGATTTTTAGCCCACCATCTTCAGATGGTGGGCTATTCAAATCGCCCTGCGTCCGTGGTCCGTCCCTCCGTCTGTCCGTCCGTCCCTCCGTCCGTCCCTCCGTCCGTCCCTCCGTCCCCCGTCCCTCCGTCCCCCGTCCCTCCGTCCCTCTGTCCCTCCGTCCGTAAACAATTATTGTTATCGCTATTTCTGAGAATGTACTGAATGGATCTTTCTCAAATTTCATATGAAGTTTCCCCTTGGTGCTTAGTTATGCATATTGCGTTTTGAGACCAATGGGATATCAACATGGCCGACAGGCAGCCATCTTGGATTTTGACAATGAAGTTTGTTATCGCTATTTCTGAGAATGTACTGAATGGATCTTACTGAAATTTCATATGTAAGTTTCCCTTGGTACCTAGTTATGCATATTGCATTTTGAGACCAATCAGAAAACAACATGGCCGACAGGCAGCCATCTTGGATTTTGACAATTGAAGATTGTTATCGCTATTTCTGAGAAAGTACTAAAGGGATCTTTCTGAAATTTCATATGTAGGTTCCCCTTGGTGCCTAGTTATGCATATTGCGTTTTGAGACCAATTGGATAACAACATGGCCGACAGGCAGCCATCTTGGATTTTGACAATTGAAGTTTGTTATCGCTATTTCTGAGAATGTACTGAATGGATCTTACTGAAATTTCATATATAAGTTTCCCTTGGTGCCTAGTTATGCATATTGCGTTTTGAGACCAATCAGAAAACAACATGGCCGACAGGCAGCCATCTTGGATTTTGACAATTGAAGTGTGTTATCACTATTTCTGAGAAAGTACTGAATGGATCTTTCTGAAATTTCATATGTAGGTTTCCCTTGGTGCCTAGTTATGCATATTGCGTTTTGAGACCAATCAGAAAACAACATGGCCGACAGGCAGCCATCTTGGATTTTGACAATTGAAGTTTGTTATCACTACTTCTGAGAAAGTACTGAATGGATCTTTCTGAAATTTCATATGTAAGTTTCCCTTGGTGCCTAGTTATGCTTATTGCGTTTTGAGACCAATCAGAAAATAACATGGCCGACAGGCAGCCATCTTGGATTTTGACAATTGAAGTTTGTTATCACTATTTCTGAGAAAGTACTGAAGGGATCTTTCTAAAATTTCATAAGTAGGTTCCCCTTGGTCCCTTGTGTTGCATTTTTGGACAAGTCTGTCCTGAAAACAACCTGGCAAACAAACAGCCATCGTTAAATCTCAAATTTCTTATATAGCTACTGTAGGATTCCTTTGTTTGAAAAGTACTGGAGGGATGTCTCAATTTGCACAGATTAGTAAAATGAAGGGAAAAGTAGAGAAAAGATCAATCTGACATGGAACCTATGAAGATCATTCCATGGTGGGCACCAAGATCCCTCTGGGATCTCTTGTTAGGTCTTCTGACCTGAAGGGTCTTGATGACCTATAGCCATCGTGCTTCGTTCGTCGTCGTCGTCCGCCGTCAGCCGTCCGTAAACTTTTCACATTTCAATCTTCTTCTCAAGATCCACCAGTGGGATTGAGCTGAAACTTGCCAGAAATGATTCTGAGATGGCCCTGACCAAGTGTTGTTATTTTTCGGGTCGGTCCGAAATCCAAGATGGCCGCCATAGCCGCCATTTTGAAAACACATTTTAAACTTCTTCTCATGTTCAACCAGTGCTATTGAGCTGAAACTTGCCAGAAATGATCCTGAGATGGTCCTGACCAAGTGTTGTTATTTTTCAGGTCGGTCCGAAATCCAAGATGGCCGCCATCTTGAAAAACACATTTCAAACTTCTTCTCATGTTCCACCAGTGCTATTGGGCTGAAACTTGCCTGAAATGATCCTGATATGATGCCGACCAAGTGTTGTTATTTTTCCGGTCGGTCTGAAATCCAAGATGGCCGCCGTGGCCGCCATCTTGAAAAACACATTTTAAACTTCTTCTCCAGTTCCACAAGTGCTATTAAGCTGAAACTTGCCTGAAATGATCCTGATATGATCCTGACCAAGTGTTGTTATTTGTCGGGTCAGTCAAAATCCAAGATGGCCACCATAGCCACCATCTTGAAAAAACACATTTTAAACTTATTCCTAAGTTCCACCAGTGCTATTGAGCTGAAACTTGCCTGAAATGATCCTGATATGATCCAGACCAAGTGTGTTATTTTTCGGTTTGGTCCGAAATCCAAGATGGCCGTCGTGGCGCCATCTTGAAAAACTTTTTTGACACAGGGGTAACCCTGAGTCATAGGGATCACTATAAAAAAGGGGAAATGGCAGTGGTAAAAATACAGGTACTGCCCTCTACCGGGCTCTCTGAACAATATTACAATACACAATTTTTGCTTCTGCTGAACGGAAGATGTGAAATAATTACTGTAGTTAAAATGGTTCCTATAAATCAGTCATAATCATATTATGATAACATCATTTCTTTCTTATTTTATTGTTTAAGTATATTTTTGTGTTTTTGATGTTTACTTTTGAAGCTAAAAGCTAACCTGCCATACTGGATATTATATGTTATCGTAGGGTTGACCTACATAGTAACTTCACTTCGGTTCCGATTGTGTAATAAATACACAACACTGCAAATATGCCGGTAATACGCCAAGTTACCTTGGATTCATATATTCGATGTAGAAGGTAGAAGTTTTGAAGTGATGGGGAAAGATTGACGTGTAAATATGGACTTTGAAAGATTATCGATAGAACTAGTGCCAGTTTGTCCGCGCTATTTTTAGATCTATGGAGATTGTTTGTACAACATACTGAATCGGCCCGGATATTAAATCCGGAAAAAATATAAGTGGCCTAATTTATTTACTCATTTTTTTATTTAAACGCTAAAAGCGTGTACATTTACGCCACTTTGTGTGCAGCATTTATTAGAAATATCTTTTAATTATTGTGTTTGCTTTATTAAATGGAATATCACAGTTTAAATGTATCCGGACATTTGACCCGGTCGCTGGTTTTTGTGTCAGTTTTGCCTTGTGACCCGTATGTTCATCGAGACATTTCATCTATCTTGTTTACCATCGTAGACTTTCTTTTGTGATTGTAATATACCTGATCAGAATACTATGCAATGCGATAATTAAATGCAAATTTTATATCTCAAATCTAGATTGTTATAATAAATAGATCTAGTGTACAGAAAAATAGAATAGAAATAAGAGCCGACCTATATCTACCGTAATTTGTTGACATCATTCTATTTTTATTAGGCCTAGCTGATTAGTCATAACGTTGCCATACCAAATAAACCCAATAGGATAAAATGAATGAAATGTAGTCTAGATCTTGCACAAAAAAAACATTGCCTCTAATTCTAGCTTTTAGAGTGACAACCTCTTGCATCTTTGCTAACTAAGATATGTTTCAATGCTGCTAAATGTACAGTTCATCCAGTTGGGCATTCTAATTTTGAAATTGATGATTTGATATCATCAATTTCAAAATTAAGTAAGCTATAGCTATATTCAGATCTCACTAACATAAATTAACATTAAACATACATACATATATGTATCATGCAGTTACAGTTATGTATATGGTACATATACTATTGTGGAGAATATTTGATGTAATGTACTTACAAAAAAAATATAAGTTAAAAACAAACTTCCACTTCAAATTGATTTGAACTGTACATGTGAATGAATGTGTTTTTTTATAGATAATTTGTAGCTACACAGTATGGAGTGTAAACATATAACATAGAGTGCTATATGAAAATCATGTTTCACTCGAATGAGCGATTAAGAAATCGCCACAAGTCTGAGCTGATATGAGCATGTAATTCAAAGTTTTGAATGCTAATTATAAATTAGTTTGATGTGCCCGTCATTGATGCCAATGCCGTATATATAATGGTATACTCTAGCTGCCCTGTCTACATCCGCATTCTCAGCCTCCAGATCTAGAGTAGTTTAGCATACCCAGGTGTTTTTTTGTACAGTGGAACCTCTATAAACCGAACATGCATGGGACATGATTATTTGTTCGGTTTATAGAGGGTTCGGTTTGGAGAAGTTGATCGAAAAATGACCTGTCAAATTCCGGATATAATTGGTTGGACGATGTTTTATTAGAATGCACCAGATTACAAAACGGCACGTACATACTTAGACAATTTGGATTGTCTGAATAATATGCATATTATGAAAGTTAATCAATGTTTATATTGCAGAATATATAAGAAAGGCAAATGACTATAACAATAGTTTTAAACAGTATTTTCACATGTACAACTACACTTTACGATCGGCCTACATTTTGTTACATCCGGTGAAGCTTCGTCATGTGGATGGGGCCAATAGTCCGATACGGAATATTTTACACATCAAATAATAGTTAAAGGGTGTGAAGATGTTTTGTTTCAATATCAATTACAATTGATCAGATGATACTGGTCATATTTCCGACATCGCTGTTGTCTAAAAAAACATCACGGGCTTCTTTACGAAAACAACCCCTTTTGGGCCTCATTTAAATTAAATGCGAAACTCAGGCTTCTAGCTCTACTTGCATTGAGAAGTTAAACGAACCGACGCGCTTCAATGAAGTGTGGCATTGTTTCATAATTGTCGTGTTGATTATACACTAGGCCTTCCGTCATAATGCCCCCTTGGGGTATATATTGGATACCTGTACAAAACACCTACGTAGGTCCCGAGACAATAAGGCTTCACACAATACCCGTCACAGTTGTTTCACGGTTGACTGGCCTGACCTCGTGTCATAATCGCTCAGGTAAGGCCGGTTTTCGGAAGTAATTTTTGGTATATTTTAACAGGAACCGGACACAAAATCAGTCCGGTGTTCGGAATTCAGAGGGATCGGTATTTGGAAGTTTTTTAATACTATAATAAAGAAGGACCAATTCCATACAATGACAATTCGTTCGGTATTCAGAGGTGTTCGGTTTTTAGAAGGTTCGGTTTTCGGAAGTTGCACTGTACTTATATATTAAATTATTAATTACACAATTGAATATGTTTTAATGGAAATGAAGTGCTTATTATATTAATTACACAATTGAATATGTTTTAATGGAAATGAAGTGTAACTAGCTCAGTAGCTAGTCTTCTAATCCGATACAAAATGATAGATACTGAAACCCTAAACCTATAGTCAAAGATGATTAACATCTAGTTTATGTTATCATAAAGACAGTCTTAGGAATTAAAATTCTGTGTATATCATGCAGGTGAAACATTGAGATCTATAGGTTATTAGTCAACCCCTCCCGCCTTCCCTTCCCCCTCCCCTGCTGATAGGGTGCGACACCCTTTTATTACCTGGACAGTTCAGGCCTCAGGGAATCTTTCAATACACTGGTCAAAGTGCAAAAGAGTGACACTGGCATGTTGTTTACATCTTCCTAAGTGTGAGGAATTAATTTTAAAATATGGTAGAAATAACTTCCATAACTGTGAATGTATTAGGTGGCTAAACGAGACGGATAGAGTAAGAAATATGTCTTATTGTCCAGTAAATCAATATATAAAACAAACTATGATAGCAAGGGAAAGCAAACAAATATTTCATACAACAAATTGAATCTAATTAGTCAATCATATATAGTTCATAATCTTACATCAAGGAAAAGCAATAATATAAACTGGTGATGGCATCACTTTTTTGTTATTTTAAAAGATATAGATCTATAGAAGACCACATAAGAATGGAAATCATCACATTTTACTGTGCCCTGCACTCACAATTTCATGCATATTTTGTAACATGTAATTAACCATTGATAATATCTTACATCATTAGCTCACCTGAACCGAAGGTCCGTTGAGCTTATGCCATGGCGCGGCGTCCGTCCATCAACATTTGCTTCAAATCGCTACTAGTCAAAAAATTCTTATTGGATTTTGACAAAATTTGGCCAGAAACATCCTTGGCAGAATGGGAACAGATTTTGCATAAATGGTTACTCTGACCCCCTGACCCCTGAGGGGCCAAAGGGGCGGGGCCCAATATGGGAAATAGAGGTAATTCCTCTAAATCTCAACTAGTCATAAAGTTATGAATGGATTTGAACCCAATTTGGTCAGAAACATCCTTGGGGGAAGGGGAACAGATTTTTTATAATTGGTGATTCTGACCCGCGAGGGGCCAAAAGGGCGGGGCCAAATATGGGAAATAAAGGTAATTCCTCTAAATCTCAACTAGTCATAAAGTTATGAATGGATTTGAACCCAATTTAGTCAGAAACATCCTTGGGGGGAAGGGGAAAAGATTTTGCATAAATGGTGGCTCTGACCCCGAGGGGCCAAAGGGGCGGGGCCCAATAGGGGAAATAGAGGTAATTCCTTTAAATCACTACTAGTCATAAAGTTATGAATGGATTTGAATCCAATTTGGTCAGAAACATCATTTGGGGAAGTGGAACAGATTGTGCATAAATGGTGACTCTGACCCTAAAGGGGCCAAATGGGCGGGGCCAAAAGGGCGGGGCCCAGTGGGGGAAATAGAGGTAATTCCTTTGAATCGCTACTAGTTATCAAGTTATGAATGGATTTGAACCCAATTTGGTCAGAAACAGGGGAACAGATTTTGCATAAATGGTGACTCTGACCCCCGAATGGCCAATAGGTGAAATAGAGGTAATTCCTTTAAATCGCTACTAGTTATAAAGGTATGAATGGATTTGAACTTAATTAAGTCAGAAACATCATTGGGGAAGAGGAACAGATTTTGCATAAATGGTGACTGACTCCCAAGGCTCCAAAGGGCAGGGCCCAATAGGGGAAACAGAGGTGATTTCTTTAAATCACTTCTAGTCATAAAGTTATGAACGGATTTGAATCCAATTTGGTCGGAAACATCCTTGGAGAAAGCGAAACAGATTTTGCATTAATGATGACTTTGACCCCCAATTGACCAAAGGGGGTGGGGCCCCATAGGGGAAATAATGGTAATTCCTTTAAATTGCTACAAGTAATAAAGTTATGAATGCATGTTGTAAATTTAGAGCAGTTAGGATCCCCACACTATAACCATATATAGCATTGTTTGATGTTGACAAACAAAACAAATTGAACATGAACATTATTTTGACATTTGGTCAAATCAAACCAGGTGAGCGATACAAGCCCCATGGGCCTCTTGTTACCATTTAGTGGACTTACTTTTTAGCCCACCATCGGACCTTTCTTAAATTTCATATGTAGGTTCCCCTTGGTGCCTAGTTATGCATATGGCATTTTGACACCAATCGGAAAACAACATGGCCGACAGGCAGCCATCTTGGATTTTGACAATTGAAGTTTGTTATCGCTATTTCTCAGAAAGCACTGAAGGGATCTTTCTCAAATTTTATATGTAGGTTCCCTTTGGTGCCTAGTTATGCATACTGCATTTTGAGAACAATCGGAAAACAACATGGCCGACAGGCAGCCATCTTGGATTTTGACAATTGAAGTTTGTTATCACTATTTCTGAGAATATACTGAATGGATCTTTCTGAAATTTCATATGTAGGTTTCTCTTTGTGGCTTATTATGCATATTGCATTTTGAGACCAATAAGAAAACAACATGGCCGACAGGCAGCCATCTTGGATTTTGACAATTGAAGTTTGTTATCACTATTTCTGAGAAAGTATTTAAGGGATCTTTCTCAAATTTCATATGTAAGTTTCCCTTGGTGCCTAGTTATGCCTATTGCGTTTTAAGATCAATCAGAAAACAACATGGCTGACAGGCAGCCATCTTGGATTTTGACAATTTCAGTTTGTTATCACTATTTCTGAGAAAGTACTGAATGGATCTTTCTGAAATTTTATATGTAGGTTTCCCTTGGTGCCTAGTTATGCATATTGCGTTTTGAGGGCAATCAGAAAACAACATGGCCGACAGGCAGCCATTTTGTGGATTTTGACAATTGAAGTTTGTAATCGCTATTTCTCAGAAAGCACTGAAAAGATCTTTCTGAAATTTCATATGTAAGTTTCCCTTGGTGCTTAGTTATGCATATTGCGTTTTGAGACCAATCTGGAAACAACATGGCCGACAGGCAGCCATCTTGGATTTTGATGATTGAAGTTTGTTATCGATATTTCTCAAAGTACTGAATGGATCTTTCTGGAATTTCATAAGTAGGTTCCATTTGGTCACTTGTATTGCATTTTTGGATCAGTCTGTCCTGAAAAAACCCTGGCAAACAAACAGCCATTATCGTTAAATCTCAAATTTGTTATATAGCTAGGATTCCCTTGTTTGAAAAGTACTGGAGGGATGTCTCAATTTGCACAGATTAGTAAAATGAAGGGAAAAGTAGAGAAAAGATCAATCTGACATGGAACCTATGAAGATCATTCAATGGTGGGCGCCAAGATCCCTCTGGGATCTCTTGTTTTGACACAAAAACCCACTTTTAAAGATTTTAGGGGTTAGTTTTGGAAAGGTTGTAAGTCCACACCCTTCTTATTATCCCCCGCGAAACGTGTTTGCATATTAAATTGGGCTCCGTCTGTCGTCCGTCCGTCCGTCCGTATTCTGTCAACAATTGACTTCTTCAAAACCACACATCAGAATTTAACCAAATTTGGTCAGAAGCATCCCTATGAGGTGGGGACTCAAAATTGTACAAATGGTGGGGCTGACCCCCTGGGGGCCTTAGGGGAAGGGTCAAAAGTGGTCAATTTGGCTCTATTAATGTCAACGACTTCTTCTCTGAAACCAAGCAAAGGATATTGCTCCTATTTGCCTGGTAGCATGGCTATGGGATAGGGATTAAAAACTGTACAAATGGTGGGGCTGATCCCCTGGGGGCCTTAGGGGCAGGCCAAAACGGGTCAATATAGCGATATTTATATTAATGACTTCTTCTCTGAAACCAAGCAAAGGATATTGCTCGTATTTGCCCGGTAGCACATATCACTATGGGGTGGGGATTCAAAATTGTACAAGTGGTGGGGCTGACCCCCTGGGGGGCTGAGTGATGGGGCCAAACAGTGTCAATTTGGCTAAATTAATATAAACAGCTTCTTCTCTGAAACTAAGCAATGGATATTGCTCATATTTGCTTGGTAGCACCCCCAAGGGATAAGGATTCAAAATTGTACAAATGACGGGGCTGACCCTCCTGGGGGCTAAGGGCGGGGCCTAAAAGGGGCCAGTTTGGCTTAATTGATATCAACAACATCTCCTCTGAAACTAAGAAATGGATATCACTCATATTCGCCTGGTAGCATCCTCTTGTGGTAGGGATTAAAAAGTTGTACTAATGTGGGGGCTGAGGGGCGGAGCTAATTATAAACAGGGTCAATTTGGCTAAATTAATATAAACAACTTCTTCTCTGAAACTATGCAATGGATATCGGTCATATTCGCCTGGTAGCATCCCCTTGGGGTAGAGTTTCAAAATTGTACAAAGGGGGCTGAGGGTTGGAGCCAAACGGGGTCGATTTAGGTAAATTAATATAAACAACTTCTTCTCTGAAACTAAGCAAAGGATATCGCTCATATTCGCCTCAGGTAGCACACCCTTGGGGTAGGAATTCAAAATTGTACAAATGGTGCGGCTGACCCCCCCAGGGGTCTTAGGGGCGGGGCAAAAGGGGTCAATTTGGCTAAATTGATATAAATGACTTCTCCTCTGAAACTCAGCAATGGATATTGCTCATATTTGCCTGGTAGCACCCCCTTGGGATAGGGATTCAAAATTATACAAATGGTGAGACTGACCCCCGGGGGGGGGCTGAGGGGCGGGGCCAAACAGTGTTAATTTGGCTAAATTAGAGATCCAAGAGTGGTGCTGTGGCAAATCATGCAGAAAAAAAGGCATTTTGGCATTTTACTATATAGTGGACTTACTTTTTTTGACACAAAACTCACTTTAAAGATTTTGGGGGTTAGTTTTGAAAAGCTTGTAAGTCCACATCCTTCTTATTTGGTTTATACATCCATTAGAGGTCTAGGAGCGATATTATGTGACATACAATTACAAAATGACACGCTTATACATTCATAAAAAATGAATGCATAGTGTGATTGCTGCCACTCACTGGTGAGCTTTCGCAATCATTGATTGCACTTGTGTTAAATATGTCTTGGGCATGTACAAAGATAACACTAACATTTCAGTTTCTATATGAAAAAACAACTCGCCGAAAACACACTTGTAGTCTGCCATTTTGTTTAAACTTCTGAAGGCGAGCCTAAAAACTACTTCCGGTACAGAATCCGGAAGAACACAAAGTACGGAAAGAGTTAATTGACAAGGCTATTGACATGATAAAGCTAGAAGAAAATTGGTGCAGTAGTTGTGGAAAAAGTTTGTTCAAACTCGTATAGATATAGTTTCTGAATCCAAATAGTAGCTTTGATATTGGTATTTCATGAAGGTTTGATTTATTTGTTTGTTACAGAAGAAATGGTAATTTTTATGTATCAGCAAATATATGCGATACAGGAAGGATCTTTAGCAGTATTTATAGAGTGTGAAGTGGATCCTAAACCAAACAGTATTTTATGGAAAAGAGGCAAAAGTACACCACCAAGGGAAAAAGTTCTTATTGACAATCGTAAATACTTTTCTGGTAGTAAGGAAGCTCCTTCACTTGTGATAAGAAACCCAGAAAAACTAGTGGATGAAGCTTACTACCAATGCATGGCAAGGGCCAATGGAAAAATAAAAAATGGTGATATTGTACAGCTACAAGTGTGTAAGTATGGATTTATGTAAGTATGTAAATGTTTGATCAAGTAAAGAACAATTATATTGTCAATATTAAGGTAAATAGTTGATTTTAAGACTGCAAAACTCAGCTGAAATGATTGAAAAAATTAGATGAGATCATTTCTGAAATTTTTTGGAAACTTTTAAAAAAATAATCCAAGTAGTGCATTATCTTACTGTACCTGACCAGCAATGAGGCCCTGTTCCAGAATAAGCGCGCTCCCCTTTCGATACAGTCCTTTAGAACTAGGCCTACATTTGGTAATAACCTCCCTCCCTGATTTTGTTCTTGAAAATCTTGTGACATGATGTTAACTTATAAGTTGATCCTAAATAATCTGATTCATATGCAAACCTTAATATCAAAAAGTTCTCTCACCAATTCATGTTCTGATGGTCATCGGTCAAAGTGTCAAGGGTAACACTTGACCCACTTTGGAACAAGATTTGACAATATATACAGTAAAACTCACTTGTGTCGAACACAGTTGAATCAAATACATCGGATGAGTGGAACGTTTTGTTCGGTCCCGATTTTTTCCCTTCTTTATCTTAGTAAATTAAGCACGGATGATTCGAACACTGTTGAATCGAATACTGCGATTGTGTCGAATATATTTTGTGGTCCCTCCCTTTCTAATCTATACCAAAATTTCCATTTTTGTGCCGAACATCGAGTCATCATGCTCATCATGCTTTGCTGACCTCGCCTGATTGACCTAGTGTGACCGATCAGCCGTAAGTTACCAGAGCCTATTGTTAGGTTCCGGCTGTCGGTCACACATCATCCCATTGTTTATACAAGTGAAGTAAACGTTCAGGTATACATAACTAAGAATAAAATGTGCACGTTTTAGTCTACAAACCAATATGTGTTCTGTTTACTGTTTTGATGCACATGGCCGCCGAAAAAATAAGGAAAAAGTAAGGATAAGGATAAATTACATATCTTCCATCGAAAAATGCACAGAAAAAATACTTGTCTGTCATTTATTTATTTATATATGCCTAAATTCTGAATACCACGATGCAAAAGTAACAATGATATGCGGGATGTTTTACTCTGTTCAAAAGATCGTGGCAATACATGATCATGCAGCCGATAAACACTGACCGCGGCGTTCACCTTTGATACAAAATCAGCATGCATACGGTCGCTCAAATTTTCCTGAACTGTTTATTGTTACATTTTGTTAAATTAAAGAACAATGAAAACGGATTTTAAGATAAATAATATGAGTATAATTTATACATTTATATTCTTATAATGTATGTATCGTTTTCATAGAATATTATGCTGTCATTGTACAACTCTCGTGTGTAAATCGCGTGTCTATGTCAAAGATGATTTTACGCATGAAGTTTTTTTTGATCTGTAACTATGCACAATATTGTTTATTAGATAAAGGGAATAACTGTTATCATGTACAATTGATTAATTTCTTTATTATTATTTATTGCTTACTTTCGATTATGTTATCAAGCACTTGTTCTGCATACAGCCGATGATAGTCGGGAATTTTATTTCCGTATATACAAACGTACATGGATAAGTCGAACCATCTGATAAGTCGAATATTTTGCTTGGTCCCGTTGACCTCGACATATCAGAGTTTTACTGTATCTATAAATCCTATTCAGATTGTTGATAATCAACCCATAGGATGACATTAAGCTGTACACCTGATTATATCCTGGTGACAGTTTACGTTGTAGTACAAATGTCAGATAGGTTGATACCTGGATCGATTTTGTTAATACATTTATGCTTACAAACAATGTGTGTATTTGCATTATTATCATTTCTTGATGGACTGAGACCAAAGGTCAAGTTTCAAAATAGCCTAAGAAGCAAAAATTGTTTCCAACAGCTGATGACAAACAAGGATCGAGCAGAGCTAACCCCACCATAACAAGGTCAGTTGTTGAGATTATTACTTATAATCATCGAATAGTCTACTGTAAAATCAGGATAAGAACAATAGTTAAATACCATTATACTTAAAATTGAAACCTATAATCTAAAATGATAATATAACAAAAAACAAAAACAAAATTCAGTGAAAGACAGCATATACAGTCAAACTTTGATGATTTGAACTTTGTTTATTCAAATTTCTCGCTGTGTCGAACTTTTTGCTTGGTCCCGAATTTCCTCACTATATTACGCTACTAACGAACCTATGTATTCAAATTTTTACAAACAGAAAAAGTTTTCGATGTATCAAACTGTTTTCATGGCCCGTTAGCTTTGATATTATAGGTAATTGACATCTCATAATGCGAACAAAAAAATTACCTGTACTGACTTCTTGACAGGTGTTTGTCGTAGCCTCGCGGCAAGATTTCAAGACCAAATTGATAGATAAATGGTGTATTTAGAAGTCATGGCATTTAATCTCTCCGGTATAGCATCTCGGTAGTCAGATATACAAATCTCTGGTTTGGTTTTAATTTGCTTTGAGGTATAAATTAACTAAACTTTTCGATTTGAGCCTGACAGGCGAGAATCAACACGAAGACACCGAGGACATGTTACATTAACAGATATGGTCATTATCAAGAAAACATCGATCTATTGTCAACCATAAATAATTTGAAGTCCCTTTGTTTCAAAGTTTTTCTGTTGGTCCCTTGAACTTTGAAACATCAATGTTTGACTATGTATTATTTCATTAACAATGGATTTATTAACAGTGTTTGATGCATTTCTTTTTATTGCTATCACAGCCATTCGTCCATGACAACGCATGAACCAACCCAGCAAACACAAGGTATTGATAGTTTTTTTGTTCAATACACATTCATAATTTTGCTCAGAGTCAACCATATGAATGACCTAAAATGGAGCATCATCCTTCTTCATCAACATTTCCTTAAAAATCCTTTTTAGTTTTGAACACCTGAATGAATTTTGATGAAATTTGGTCTGGAACATCATTTGATATTCACCCATGCATTTCTGAATTATTCAGTCTAGGTTTTGACAAAATATTCACTTGAAGTTAGCTTTATGTACAGAGATCATCGCATAACAAGAGAAAATTATAAAATTATGTTGATCAGTCTTTTCAAAATGGCACCACCGGGTTGATGTTTCGTAACATCACAAAGAGATGATATCATGAATTGTATCTTACCAATTCCTACGCTTATTAATTCGCTAAACTTTCCACTGCATATACATTTATGCTTACTTATTATCCCCTGCCCAAAAAAGTTGGTGGGGGATATACAAATGAGTTCCGTCCGTCCTTCCTTCCATCCAATCTTCTGCCCTGATTCACTTTGAACAATATCTTTCGAGGGAATGATTGGATTTGGATGAAAATTGCTTGGTAGGCTTATAACCTGAACCCCTCGTTCAATTTCCATTATTAGCATATTCTGTGCATATATTTAATGAGGCTGCTGTGAACTAACTAGCCGATTGCTTTCTGTAAGATTTCGTTTGAAGTTATAACCCGATTCTAACGAGACTTCTATGCTAGATTCATTGCCTGAACCCCTCGCTCAAGTTTGATCATCAGCTAAATCGGAGTTTATTAAATGAGGCTGATGTAACCTGATTGGCCCATTGCTTTCCAGATATGAATCACTCTGTCATTTTAGTATATTTTGCAAGTATATTTTATACATCATAGACACAAACATGCCAATCTCAACCATTACAAAAGGCAAAGTACCAATGATCTGGGTAACTTTAAACATCCTCACACTTCAATTAGTAGGATAATCTCTCTCGAAAAGGAAAAGCTCTCTTGAACATTATACATGTCTCAGGTGGATTCGAACTCAGAACCAAGGCAGTGATGAGAAGGTAACACTTCCATTGAATCCGCCACCTGAATTTTCATAATGTGATGAAACCTCATTACTGATCTTATGTTAGAATTATTATACCACTGTTACAGTTGAATGATTATAAATGTTTTACTGAGCATAACTTTTTTTTAGCCCACCATCATCAGATGGTGGGCTATTAAAATCGCCCTGTGTCCGTGGTCCGTGGTCCGTCCCTCCGTCCGTAAACAATTCTTGTTATCGCTATTTCTGAGAAAGTACTGAAGGGATCTTTCTCAAATTTCATTTGTAGGTTCTCCTTGGTGCCTAGTTATTATGCATATTGCATTTTGGGACCGATCGGAAAACAACATGGCCGACAGGCAGCCATCTTGTATTTTGACAATTGAAGTTTGTTATTGCTATTTCTGAGAAAGTAGAGAAGGGATCTTTCTCAAATTTCATATGTAGGTTCCCCTTGGTGCCTAGTTATGCATATTGCATTTTGGGACTGATCGGAAAACAACATGGCCGACAGGCAGCCATCTTGGATTTTGACAATTGAAGTTTGTTATCGCTATTTCTAAGAAAATACTGAAGGGATCTTTCTCAAATGTCATATGTAGGCTCCCCTTGGTGCCTAGTTATGCATATCGCATTTTGGGACCGATCGGAAAACAACATGGCTGACAGGCAGCCATCTTGTATTTTGACAATTGAAGTTTGTTATCGTTATTTCTGAGAAAGTACAGAAGGGATCTTTCTCAAATTTCATATGTAGGTTCCCCTTGGTGCCTAGTATTGCATTTTGGGACCAGTCTGTCCTGAAAACAATCTCGCAAACAGACAGCCATTATGATTATCGCTAAATCTCAAATTTCTTATATAGCTAGGATTCCCTTGTTTGAAAAGTACTGGAGGGATGTTTCTCAATTTGCACAGATTAGTAAAATGAAGGGAAAAGTAGGGAGAAGAACAATCTGACATAGAACATATGAAGATCATTCAATGGTGGGCGCCAAGATCCCTCTGGGATCTCTTGTATCTAACTCAAATAATTTTGTATGGAAATTTCTGTCGCTATCCTTAAGAAATATATACCACATCACAGGTTTATGATGGATTTAGGGGTTCATCATTGATTACAAATTGTTTGGTTACTATCTAATTAAAATCTAGATGGTCATTCTCACTACGTTACATGAACATCTAACAACATCCCATAAGGGGTCACGTTCTGATGACCTCTGAGATGTGTGTATTTCACTTTCAGGGTGAATTGGCATTTTATCGATGTCATCAAAGCTAAATATTTCGTCACAGCATGCATCTGAAGCAAACCTTTTCAGCACAGTATATAGCTATATGCTTTCTGGGACGAAACGACTTGAAACAAATTGACAGATTATACAAGCTATGCATTCTAGTCATGCTAACTAGGACATATAGAATTCACTTCCAATATTCTGGAAGTAGTCATTTGATTGGCTAATCCAAAAGGTCACCCTGACGTGATCCCTTATGGGATGTTGTTAGATGTTCATGTAACGTAGTGAGAATGACCATCTAGATTTTAATTATATTGGTTTGGTTATGTCTTAAATCTTACTCAACACAAGTGTACTGAAGTGTCTTAAAATTTATAACTTTTTGTAGCTTTTCTGTACCTTGAAAAGGTAAAATTGGTTAATAATTCAACACTTCTTTTTGGTTCAGTCATTTTATTTTGATGACATTTTTTTTCCGTGTCCAGAAAGTTGAGATTGTCAAAGCTCAAACAAGTTATAAAAAGTTATAACGATATTTGATATTGTAAGTTTTTTTGTATCGTTCTGGAAAAGCACCCTACAACAGAATCAATTTATCTCAAATCCCACTAACCCATAGATGTCATTATTAAAAAAGCCTCTTGATGTTTCACGGGGTCATGTTACAAATAGTTGAGGCTCAAGGAGGGATTATTTGTAAGTTTTAAACCACTTTTAAAGTTTTCTTTCAAAAAAAAAAAAAAAAAAAAAAATGATTCTACTGAAAAAAGTTCTTGGAAGGGACTCATATCAAACTAGAAATTGTTTCGGAACAATTTGACGGGCTTTTCACTATTTAGCATAAATGACCTAAAGGCTTGGTATTTCCAAACATAAAAAACTATTTTAGAACACTTGATAGGTCATCCACATTCTAGTTTTGATTAATCTGGCATCTGAGATATTACATTTCAACAAAGGAGTGGACGAAGGGAAATAACTCGTACAGCCTTGTACGAGTTATCTCCCCTCGTCCAACTAACGTTATATCTCAGATGCCGTTATATATCAGATGCCAAATTAATTCAAAATGGCGTTCCGCGTTAATGGTAAACGTTACCGAAACACCAAAAAACATGAAAATCATCAGAATAACATTTTGAATCATACTTCAATTTCTTTTTTTGGAAAAAGATTAAAAAATGAAGATTTTCTAAAAATAGACTTATTTGACCCCATAGAGAACGCTTTTATTTGACCTCTGACCCTAAAACTTTTAGTGAGTAAAAGCTAGAGCCAGACTTTAACTACAAATAACATAATTACCTGACCCCTGTAAAATGAACGCTTTTTTAATTATGGGCATTTTAAGCTTTTTAATACATGACGTCATGGCGGCCATCTTGGATTTCAAATCAACTTAAAAAATAACATAACTTGGCCAGGACAATCCAAGGATTATTTTAGTTAAGATTGAGATGAATGCCACTTGTGGAACTTGAGAAGAAGTTTAAAATGTAAAACTATTTTTAATATAGAATATATAGTGGAAATTCAAAATGGCGTATACCGGAAACTGTATGTGTCATAGAAAAACTAAAAACGTCAAATCCATCAGAATGGCATTCTACATCATACTAAGAATTCTTTTTTGGAAAAAGATTGAAAAATGAAGATTTTCTAAAAATAGACTTATTTGACCCCATAGCGAACGCTTTTATTTGACCTCTGACCCTAAAACTTTTAGTGAGTAAAAGCTAGAGCCAGGCTTTAACTACAAATAACATAATTACCTGACCCCTGTAAAATGAATACTTTTTTAATTATGGGCATTTTAAGCTTTTTAATACATGACGTCATGGCGGCCATCTTGGATTTCAAATCAACTTAAAAAATAACATAACTTGGCCAGGACAATCCAAGGATTATTTTAGTTAAGATTGAGATGAATGCCACTGGTGGAACTTGAGAAGAAGTTTAAAATGTAAAACTATTTTTAATATAGAATATATAGTGGAAATTCAAAATGGCGTATACTGGAAACTGTATGTGTCACAGAAAAACTAAAAACGTCAAATTCATCAGAATGACATTCTACATCATACTAAGAATGTTTTTTTGGAAAAAGATTGAAAAATGAAGATTTTCTAAAAATAGACTTATTTGACCCCATAGCGAACGCTTTTATTTGACCTCTGACCCTAAAACTTTTTGTGAGTAAAAGCTAGAGCCAGGCTTTAACTACAAATAACATAATTACCTGACCCCTGTAAAATGAATACTTTTTTAATTATGGGCATTTTAAGCTTTTTAATACATGACGTCATGGCGGCCATCTTGGATTTCAAACCAACTTAAAAAATAACACCACTTGGCCAGGACTATCCAAGGATTATTTCAGCTAAGATTGAGCTGAATCCCACTGGTGGAACTTGAGAAGAAGTTTAAAATGTAACACACTTTTCTATATTGAAATATATAGGGGGAAATTCAAAATGGCGTACAACAGAAACCGTATGTGTCACAGAAAAACTGAAAACTTCAAATTCATCAGAATGACATTCTGCATCATACTAAGAATTTGTTTTGGAAAAAGATTGAAAAATGAAGATTTTCTAAAAATAGACTAACTTGACCCCTTAGCGAGCTTTTTTATTTGACCTCTCACCTTAAACTTGTAATAATATAAAAGTTAGCCCCAGTTATTATCTACAAATAATATAATTACATAACCTCTGTATAATGAATACTTTTTGAGTTATAGTCATTTTAAACATTTTAGGTATGACGTCATGGCGGCCATTTTGAATTTTCTGACCTACTTAATTTTGTTACATGAACATCTTCAGACCTTCTTATTAAACATACCTACATCATTTTAAACATAACTTATACCATATTTGCTGAATGGCTGTCACAAAATCAAGTGCAGAAGAAGAAAAATAATAAGAAACATAACAGAAACAATAGGTCTTTTCACCACTTGGGTGAAAAGCCCTAATTAAATATGGTTGGAAAATAAGGTCTGTTCCAGGAAAACATTTGGGCCTACCTATAGAAGCAATTTAACTTTTTGAAGACACTCGATCATATCCACTTTTTCGTGAACATTATACTGATCTAAATGCTATTTTGATTTTAAAAAAACCAACTCATAACATATGTCTAACAACAGAGTTAATTTATTTTAAACCCCACCAACCCATAGATGTGTTTTTAATATGAACCCACCACATGTAATTTCACCCATTGGGGCCTATAATATCGGTTCCAAAAAGACCTCATACAAAAGGTGCAAAAAGCCATGTTTACGTAATGTATATAGTTTAGTAAGTTAGTAGCACGATTGGAGCTCTTAGAATTCTAATTTCAAGAATTACCTGCCATCAAACCAGACTTTATGAAAAGTCGTCGAGGACAAACAAAAAGGGAAAGGAAGGACGTGTCTGATGATAGTGATGATGAGTGGAATCCTACGTCTGAAAGGAGGAAGAGCCAAAGAGGTAAAGGCAGGAAAATTATTTTTGATTTATGGCAGTTCAAATCTTATTTCAGTGCAAGATAACATATATATATTACACTATATGGCATTCAATTATATTGTTCCTCCCAGCCGTACTCTGGTTTATTAGCTCACCTGGTCCGAAGGACCAAGGTGAGCTTATGCCATACCGTGTCGTCCGTCGTCCGTCTGTCGTCCGTCCGTCCGTCCGTCAACAATTGACTTATTTGACTTCTTCTTCATAAACGCTGATCGGAATTTCACCAAATTTGGTCAGAAGCATCCCTATGGGTAGGGGACTCAAAATTGTACAAATGATGGGGCTGACCCCCTGGGCGCCTCTAGGGTGGGGCCAAAAGGGGTCAATTTAGCTATTTTGATATAAATGACATCTTCTCTGAAACCGAGCAATGGATATCGCTCATATTTGCTTGGTAGCATCACTATGGGGTGGGGATTCAAGATTGTACAAATGATGGGGCTGACCCCCTGGGGGCCTCTGGGGCGGGGCCAAATGAGGTCAATCGGGCTATATTGATATAAACGACTTCTTCTCTGAAACCGAGCATTGGCTATCGCTCATATTTTCCTGGTAGCATCACTATGTGATGGGGATTCAAAATTGTGCAAATGATGGGGCGGACCCCCCAGGGGCCTGTGGGGCAGGGCCAAATGTGGTCAATTGGGCTCTATTGATATAAACGACTTCTTCTCTGAAACCGAGCATTGGATATCGCTCATATTTTCCTGGTAGCATCACTATGTGGTGGGGATTCAAAATTGTACAAATGATGGGGCTGACCACCCAGGGGCCTGAGGGGCGGGGCCTAATGTGGTCAATTGGGCTCTATTGATATAAACGACTTCTTCTCTGAAACCGAGCAATTGATATCGCTCATATTTGCCTGGTAGCATCACTACTGAGTGGGGACTCAAAATTGTACAAATGATGGGGCTGACCCCCCGGGGCGCTGAGGGGCGGGGCCAAACAGGGTCATTTTGGCTAAATTGATATAAACAACTTCTCCTCTGAAACTAAGCAATGGATATCTCACGTATTTGTCTTGTAGCACCTACTTGGGGTAGGAATTCAAAATTGTACAAATGGTGGGGCTAACCCCCTGGGTGTCTTAGGGGCGGGGCCAAAAAGGGCCAGTTTGGCTAGATTGACGTCTCCTCTGAAACTAAGCAATGGATATCTCACATATTTGACTGGTAATATCCCCTTGGGGTAGGGATTCAGAATTGTACAAATGATAGGGCTGACCCCCCTGAGGGCTGAGGGTTGGCCAGAACGGGTCGATTTGCCTAAATTGATATAAACAACTTCTTCTCTGAAACTAAGCAATGGATATATATATATCACTCATATTCGCTTGGTAGCATCCCCTTGGGGTAGGGATTCAAAATTGTTACAATTGGTGGGGCTGACCCCCGGGGGACTGAGGGGCAGGGCCAAAAGGGATCAATTTGGCTAAATTGACATTTTTAGAATTACAATAAAAACAATGTTCATGTAACCATATAAAATGCATATGATATATATTGACATAGCAATACCAGTGGCAAATATACTTAAGCATAGTTCTTGTTTCATATCTCATGAAACCAGGTGAGCGATACAGGCCCTCTGGGCCTCTTGTATAATTAGTCCTCTACCGTTGAAACTTGGAGGACAAAAGGTTTCTTCCCTGTATGTCTATCAATCTGTCCACTCAGTTTTTTGCATTTTTCTCAGCCATGCTTCAAGGTATGTTGGTGAAAGTTGGTATGTAACTTAAGTATGAGTAGCTACAAATCGAGTCCAAGTTTCAGGGTTTTTGGGGTCGAATGTCTAGGTCACTTGTTTTCAGTGGGGAGCCGGTATGGCATACATGTTTACAAATACATGCCCATCAATCTTTTGGCGTATTAGGTTCCCCTTGGTGCCTAGTTATTATGCATATTGCATTTTGAGACCAGTCGGAAAACAACATGGCCGACAGGCAGCCATCTTGGATTTTGACAATTGAAGTTTGTTATCGCTATTTCTGAGAAAGTACTGAAGGGATCTTTCTCAAATTTCATATGTATGTTTCCCTTGGTGCCTAGTTATGCATATTGCATTTTGAGACCAATCGGAAAACAACATGGCCAACAGGCAGCCATCTTGGATTTTGACAACTGAAGTTTGTTATCGCTATTTCTGAGAAAGTACTGAATGGATCTTTCTCAAATTTCATATGTAGGTTCCCCTTGGTGCCTCGTTATGCTTATTGCATTTAGAGATCATTTTGAAAACAATATGGCCGACAGACCGCCATCTTGGATTTTGACGATTGAAGTTTGTTATCTCTATTTCTCAAAGTACGGAATGGATCTTTCTCAAATTTCATAAGTAGGTTCCCCTTGGTCCCTTGTATTGCTTTTTGGGACCAGTCTGTCCTGAAAACAACCTGGCAAACAAACAGCCATTATCGTTAAATCTCAAATTTCTTATATAGCTAGGATTCCCTTGTTTGAAAAGTACTGGAGGGATGTCTCAATTTGCACAGATTAGTAAAATGAAGGGAAAAGTAGAGAAAAGATCAATCTGACATGGAACCTATGAAGATCATTCAATGGTGGGCGCCAAGATCCCTCTGGGATCTCTTGTGACAATTGATGTTTGTTATTGCTATTTCTCAGAAAGTACTAAAGGGATCTTTCTCAAATTTCATATGTAGGTTTCCCTTGTTGCCTAGTTATGCATATTGCATTTTGGAACCATTCTGAAAACAACAGGGCAGCAATCTTGGATTTTGATAATTGATGTTTGTTATCGCTATATTACAGAAGGTACTGAAGGAATTTTTCATCAATTTCATATGCAGGTTCCCCTTGATCCCTCGTATTGAATTTTGGGACTAATCTGAAAACAACATGGCCAATAGACAGTCATTATCACTAGAATCTCAAATTTCATCAATGGGTTCCCCTTGTTTGAAAAGTACTGGAGGAATGTTTCTCAATTTACACAGATTAGTAAGAGGAAGGGGAAAATAGAGAGACGTTCAATCTGACATGAAACTTATAAAGATAATTCAATGGTGGGCGCCAAGATCCCTCTGGGATCTCTTCTTAGATGTCTTGATGAAAAATATATGCAGCATCAACAGGTGCTGGGCATTGTACTTTAACCAGGTCACTGTGACATTCATTTCTACAGTTAAAATAATGAATATCTATATTGTTTGTTTACAGCAAGGCTTGCTTCTACTGACCAAGGTAGCCAGATGTCATTTAAAATAAAGGAAGACATTGATCTAAACAGAGAAAAGTCAAAAGAAGATGTTTCTGTTGTATTTTCAAGAGTAACTCATACTGAAGAACGAACAACTAAAGTAGAATATGAAACAGGTAAGTTTATTCATATTTGTAAGACGGCAATATAGAAATAAAGTACAAAAGTACTTCAATTTTATTACTAGTTTTTTCCTACTTGCCTCGCGTCTGTAATCCGTCCATCCCTCCATCCGTAAACAATTCTTGTTATCGCTATTTCTGAGAAAGTACAGAAGGAATCTTTCTCAAATTTCATATGCAGGTTCGATCCCCCTTAGTCTGTAGTTATGCATATTGCATTTTGGGACCGATAGGAAAACAACATGGCCCACAAGCAGCTATCTTGGATTTTGACAATCAAAATTTGTTATCTTGGATTTTGACCATTGAAGATTTGTCCTGCTATTTCTCACAAAGTGCTGAAGCGATCTTTCTCGAATTTCATATATACGTTTCCCTTGGTGCTTAGTTATGCATATTGCATTTTGAGACCAATCCAAAAACAACATGGCCGAAATGCAGCCATCTTGGATTTTGACAATTGTAGTTTGTTATCGCTATTTCTCAGAAAGTACTGAAGGGATCTTTCACAAATTTCACATGTAGGTTCCCCTTGGTGCCTTGTATTGCATTTTGGGACCAATCTGTCCTGAAAAAACCAGACCAACACACAGCCATTATTGCTAAATCTAAAATTTCATTATAGGTTTCCCTTTTTAGCTCACCTGGACCGAAGGTCCAGTGAGCTTTTATCATGGTGCAGTGTCCGTCTTCCATCATCCGACCATCCGTCGTCTGGCTGTCGTCTGGCCGTCGTCCGTCATCATTTGCATCAAATCGCTACTAGTCAAAAAGTTCTCATTGGATTTTGACCAAATTTGGCCAGAAACATCCTTGGCAGAAGGGGAATAGATTTTGCATAAACTGTGACTCTGATCCCGGAGGGGACAAAGGGACGGGGCCCTAATGGGGAAATAGAGGTTATTCCTTTAAATCGCTACTAGTAATCAAGTTATGAATGGATTTGGACCCAATATAGTAAGAAACATCCATGGGGGAAGGGGAACAGATTTTCCATAAATGGTGGCTGACTCCGAAGGGGCCAAAGGGGTTGGGCCCAATAATGGAAATAGAGGCAATTCCTTTAAATCGCTACTAGTCATAAAGTTATGAATGAATTTTAACCCAATTTGGTCAGAAACATCCTTGGGGGAATGGGAACAGATTTTGCATAAATGGTGGCTCTGACCCAAAAGGGGCCAAAGGGCCGGGCCCATAAGGGGAAATAGAGTTAATTCCTTTAAATCGCTACTAGTTATAAAGTTATGAATGGATTTGAACCCAATATAGTCAGAAACATCCTTGGGGGAAGGGGAACAGATTTTGCATAAATGGTGGCTCTGACCCCAAAGGGGCCAAAGGGGCGGGGCCCATAAGGGGAAATAGAGGTAATTCCTTTAAATCACTTCTTGTCATACAGTTAGGAATGGATTTGAACCCAATTTGGTCAGAAACATCCTTGGGGGAAGGGGAACAGATTTTGCATAAATGGTGGCTCTGACCCCAGAGGGGGACAAAGGGGTGGGGTCCGATAGGGGAAATAGAGGAAATTCTTTTAAATCGCTACTTGTCATCAAGTTATGAATGGATTTCAACCCAATTTGGTCAGAAACATCCTTGGGGAAGGGGGAACAGATTTTGCATAAATGATGACTCTCGGGCCAAAGGGGCGGGGCCCATAAGGGGAAATAGAGATAATTCCTTTAAATCACTTCTTGTCATACAGTTATGAATGGATTTGAACCCAATTTGGTCAGAAACATCCTTGGGGGAAAGGGAACAGATTTTGCATAAATGGTGGCTCTGACCCCCGAGGGGGACAAAGGGGCGGGGTCCGATAGGGGAAATAGAGGAAATTCTTTAAATCGCTACAAGTCATAAAGTTATGAATGAATTTGAACCCAATTTGGTCAGAAACATCCTTGGGGGAAGGGGGAACAGATTTTGCATAAATGGTGACTCTGACCCGAAAAGGGCCAAAGGGACGGGGCCCATAAGGGGACATAGTTAATTCCTTTAAATCGCTACTTGTCAAACAGTTATGAATGTTAATTCCTTTAAATCGCTACTTGTCAAACAGTTATGAATGGATTTGAACCCAATTTGGTCGGAAACATCCGTGGGGGAAGGGGAACAGATTTTGCATAAATGGTGACTCTGACCCCAAAGGGGCCAAAGGGGCGGGGCCCATAAGGGGAAATAGTTAATTCCTTTAAATCGCTACTTGTCAAACAGTTATGAATGGATTTGAACCCAATTGGGTCAGAAACATCCGTGCGGGAAGGGGAACAGATTTTGCATAAATGGTGACTCTGACCCCAAAGGGGCCAAAGGGGCGGGGCCCATAAGGGGAAATAGTCAATTCCTTTAAATCGCTACTAGTCATAGAGTTATGAATGGATTTGAACCCAATTTGGTCAGAAACAGCCTTTGGGGAAGGGAAACAGATTTTGCATAAATGATGACTCTTGGGCCAAAGGGGCGTGGCCCAATAGGGGCCCAATAGGGAAAAAAAAGGTAATTCCTTTAAATCGCTACTAGTCATAAAGTGATGAATGCTTGTTCTAAAAACAATTTTTGAGGTCTTTTACACCTTAAAGAGTCTGGACTTCATTAATCTTTAAAGCAGTTCAGATTCCCACACTATAACCATGCCTATATAGCATTGTTTGAGGTTTACAAATAAAACAAATTGAATATGAGCATTATATTTTGACATTTGGTCTAATCCAACCAGGTGAGCAATACAGGCCCCATGGGCCTCTTATTTAAAAAGTACTTGAGGGATGTTTGTCAATTTGCACAAATTACTACAGTGTCTCAGATTGGCGGTGCGCCCGCGCCATTCCCACACGTTTTTTGTGAATGACGCATGGTTTTATTTCCTGAAGGGCCGCCCTGGTGCATAGATAAAATACAAAATAAAAGATTCGTGACCAAAACATCGGCGCAGCCAGTATCGGCCTCTCGTGGTTAAAGGGAGGCAACTTCTAAACTAGTACAAGAATTAATAAAGTCTCGTTTAACGTGAGAATTGAAAATGAAACAAACACAGATCGGCCGATATTTCACCTCCGGTGGACCGGGAGACAAAACAAAATTTGTCCCTAAAGAAGGTATGTCAAGTTAACTTATCAATGAAAGAAGATTTATAAATATGTTAACTTCAAATAAATTAAGGGAATATGTATAACTAAACAAAACATGTCTGACATTTAGTCATTTACCGATGACCCAATTACTGTGCGTTCGTGGTTACGTACTGCGAAAGCAATTTGATGTAGTGTCAATCAGATTTGATATAATTACTAGGCAGTATTAAAGCTTTATGAAAGAATCATAAACTGCAATCAGTAATTGAGTTATAATGATGCATTACAGCCTATTTTCACGAAGATTTAATTTATTTTCCCGATATAAGATGTCCGTGTTGTTTGATTTAATATTTACATGTATAATTTTAAATGTACTGTACAGTGAAATGTTTCATCTTTCATAATAAATTCATTGTTTTAGTTTATATTTACAGTATATGTAATAAAAAAGAAACACAGTTTCATTTGCGTTTTTTTTTTAATTAGTAAAAATATCACCAATAATATTTGATAATTTTAACACCAATAGGGACCGGCCCATGGTTTTGGAAAATGACCCCTCATTTCCGACCCAGAGGGGTCATATGGCCCACACCCACTGAAAACAATCTGAGACACTGTTACTAAAAGGAAGGGGAAAATATAAGACAGAAGATCAATCTGACATAGAACCTATAAAGATCATTCAATGGTGGGCGCCAAGATCCCTCTGGGATATCTTGTTTGTTCATTTTCTGGGGCATTATTGAAGAGAAAAAACAAGATAAAAATATGATGAAATGATTACATATCAACAAATCAGTGACAATTATAAAAAAAAGAAATCTGTTCACACAAGGAAAAAATTATGTTACACATGAGTGATGCATGGGTGACACTGTGAGTCATACTGTAAGTCATTCTACCGAATGATTTTGTTGTATTCCATGAAGGTAATCCAAAAATAAGTTTGAACTTTTCCTATAGGATATATTGTAGTAAATATTTGGCGAGATACAGTTATAATAGGCTCCACACAGTTTTAAAATATAATTTATCAATGCTGGCAGTGACAGCCATGTGCTAGGAAAAACGACAAGTGCAAAGGATGATTGACGTAACCCTACAACAATCGCTTCTAGTAGGGACCATGAATTTTGAATGAGCACAGCAAGAGTTAAGAAACATGGGTGTGAACTTATTTTAATGGAACCAAAAAATGTATTGATATTCCTGTAACATTGTGGTGTGTACAACATAGCATTTTTATCCAATCATTAAAAACAAAGTCAAAATAGTCTTAGATTTGCAATTATGTGTTTTGAATAGGTTTAATATATACACAAATAGTAGCAGTAATAGATTAATTGATGTCATATCACCCATGTAATAAAATATCGGACAAATGTTCCTTCTTGAAGGATTTTCACCAAACTGTTTGAGGACCATAATATCTCAGGCAATGAAGTTTAAGGTTATTGAGTCCATGTTATACTATTTTTAGCTTACCTGCCCACATGGCAAGTGAGCTTTTATCGTTGAGCTGTCTCCGTTTTCCGGCCATCTGTTTGTCCTGTATCCATTTTGTCATTTGACCAACTTCTCAATTACCATGAGACACAAAAACCTAATATTGGGCCTGGGACTTGATAATGAATCTGTAGCATGCTGCAATGAAGGGCTACTAAGTTTGTTCAAATGAATGATGTTGACCTTCAATCAAGGTCGCGGGGGTCAAATAGGCTGAAATCTTCAAACGACGACTTCTCAATACCAAATTTAAGAGGCCCATGGAATTGATATATTAGCTCTAGCATACTGGTGTGAAGGGCTAACAAATGTGTTCAAATGAATGACAAGGTCACAGGGTGCAAATATGCTAAAATCTTTTAATGACTCCTTTCAAAATAATTCTATTGAATTCTTTTCAATAAACAAAAGGTCTTGAGATCTGATATTTGGCTTGTAGCATATGCTTGGGTGAAGGCTAGGAAGTTTGTTCAAATGAATGACCTAGACCATGATTTTGGTTTGAAAGAGTTGAATATTAATTGGCCTAAATATTTAAAAGACATATTTTTAAATAACTGCGACGCCCTGAGATCTTTTATTAGCTCACCTGGCCCAAAAGACCAAGGTAAGCTGATGCCATACTGTGGTGTCCATTGTCTATCGGCCAAAAATTACCTTGTGTACACATGATAACTTGAGTAAAAATCAAAATCAAGTTTAATGAAACTTTCAATTGCATGCAGTCGTATCGACAAGATCTCAGACTTGTGAAAAAATGGAAATAATTCAACAGTAGTAAACAGAGTAATTGCCCTTTGTAATAATAATGTTATTAACAATTTGTTAGCTTTCCTGGCCCGAAGCGTCTGGAGCATTATTGGGCAAGAGAGATGTAACGTATAAACGGAGGGTATGGCTCCCCTGGGGTTAGTGGGGTGAGGCCCCATATGGGAAATTGAGGTAAATCGTTTTAATCTGTATTATTCCTGAAGGCCTGAATGGATTTTGTTGAAATTTGGTCTAAGGCCAAGGAGATCTAACATTATATAAATGGAAGGTATGGATATACCCTGAGGCTGGAGGGACAGGGCTCAATAGGGTAAATGGAGTTAAATCTTAATCGCTACTAGTCCTGAACAACATTATGGATTTTGATAAAATTTGGTATGGAGCATATATTATTTGGCAAACAAGATCTTATGTTGTACAGATAAAGGTTGTGGCACTCTTGGGGCCGGAGATAGGGGGCTCAATGGGCGAAATACAGCAAAAATGAAAAAAACATCCCTTTAAAATGCTTTTACTTTTTCAATGATTTAGTCAACCTTTGGTTTGAATCATTGGGAAAGACAGTGCAAAAGCATTAGAAATATAATTGAATAAGAGTATTCTGTCATAGTTGCAGAAAATCTAGGTTAGCAATGCAGGCCCTCTTAGCCTCTTGTTTTTAGACCTAATTATATTCCTGTTAAATAAACTTTAGTAGAGTTAGTATACTTACTGTGATAGTTCTCGTTAGATCTGTAGATTATTGGTATGACATATTGAACAAAATTATTTTTATAAATGTATGTGCATGTACAAACTTCATATTTTGACTTTGCAGGAAGCGTAATAATATGTATAGATATCTCACCTGCCAGCAATTCATCAGAACCATCTTCTATACATTTGGCTGAAGAGTTCAAACATTATCTATTGGATGGTGGAACTATACAATTAACTGATGAATCACACACAGTGTTACATGTAGACGAAGAAGCTTGTTTCAAGATAGCACCACAAAATGCTGCTGAAGATGGTAAGAAAACATATTTTTAGCCCACCATCATCAGATGGTGGGCTATTCAAATCGCCTTGCGTCTGTGGTCTGTCCGTCCGTCCATCCGTAAACAATTCTTGTTATCACTATTTCTGAGAAAGTACTAAAGGGATCTTTTTAGCCCACCATCATCAGATGGTGGGCTATTCAAATCGCCTTGCGTCTGTGGTCTGTCCGTCCGTCCATCCGTAAACAATTCTTGTTATCGCTATTTCTGAGAAAGTACTAAAGGGATCTTTTTAGCCCACCATCATCAGATGGTGGGCTATTCAAATCGCCCTGCGTCCGTGGTCCGTCCGTCCGTCCGTCCGTCCGTCCGTAAACAATTCTTGTTATCGCTATTTCTCCGAAAGTACTGAAGGGATCTTTCTCAGATTTCTTATGTAGGTTCCCCTTGGTGCCTAGTTATGCATATCGCATTTTGAGACCTAACGGAAAACAACATGGCCGACAGGCAGCCATCTTGGATTTTGACAATTGAAGTTTGTTATCGCTATTTCTGAGAAAGTACTGAAGGGATCTTTCTCAAATTTCATATGTAGGTTTCCCTTGCTGCCTAGTTATGCATATTGCATTTTGAGACCAATCGGAAAACAACATGGCCGACAGGCAGCCATCTTGGGTTTTGACAATTGAAAATTGTTATCGCTATTTCTGAGAAAGTACTGAAGGGATCTTTCTCAAATTTCATATGTAGGTTCCCCTTGCTGCCTAGTTATGCATATTGCATTTTGAGACCTATCGGAAAACAACATGGCCGACAGGCAGCCATCTTGGATTTTGACAATTGAAGTTTGTTATCGCTATTTCTCAGAAAGCACTGAAGGGATCTTTCTCAAATTTCATATGTATGTTCCCCTTGGTGCCTAGTTATCCATATTCCATTTTGAGACCAATCGGAAAACAACATGGCCGACAGGCAGCCATCTTGGATTTTGACAATTGAAGTTTGTTATTGCTATTTCTCAGAAAGTATTGAAGGGATCTTTCTCAAATTTCATATGTAGGTTCCCCTTGGTGCCTAGTTATGAATATTGCATTTTGAGACCAATCGGAAAACAACATGGCCGACAGGCAGCCATCTTGGATTTTGACAATTGAAGTTTGTTATTGCTATTTCTCAGAAGGTGCTGAAGGGATCTTTCTCAAATTTCATATGTAGGTTCCCCTTGGTGCCTAGTTATGCTTAAAGCATTTTGAGACCTATCGGAAAACAACATGGCCGACAGGCAGCCATCTTGGATTTTGACAATTGAAGTTTGTTATCGCTATTTCTCAGAATGTACCAAAGAGATCTTCCTCAAATTTCATATGTAGGTTCCCCTTGCTGCCTAGTTATGCATATTGCATTTTGAGACCAATCGCAAAACAACATGGCCGACAGGCAGCCATCTTGGATTTTGACAATTGAAGTTTGTTATTGCTAATTCTCAGAAGGTACTGAAGGGATCTTTCTCAAATTTCATATGTAGGTTCCCCTTGGTGCCTAGTTATGCATATTGCATTTTGAGACCAATCGGAAAACAACATGGCCGACAGGCAGCCATCTTGGATTTTGACAATTGAAGTTTGTTATCGCTATTTCTCAGAATGTACTGACGAGATCTTTCTCAAATTTCATATGTAGGTTCCCCTTGGTGCCTAGTTATGCAATAAGCATTTTGAGACCTATCGGAAAACAACATGGCTGACAGGCAGTTATCTTGGATTTTGACAATTGAAGTTTGTTATCGCTATTTCTCAGAAAGTAATGAAGGGATCTTTCTCAAATTTCATATGTAGGTTCCCCTCGGTGCCTAGTTATGCATATTGCATTTTGAGACTAATCGGAAAACAACATGGCCGATAGGCAGCCATCTTAGATTTTGACAATTGAAACTTGTTATCGCTATTTCTAAGAAAGTGCTGAAGGGATCTTTCTCAAATTTCATATGTAGGTTCCCCTTGGTCCCTGATGTTGCATTTTGCGACCAATCCGAAAGCAACATGGCGGACAGACAGCCATTATCGCTAAATCTTAAATTTTATATATAGGTACCCCTTGTTTGAAAAGTACTAGAGGGCTGTTTCTGAATTTACACAGATTAGTAAGACTTAGAAGGGAAAAGTAGAGAAAAGATCAATCTGACATGGAACCTATAAAGATCATTCAATGGTGGGCGCCAAGATCCCTCTGGGATCTCTTGTGACAATTAAAATTTGTTATCGCTATTTCTCAGAAACTAATGAAGGGATCTTTCTGAAATTACATATGCAGGTTCCCCTCAGTGCCTAGTTATGCATATTGCATTTTGAGACTAATCAGAAAACAACATGGCCGACAGGCAGCCATCTTGGACTTTGACAATTGAAGTTTGTTATCGCTATTTCTGTGAAAGTACTGAAGGGATCTTTTTCAAATTTCATATGTAGGTTCCCCTCAGTGCCTAGTTTTGCATACTGGGACCAATACGAAAACAACATGGCCGACAGACAGCCATTATAGCTAAATCTTAAATTCTATATATAGGTTCCCTTTGTTTGAATAGTACTAGAGGGCTGTTTCTGAATTTACACAGATAAGTAAGACTTAGAGGAAGGGAAAAGTAGGGAAAAGATCAATCTGACATGGAACCTATAAAGATCATTCAATGGTGGGCGCCAAGATCCCTCTGGGATCTCTTGTTCAAATTTCTTATGTAGGTTACCCTTGGTGTCTTGTTATGCATATTGCATTTTGGGACCGATCTAAAAACAACATGGCCGACAGGCAGCCATCTTGGATTTTGACCATTGAAGTTTGTTATCGCTATTTCTGAGAAAGTTTTGAAGGGATCTTTCTCAAATTTCATATGTAAGTTCCCCTTGGTGCCTAATTATGCATATTGCATTTTGGGACCGATCGGCAAACAACATGGCCGACAGGCAGCCATCTTGGATTTTGACCATTGAAGTTTGTTATCGCTATTTCTGGAAAAGCACTGAAGGGATCTTTCTAAAATTTCATATCTAGGTTTCCCTTGGTGCCTAGTTATGCATATTGCATTTTGGGACCAATCGGAAAACAACATGGCCGACAGGCAGCCATCTTGGATTTTGACAATTGAAGTTTGTTATCTCTATTTCTGAGAAAATACTGAAGGGATCCTTCTCAAATTTCATATGTAGGTTCTCCTTGGTCTGTAGTTACGCATATCACATTTTTGCACTGTTCGGAAAACAACATGGCCGACAGGCAGCCATCTTGGATTTGGCAATTGAAGTTTGTTATCGCTATTTCTGAGAAAGTACTGAAGGGAGCCTTCTCAAATTTCATATGTAGGTTTTCCTTGGTCTGTAGTTATGCATATTACATTTTGGGACCGATCGGGAAAAAACATGGCCGACAAGCAGCCATCTTGGATTTTGACTATTGAAGTTTGTTATCGCTATTTCTGAGAAAGTAAGGAAGTGATCTTTCTCAAATTTCATATGTAGTTTCCCCCTTGGTCTGTTGTTGTGTATATTGCATTTTGGGACCGATCATAAACAACATGGCCGACAGGCAGCCATCTTGGATTTTGACAATTGAAGTTTGTTATCGCTATTTCTAAGAAAGAACTGAAGGGATCCTTCTCAAATTTCATATTTAGGTTGCCCTTGGTCCTTAGTTATGCATATCGCATTTTGGGACCAATCGGAAAACAGCATGGCCAGCAGGCAGCCATCTTGGATTTTGACAATTGAAGTCGATATTCCTCAGAAAGAACTGAAGAGACCAACCAACCAATTGTTTTCCCATAGACCTTAGTGTTATCGTTTTGGATTATTTCATTCAAATTCTTGAATTGAATATGACGATTATGGTTTATAACAAAAGTTTAGGGTCTGATATAACACCTAATCAAAAAAAACATTTCTTATTGATAGTTACCTATCAGGCTACATATCTATTTTCTCACTTCATAACATACTGGCCAATCAGTGGCTGCCAGACATTTTATCCTTGGCTCAACGTTCTATACACAGGGGCTGTTTCAAAAATATATTTTTTCAATTGGTTGGTTGTTCCCTATAGCATCTTTCACATTTTTCAAAGATAACTTTTCTGGAACAGGATAGAACCATAGGATATGCTATCAAAATATGCAGTGCCTGACTGCAAGTCTTAGGCTGGTAGGTTGATTCTTCTATTGGTACCGGATATGAAATTCTTAAGAGAAAACCACATTAAAATTGAGTTAATTTTGAAATGTAAATTTTAATATCTTGATAAGCTTTGAATTTAAAGTGATGGTTTTTGGTTAATAGCCAAGTATAGAAATCGTGCTACTCAGAAATATAAACAAATAAGATATAGAATAAAGATCAGGGGGAGATAACTCAATGTTATCTCCTCCACCCCCTAATTTCTGGTCTTTTTGTAAAAAATGAAGAAAAAAAGGCCGAACGATAAAAAAAATTAGGAGTGGAGCCATTATTTAGATAAAAGAGTCGAAACACAGACACAGAACACGGAACCGGGCAAGTGACAACAAAAAATAACCAGATATATCACCAAACACTGAACTGGGGTAGTGACAACAGAACAACCAAACATATCACCGAATACCGAATCGGGGTAGTGACAACAGAACAACCAGACACACACCCACACATTGAACCGGGGTAGTGGCAGCAGTACAACCAGCATACCACCGTACCCCGAGCCACGATATATACCGCTACAATTGAAATATAGAATGTATGTCCGTATCTGTCCGGTCTATGGTCCTCCTTGTAACACTACATGTGTCATATTTTCATCATCAATCCCCCCTGAATCTCAATTTCTCTCTAAATTCTGCTACAATGCCTCCAAGATGAGAATCCCGTCCGAAAATGTGCTAGTCGGTCCCATCATCTGGTTTCCAGGGATGCTAGATGGCACAAAATGTCATATGCGGTAGCTATATGTAGAGACCAACCAACCAATTGTTTTCCCATAGACCTTAGTGTTAACGTTTTGGATTATTTCATTCAAATTCTTGAATTGAATATGACGATTATGGTTTATAACAAAAGTTTAGGGTCTGATATAACACCTAATCAAAAAAAAAAGTTGGGTCCTTCAGCTCAAATTTTCTCCAGGGTAGCCATTTTGAAAATAGGTGAATTTCGCAGTAAAAATTCTCAAACATCTTAAATGTTTACCTGTTTACTATTATTACGTGAACTTTTGGGAAAAAAACCAATCGGACTTAAGAAATTTATATCAACATTTCTTATTGATAGTTACCTATCAGGCTACATATCTATTTTCTCACTTCATAACATACTGGCCAATCAGTGGCTGCCAGACATTTTATCCTTGGCTCAACGTTCTATACACAGGGGGCTGTTTCAAAAATATATTTTTTCAATTGGTTGGTTGTTCCCTATAGGGATCTTTCTCAATTTTCATATGTAGTTTCTCCTTGGTCCGTCATATTGCATTTTTGGACCAATCTGGAAACATTGTCGACAGACAACCATTATTGCTACATCTCAAATTTCATATATAAGTTTCCCTTGTTTAAAAAGCACTGGAGGGATGTTTCTCAATTTATGCAGATTAATAAGAGGAAGGGAAAAAAAGAGAAAAGATCAATCTGACATGGAACCTATGAAGATCATTCAATGGTGGGTGCCAAGATCCCTCTGGGATCTCTTGTGACAATTGAAGTTTGTTATTGCTATTTTACAGAAGGCACTGAAGGAATCTTTCTCAAATTTCATATGTAGGTTCCCCTTGGTCCCTGGTGTTGTATTTTGGGACCAATCAGAAAACAACATGGTCGACAGACAGCCATTATTGCTAAATCTTAAATTTTATATATAGGTTCCCCTTGTTTTAAAAGTACTAGAGGGCTGTTTCTGAATTGACACAGATTAGTAAGACTTAGAGGAAGGGAAAAGTAGAGAAAAGATCAATCTGACATAGAACCAATGAAGATCATTCAATGGTGGGCGCCAAGATCCCACTGGGATCTCTTGTTAGATATACACAAGACAGTGGAGACCTGTGTCAGACATCTATAATATACTTGTATAGTATATTGTCAGTATGATGTGACAAGCTTAAGATAGAGAGGTATGTCACTTTGTCACATATAACAACAACCAGGTCATAAAACTTTCAGCAAACAAATACCTTACATACATAACGTTTATCGTTTAAAAAATTCTACTGAATAACATGTTTTGATACATTTTAACCAATGTGTATTTTGTTGATCAGGTTTTCCATATGTGAACATTAGCCATGGCGAGTTCACTGTTCCTGTCGAGAAAACAGCCTTCATCCAAGCATATGTCATAGCATCACCGGAGGCTATGTCAATTCAGTGGTATAAAGTAGAAAATGATGAGCGCATTCCAATAGAAATAGACAACGAAAGATACTTTGCAGGCTCTACTCTTTCCCCCACATTAATAATCCGTGAGACAAACACTGATGATCAAGGACAGTACCAGTGCTCAGCTACTAATAGTAATGGAACTGGTTGGAGCAATATTTCGGTTCTGTCCATACAACCTGGTAAGTACGATTTGATTTTTAAATGAAATGTTAAAAAAATTATGACAGTGTTGTACAAGATGGAATTTGATTGTAAATTGAAAAAAGATTGACCAGACCTTTCTCTAGGGGCTCGTGGCCTGGCCAAAAGCGGGAAAATTGGCTGAATGTCAACAATCTTCTTATTTAGATAAGATATTTTACAATCAATACTCTTCATATATGTAAGTCCCAAAAAGAGGGATCAACTGGTTAATTTCCTTGCACTTGAACCTAACATCTTAAATTTGAAAACAAACAACAGTCTTCTTCTGGCCAAACCTAGAATTCTGTTATCATAAAGTGTTAGCTCAACTGCCCGAAGAGTGAGTGAGCTTAAATATGTCATGGCGCTGCATCCTTTGTCCGTCTGTCTGTCTGGCTGTACTCACTCAACATCCTTGTGGGGTGCATTCACCGATTCATTGCGTCAAAATATCTTCGTCACCTATATAGAAAACAAATTTTAAAGTATTTATCTTTTTTACCCATAAATCAACATTCAATGGAATGGAAATGAAAACAGATTTTGAAATTCTGATCGACCAAGGCCGTTCGTCCGTACAGCATCAAAATTTTCCTTTAAACAATTTCTTCTCAAAAACCACAGACCAGATATTTGTCATGTGGCATACTGGGGTAAAGGGCTACCAAGTTAGTTGAAATGAATTACTTTGACCCATATTAAAGGTCACAGGGATCAAATATATAGTTAAACAACTTGTATTCAAGGTCACTGAGTCAAATAGGCTAAAATCTTTAAACGACTTCTCAATAATCAAGAGACCCAGGGTCTTGATATTAAGCTTGTAGGGAACAACCAACCAATTGAAAAAAAATATTTTTGAAACAGCCCCTGTGTATAGAACGTTGAGCCAAGGATAAAATGTCTGGCAGCCACTGATTGGCCAGTATGTTATGAAGTGAGAAAGTAGATATGTAGCCTGATAGGTAACTATCAATAAGAAATGTTGATATAAATTTCTTAAGTCCGATTGGTTTTTTTCCCAAAAGTTCACGTAATAATAGTAAACAGGTAAACATTTAAGATTTTTGAGAATTTTTACTGCGAAATTCACCTATTTTCAAAATGGCTACCCTGGAGAAAATTTGAGCTGAAGGACCCAACTTTTTTTTTAGCCCACCATCATCAGATGGTGGGCTATTCAAATCGCCCTGCGTCCGTGGTCCGTCGTCCGTCCGTCCGTCCCTCCGTCCGTCCCTCCGTCCGTCCCTCCGTCCGTCCCTCCGTCCGTAAACAATTCTTGTTATCGCTATTTCTCAGAAAGTACTGAAGGGATCTTTCTCAAATTTCATATGTAGGTTCCCCTTGGTGCTTAGTTATGCATATTGCATTTTGAGACCAATCGGAAAACAACATGGCCGCCAGGCAGCCATCTTGGATTTTGAAAATTGAAGTTTGTTATCGCTATTTCTCAGAAAGTACTGAAGGGATCTTTCTCAAATTTCATATGTAGGTTCCCCTTGGTGCCTAGTTATGCATATTGCATTTCGGGACCAATCAGAAAACAACATGGCCGACAGGCAGCCATCTTGGATTTTGACAATTGAAGTTTGTTATCGCTATTTCTCAGAAAGTACTGAAGGGATCTTTCTCAAATTTCATATGTAGGTTCCCTTTGGTGCTTAGTTATGCATATTGTATTTTGAGATCAATCGGAAAACAACATGGCCGACAGGCAGCCATCTTGGATTTTGACAATTGAAGTTTGTTATCGCTATTTCTCAGAAAGTACTAAAGGGATCTTTCTCAAATTTCATATGTAGGTTCCCCTTGGTGCCTAGTTATGCATATTGCATTTCGGGACCAATCAGAAAACAACATGGCCGACAGGCAGCCATCTTGGATTTTGACAATTGAAGTTTGTTATCGCTAGTTCTCAGAAAGTACTGAAGGGATCTTTCTCAAATTTAATATGTAGGTTCCCCTTGGTGCCTAGTTATGCATATTGCATTTTGAGACCAATCGGATAACATCATGGCCGACAGGCAGCCATCTTGGATTTTGACAATTGAAGTTTGTTATCGCTATTTCTCAGAAAGTACTGAAGGGATCTTTCTCAAATTTCATATGTAGGTTCCCCTTGGTGCCTAGTTATGCATATTGCATTTTGGGATCAGTCAGAATACAACATGGCCGTCAGGCAGCCATCTTGGATTTTGACAATTGAAGTTTGTTATCGCTATTTCTCAGAAAGTACTGAAGGGATCTTTCTCAAATTTCATATGTAGGTTCCCATTGGTGCCTAGTTATGCATATTGCATTTTGAGACCAATCGGAAAACAAAATGGCTGACAGGCAGCCATCTTGGATTTTGACAATTGAAGTTTGTTATCGCTATTTCTCAGAAAGTACTGAAGGGATCTTTCTCAAATTTCATATGTAGGTTGCCCTTGGTCCCTTGTTATGCATATTGCATTTTGGGATCAGTCAGAATACAACATGGCCGTCAGGCAGCCATCTTGGATTTTGACAATTGAAGTTTGTTATCGCTATTTCTCAGAAAGTACTGAAGGGATCTTTCTCAAATTTCATATGTAGGTTCCCATTGGTGCCTAGTTATGCATATTGCATTTTGAGACCAATCGGAAAACAAAATGGCTGACAGGCAGCCATCTTGGATTTTGACAATTGAAGTTTGTTATCGCTATTTCTCAGAAAGTACTGAAGGGATCTTTCTCAAATTTCATATGTAGGTTCCCCTTGGTGCTTAGTTATGCATATTGCATTTTGAGACCAATCGGAAAACAACATGGCCGACAGGCAGCCATCTTGGATTTTGACAATTGAAGTTTGTTATCGCTATTTCTCATAAAGTACTGAAGGGATCTTTCTCAAATTTCATATGTAGGTTCCCCTTGGTGCCTAGTTATGCATATTACATTTTGGGATCAGTCAGAATACAACATGGCCGTCAGGCAGCCATCTTGGATTTTGACAATTGAAGTTTGTTATCGCTATTTCTCAGAAAGTACTGAAGGGATCTTTCTCAAATTTCATATGTAGGTTCCCCTTGGTGCTTAGTTATGCATATTGCATTTTGAGACCAATCGGAAAACAACATGGCCGACAGGCAGCCATCTTGTATTTTGACAATTGAAGTTTGTTATCGCTATTTCTCAGAAATTACTAAAGGGATCTTTCTCAAATTTCATATGTAGGTTCCCCTTGGTGCCTAGTTATGCATATTGCATTTTGAGACCAATCGGATAACATCATGGCCGACAGGCAGCGATATTGGATTTTGACAATTGAAGTTTGTTATCGCTATTTCTCAGAAAGTACTGAAGGGATCTTTCTCAAATTTCATATGTAGGTTGCCCTTGGTCCCTTGTTATGCATATTGCATTTTGGGAGCAGTCGGAAAACAACATGGCTGACAGGCAGCCATCTTGGATTTTGAAAATTGAAGTTTGTTATCGCTGTTTCTCAGAAAGTACTGAAGGGATCTTTCTCAAATTTCATATGTGGGTTGCCCCTGGTCCCTTGTATTGCATTTTGGGATCAATCTGTCCTGAAAACAACCTGGCCAACAAACAGCCATTATCGCTAAATCTCAAATTTCATATATAGTTACGGTTCCCTTGTTTGAAAAGTACTGGAGGTATGTTTCTCAATTTGCACAGATTAGTAAAAGGAAAGGAAAAATAGAGAGAAGATCAATCTGACATAGAACCTATAAAGATCATTCAATGGTGGGCGCCAAGATCCCTCTGGGATCTCTTGTTTGATTAGGTGTTATATCAGACCCTAAACTTTTGTTATAAACCATAATCGTCATATTTAATTCAAGCATTTGAATGAAATAATCCAAAACGTTAACACTAAGGTCTATGGGAAAACAATTGGTTGGTTGGTCTCTACATATAGCTACCGCATATGACATTTTGTGCCATCTAGCGTCCCTGGAAACCAGATGATGGGACCGACTAGCACATTTTCGGACGGGATTCTCATCTTGGAGGCATTGTAGCAGAATTTAGAGAGAAATTGAGATTCAGGGGGGATTGATGATGAAAATATGACACATGTAGTGTTACAAGGTGGACCATAGACCGGACAGATACGGACATACATTCTATATTTCAATGGTAGCGGTATATATCGTGGCTCGGGGTACGGTGGTATGCTGGTTGTACTGCTGCCACTACCCCGGTTCGATGTGTGGGTGTGTGTCTGGTTGTTCTGTTGTCACTACCCCGATTCGGTATTCGGTGATGTGTTTGGTTGTTCAGTTGTCACTACCCCAGTTCAGTGTTTGGTGATATATCTGGTTATTTTTTGTTGTCCCTTGCCCGGTTCCGTGTTCTGTGTCTGTGTTTCGACTCTTTTATCTAAATAATGGCTCTACTCCTAATTTTTTTTCTCGTTCGGCCTTTTTTTCTTCATTTTTAGCTCACCTGCCCAAAGGGCAAGTGAGCTTATGCCGTGGCGCGGCGTCCGTCGTCCGTCCGTCGTCCGTCCGGCCGTCCGGCCGTCCGGCCGTCTGGCCGTCCGTCCGGCGTCAACTTTCCATTCAAGCAACTTCTTCTCAATAACCAAAAGGCCTAGAGACCTAATATTGGGCCTGTAGCATGCTGGGGTGAAGGGCTACCAAGTTTGTTCAAATGAATGACCTTGACCTTCATTCAAGGTCACAGGAGTCAAAAAGGCTAAAATCTTCAAACGACTTCTTCTCAACAACCAACAGTCCCAGGGGGTTGATATTGGGTCTGTAGCATGCTGGGGTAAAGGGCTACCAAGTTTGTTCAAATGAATGACCTTGACTTTCATTCAAGGTCACAGGAGTCAAAAAGGCTAAACAAAAATTAGACGACTTCTTCTAAATAGCCAAAAGACCCAGGGACTTGATATTGGGTCTGTAGCATGCTGGGGTGAAGGGCTACCAAGTTTGTTCAAATGAATGACCTTGACCTTCATTCAAGGTCACAGGAGTCAAAAAGGCTAAAATCTTTAAACGACTTCTTCTCAATAACCAAGAGTCCCAGGGACTTGATATTGGGTCTGTAGCATGCTGGGGTGAAGGGCTACTAAGTTTGTTCAAATGAATGACCTTGACTTTCATTCAAGGTCACAGGAGTCAAAAAGGCTAAAATCTTTAAATGACTTCTTCTCAATAACCAAGAGTCCCAGGGAGTTGATATTGGGTCTGTAGCATGCTCAGGTGAAGGGCTACCAAGTTTGTTCAAATGAATGACCTTGACTTTCATTCAAGGTCACAGGGGTCAAAAAGGCTAAAATCTTTAAACGACTTCTTCTCAATAACCAAGAGTCCCAGGGAGTTGATATTGGGTCTGTAGCATGCTGGGGTGAAGGGCTACCAAGTTTGTTCAAATGAATGACCTTGACCGTCATTCAAGGTCACAGGAGTCAAAAAGGCTAAAATCTTTAAACGACTTCTTCTCAATAACCAAGAGTCCCAGAGGCCTAATATTTGGCCTGTAGCATGCTGGGGTGAAGGGCTCCCAAGTTTGTTCAAATGAATGACCTTGACTTTCATTCAAGGTCTCAGGAGTCAAAAAGGCTAAAATCTTTAAACGACTTCTTCTCAATAACCAAGAGTCTCAGGGAGTTGATATTGGGTCTGTAGCATGCTGCGGTAAAGGGCTACCAATTTTGTTCAAATGAATGACCTTGACCTTCATTCAAGGTCACAGGGGTCAAAAAGGCTAAAATCTTTAAACAACTTCTTCTCAATAACCAAGAGTCCCAGGGAGTTGATATTGGGTCTGTAGCATGCTGGGGTGAAGGGCTACCAAGTTTGTTCAAATGAATGACCTTGACCTTCATTCAAGGTCACAGGGGCCAAAAAGGCTAAAATCTTTAAACGACTTCTTCTCGATAACCAACAGTCCCAGAGACCTAATATTTGGCCTGTAGCATGCTGGGGTAAAGAGCTACCAAGTTTGTTCAAATGAATGACCTTGACTTTCATTCAAGGTCACAGGAGTCAAAAAGGCTAAAATCTTTAAACGACTTCTTCTCAATAACCAAGAGTCCCAGAGACCTAATATTTGGCCTGTAGCATGCTGGGGTGAAGGGCTACCAAGTTTGTTCAAATGAATGACCTTGACTTTCATTCAAGGTCACAGGAGTCAAAAAGGCTAAAATCTTTAAACGACTTCTTCTCAATAACCAAGAGTCCCAGAGAGTTGATATTGGGTCTGTAGCATGCTGGGGTTAAGGGCTACCAAGTTTGTTCAAATGAATGACCTTGACCTTCATTCAAGGTCACAGGGGTCAAAAAGGCTAAAATCTTTAAACAACTTCTTCTCAATAACCAAGAGTCCCAGGGAGTTGATATTGGGTCTGTAGCATGCTGGGGTGAAGGGCTACCAAGTTTGTTCAAATGAATGACCTTGACTTTCATTCAAGGTCACAGGAGTCAAAAAGGCTAAAATCTTTAAACGACTTCTTCTCAATAACCAAGAGTCCCAGAGAGTTGATATTGGGTCTGTAGCATGCTGGGGTAAAGGGCTACCAAGTTTGTTCAAATGAATGACCTTGACCTTCATTCAAGGTCACAGGGGTCAAAAAGGCTAAAATCTTTAAACAACTTCTTCTCAATAACCAAGAGTCCCAGGGAGTTGATATTGGGTCTGTAGCATGCTGGGGTGAAGGGCTACCAAGTTTGTTCAAATGAATGACCTTGACCTTCATTCAAGGTCACGTCGATCAAGTATGCTTAAATCTTTAAATGACTTTTAGTGAAAAGCCAAAGTGCAGAGAGACATTATATTGGTCCTGTAGCATGCTTTCAAATAACTGCAGGATCCATATATGAAAAGATCACTGCATTGCAGGTGAGCGATTTGGGCCCATTGGGCCCTTGTTTACAAAAAGACCAGAAATTAGGGGGTGGAGGAGATAACATTGAGTTATCTCCCCCTGATCTTTATTCTATATCTTATTTGTTTATATTTCTGAGTAGCACGATTTCTATACTTGGCTATTAACCAAAAGCCATCCCTTTAAATTCAAAGCTTATCAAGATATTAAAATTTACATTTCAAAATTAACTCAATTTTAATGTGGTTTTCTCTTAAGAATTTCATATCCGATACCAATAGAAGAATCAACCTACCAGCCTAAGACTTGCAGTCAGGCACTGCATATTTTGATAGCATAGCCTATGGTTCTATCCTGTTCCAGAAAAGTTATATTTGAAAAATGTTAAAGATGCTATAGGGAACAACCAACCAATTGAAAAAAAATATTTTTGAAACAGCCCCTGTGTATAGAACGTTGAGCCAAGGATAAAATGTCTGGCAGCCACTGATTGGCCAGTATGTTATGAAGTGAGAAAGTAGATATGTAGCCTGATAGGTAACTATCAATAAGAAATGTTGATATAAATTTCTTAAGTCCGATTGGTTTTTTTCCCAAAAGTCCACGTAATAATAGTAAACAGGTAAACATTTAAGATTTTTGAGAATTTTTACTGCGAAATTCACCTATTTTCAAAATGGCTACCCTGGAGAAAATTTGAGCTGAAGGACCCAACTTTTTTTTTTGATTAGGTGTTATATCAGACCCTAAACTTTTGTTATAAACCATAATCGTCATATTTAATTCAAGCATTTGAATGAAATAATCCAAAACGTTAACACTAAGGTCTATGGGAAAACAATTGGTTGGTTGGTCTCTTGTAGCATGCTGTGATGAAGGGCTACCCAGTGTGTTCAAATGGATGACCTCGACCTACTTTCAAGGTCATAGGGGTCAAATAGGCTAAAATCTTTAAACGACTTCTTCTCAATAATCAAGAGACCCAGGGTCTTGATATTAAGCTTGTAGCATGCTGTGATGAAGGGCTACCAAGTTTGTTTGACCTTCTTTTTAGATTACAGGACTCAAGCCTTGAAACAACTTATCAGCCAAAAATCCCATGCAAATCAGATTTAGGCCTGTATGGCCTCTTCTATTTATTATTCAATGAAGTATGCATGCAATCACCAATAGTTTTGTCAAGAACTTTTCATTTGAAACAGATTCCATAGGTAATTGCATGGTCAGATAAGCATCACTAGCAGACAACATTGATGAACTTGGTAATCTCATTTAGAAGAATAGAGCTTATAATAATTTTGTGACAACTTCATTTGAGGAGGGTAAACGTGCTAGTGAGGTGACACCTGAAGGATGTCACAGAAAGAATGAAGCGTAGTGAGGGGCAATAACTCTGTTTCAGCAGTTTTCATCAAAACCACTCAATATCTAAGTTTCAACCAAAAAAAGACTGTGTTATTCTGAAGACAAAAAAAAACCCGTACTGTTGAACTTGCAGTCCCCTAATGCCTGCTTTTACCAAATTAAATGAAAATCGAACTATATCTTTTCCACCAATCAGAGGCAAGAAATGAGCGGCAATTTTGTTTAAAGCATGAAAGTGAGGCTACGGCACAGAAACCGGTGTCCCTTGATGTACTTACATATCAAATTTCATCAAATTTGGAGATGTCAGATGTCTGGAAATGGTGGCCATTTTGTTTAAATGTGAAAGTAAGCTAGGTTACAAGAGTGATTGGTGTCCCATCATGTACCTACATATCTAATTTCATCAAGATCGGACAATATCTAAATTTGAACCAATCAGAGCTCAATTGATGCATGGTGGCCATTTTGTTAAAATGTGAAATTGAGAATACGAGAGGGACCTGTGTCCATGATGTACCTACATGTAGATATCAAATTTCATTACAATTTGACAATACTTTAATATGGACCAATCAGAGGCCAGTAATTGACGGCCATTTGAGGTGACAAGAGTTGCCGGTGTCCCGTGATGGACCTACAGTCCAAATGTAATTAAAATCGGACAATATCTTAATTTGGACCAATCAGAGGCCAGAACATGGTGACCATTTTGTTAAAATGTGAAGATCAGGCTACGAAAGTGACTGGTTTCCCATGATGTACATACGAATCAAATGTCATTAAAATAGGACAATATCTTAATTAGGAACAATCAGAAGTCAGGAAATGGTGGCCACTTTGTTAAAAAAAGTTAAAGTGAGGTTACGAAACCAAATTTCATTGCAATCGGACGCTATCTCAATTTGAACCAGTTTCCTCTAAATATAGGGATTAACTTGTTCAGATGTAAATCTTCAGGATTTTATGGGAATTAAGTTTCCCAAATTTCAATCTTGGAGGAAACCCCATTTTTAATCTTGGAGGAAAAGGTTAATATAATTCAGACTTACGTGAGGAAAATCCCATTTTTAGCTCACCTGGTCCGAAGGGCCTGTGAGCTTATGCCATGGCCCGGCGTTCGGCATCCGTCAACATTTCTATAAATTGCTACTTGTCCTAAAGTATTGAATGGATTGTCACCAAATTTGGTCAGGAACATCCTTTGGAGCAGGGGAACAGAGTTTGTATAAATTTTTACTCTGAACCCCACGGGCCTGAGGGGCGGGACCAAATAGGGGAAATATGGGGTTAATCCTTTAAATCGCTAATAGTCATAAAGTTATGAATGAATTTGAACCAAATTTGGTCAGGAACATCCTTGGGAGAAGGGGAACCATATTTGTATACATTTTCACTCTAAACCCCCAGGGGCCTGAGGGGCAGGGCCAAATAGGGGAAATAGGGATTAATCCTTTAAATCGCTACTAGTCATATTGTAAGAATGAATTTGAACCAAATTTGGTCAGGAACATCCTAGGGGGAAGGGCAACAGGGTTTGTATAAATATTGACTCTGACCCCTCAGGGGCGGGGCCAAATACGGGAAATAACATATGAAATGGGTACTTTCTATATACGAGAATAAAGTGTAGGGTCTTGAGGTTTGGAAAATCAAAAATATACACTCCTACTGAAAATAGAATGGCGTAGGATTCGAGGTATAAAAAGGCGGGAATTCCCCAGGTCGGGGTTCCCCAGTGTACTGTTAATGTCAGGGTTACTGTCTTTCGAGTACCTGTGTGCTCTAATATGCCATTAAACCTATACAATAACAACATTTGTCTGATAGAAAAAACTTCAAACTTTAATTTGATATAAATTTCACATCATTTGAACTTCAAACGAGCGAATAAAGGGATGGGGTCACTAGTAGTAACATATAGTAAATTATTAAGTTGTGTGAATCCTAAAGGGCAGGTCAGAGGCTTTTACACTGTTGTATTTCAAAATTTAAAGCATTTGAATATAAATATTTCATTAAAAAATTGAGAAAAAAAATCTATTATTGAAAACAAATTGTTCAATATGCTGTTAGTGTGTACTTAAGTACATGTACAGTAGTCCCTGAAAGTTTGTGTCTTCGTAAGCTAAAAATATGTGTGCAAAGTCCGAAAACGTTGCTACTCAACAAACAAATATCAGCTGATCAAGATATCAAAACATCAACATGCATCAACTAACGAAACAGTAATTTCATTACACAAACAAACAATAAAGAAAATAAACATTACATATTTAAAAGTCGCCTGTCTCTAAAACGTTAATGAACATGTATGACATTTACAGAAGGCCTACCTGAAGCTTGTTATCGAAAAGAATTTGAACGCTGGTCTGGGTTGACAATGAATACTGGTCCTGTCAAGCAACACATTAAGTCATTAAGTCGAACAGCTATAACCTTCAATGTCACCTTTAATATGATATAATATTAAACAATCCTGGTCCTGAGGGTAAAATGTAATACAATTCACTTTGACTTCAGCTTAAGGCTTGAGTTGAACGAGTAAGCGACGTGAAGTCCCCGGCATTATTCCATCTGGAGCTCCTCGGGGAATTATTTCAGCGACAATACCCGATGAGTTCAGAATGGCGTTATCCTTGTGTCATCAAAGCAGACAATCTATTTATAGTAAAATACCCCTGTCGAGTGGAAAAATACTGAGAAGGTCGAAAAAATAGGCCATTTTGAAAAACAATTTTGTGACTGTTCTGTTAATTAAAGATATCAAAAACTAAACAGACCATTTTCTTCAGGAAACATTTATCTATTTACATGTGCTTTACATATGCTTCTGGTTTTTTTTGTTGAATTTTGATGGCGATTTGAACAGAACCTCTTAGTCAAAATGTTGATTTTGGCATGTTTGACCCAAATTATCTCATGAATACGAATTTCCACAGGGATACCAGATACATCCAGACCTAGATCGAGCCAAGTTTTACAATGGTTCAGAAAACCATCAAAATTGTATGTGCCAGTTTTACTGTCCTCAAATCGCTATTATATCCGGCAAAAAATGTGAATTGTCTTGTACCTTCATTTCATTCTGTAAGGAACGATAACAGAGTTATCGTCCCTTACTACACTTCATTCTTTACAAATGGTGCTAGTGTGACTTATTGGGCCCGAGTGGTAGGGCCAAAAAGGGGAACTTTGCTGTAATTTTGATTTAAAACTCTACTCCTCCTAAACCTTTCAGTGGATTACAACCAAAAATTTTGTGGATTAGATTACAACCAAATTTGCTGTGAAACATCATAGAGGGATGCCAATCACAATTTGTTCAAATGAGGCAGGTGTGACCCCTTGAAACATCATAAGGAGGCGGCAATCATAATTTATATAAATGAGACAGGTCCAACCCCTGGGGGAAAAAGGGCGGAGCCCCCAAAAGGAGCACTTTGGTTAAATATTGCTTTAAAACGTAATGATCCTCCTCCTTAATAGCTTAATCGATTACAACCATATTTAGTATGAAACATCATTTGGGAAGGGCAATCTTAATATTGTTACATAAATGAGGCTTGGGGTCAGAGGGGCATGGCCCAAAATTGGAACTTGGCTTGCTCTAAGATTCTGCTCCTCCTTTGAGCCAAAATGGAAAAAACCTAATTTGATCTGAAACATAACTGGCTGCGTATAGATAATTTATGGTAATGATGCTTGATTGAGGGATATGTATGTCCCTGCTGTAAGTGCATGTCAGATGATCGTTAAGACCCATGGACCTCTTGCTATTCTTTGTAGGTGAGCCACAACGCACTTCGTCACAGAAGAGGAAGACGGAAGCTAGTGTAAGAATTATTTATCTGTTTTTGTTAAAGTGTGATATTATGTATACCACTGTGTTCGACTAAAACATTCATGCCTAGTATGTAAAGTTTTTTCTGATTCTAACACCTTTAGATATTTTCGCAGGGTCTCTGATACCCGCACTCATTTTCTAGCAATACATAAACAAAAAAAGCTTGAACTCCCTTTTTCTTTGATCTTTCTCTTTGGATCTTTACCTGTGACACTTCATATGTAGATTATCCCAGATTCGTAGCTGGACATGTTTAATTATGAGACTGATGAGATAATAAAATGGCCAACAGGCCGCCATTCTGAATTTTGACAGTTGAAGTATGTTAAAAGCATTTCTCAGATGGAACTATTATGGCACTTTCTCAAATTTCATCTGTTTATATAGCTTAATAGGCACCCCTTGATCCAGGCTAGTAGTTGTTCAATTTTGAATCTGGTCAGAAAAACCAAATGGCGAACAGGCAATCTCTTGTCTACAGCTGCCCTCAGCTGACAATCAAATACTAATCCCTCTGTTTGTCATTTCTACAGCTGTCCTCGCCTGATGATCGTGGGTACCAGATCAGAATGTTATATCACCAGATGGTGCTACATCTTAGTGAGAGGTTCAGCCCAAATCTGAAATTGATCTGGCAGAGACTTTTGGTAGTGCTGAGACCATTGTTGCCTGAGGCATTCCTTGGTGATGACATAACAAATTTTGGACAGATATGCGAGAATCTTTCAAGAGAAGGAAAGATTCATCCTATGAGAGGTTCCTTTAAGAAACTCCATGATGCAGTCAAGAAAATTGATGCTGATTCCGCCAAAGTTGTTGAGGAGACTTCAGTTCAAATAAAGGAACTCCTGTCTGAAGGTTAGTTTATTCACTTATTGCTGAGCATGATATTTAAATTCTTACGGCGAAATGTCTCTATTAACTCTTTCCTACTTTGTGTTCTTTCCCGATTCCGTACTGGGAGTAGTTATTAGTCTCACCCCAAGAAGTATAAACAAAATTACAGAATACATGTCATAGATGTATTTGTTAATTTTTAGCAAGTCTGGACCACAGGTGCTTGCATAGAAAATATCACTTTCGATTTTTTTTTTTATATGACAGCGGTATGTGTAATCTGTTAAGCTGAAGGTTGGCAACAACGCCACGAGCGAAACGGCACCCCATCTCACTTCAATCGACTAAATAACACATTTATTCAAACTGACACGGTGCACACTATATGCCACCTTCATCAGGAAACATTCATCTTTAACCTACCGTGTCACTCAATACGAATTGTTACATCCAAAACACAATAATCCGTGAAAACATCGCCGAATTGGATTTTGACAATTGAAGTTTGTTATCGATATTTCTCAAAAAGAACTGAAAAGATCGTTCTGAAATTTAATATGTAGGTTGCCCTTGGTCCCTAGTTGTACTGAAGGGATCTTTCTCAAATTTCATATGTAGCTTACCCTTGGTCCGTCATGATGCATTTTTGGACCAATCTCAAATTTCATATAGAAGTTTTCCTTGTTTAAAAAGCACTGGAGGGATGTTTCTCAATTTACACAGATTAGTAATAGGAAGGGTATAAAAAGAGGAAAGATCAATCTTGACATAGAACCTATAAAGATCATTCAATGGTGGGCGCCAAGATCCCTCTGGGATATCTTGTATGATAAAAGACATACAACTTATTTCATCGTGACAAATCATAATTAATACTAAAACTTATTAACTCGCAATTATTTTCATTTATGATTTTTTTTTCAAATTTTATGTATTTTTTGCTATTATTTTTTCGGTCATCTGACCCGATACACCTGTCTGTGACAAGTTTGTGGACCGTAATTTCACACCTGGTAATTGTTTAGCGGTATACTAACCCATTAAAACTGTGTGAAATTACGGTCCACAAGATCGTCACAGACAGGTGTCTGTGATTTCTGGTGTTCTAATTGGCACACGCCGATAATTGCTTGTGAGTTCACGCGTTCGGTTTCTGTGCACTTCAAAAAAGTTCCGAAGACATACTTTTACAGGTTGTACATGAATTGAGCTTGAATTTTATTAAGAATTGTGTTCATACTATAGGGAATACATTTTCAAGTTGTTGAAATCACACACATTATTTTTGGAATTCTTTGAGTTTCGTTTTCCTTACAAACGAAAAAATTCGTATCTCAAAGGTTTGTCTATAGAATAATTAACCTACCGCGGTAAGTTACTTCATTCATTCACTCTATGAATCTTGTCTGGAAGTTACTGATCTTTCATGGACACGTTTTATCAATTGCGGACAATTACCCAAAAATCACAAATAACGGTATCATTGCTGTTTTGGCTAATAAATAATTCAAAATGATTAGCATTTTTTAAACTTGTATTACTAGAAGTATTATAACCGAAATCAATACTGGTACTTTTGTATGTAACAAACCGGTCATGCCCTCATGATAAAGGCTATATGATGTAAGTCGTTATAAACGGCCCGTTATTCAAATGTCATACATGTTACAACGACCCGTTAAAATTTTAAAAAATTATTTGAATATACATTGTACACGTTATATACAACCTGTTATGATAGAACATAAATAAGATGATACATGTTGTATTTGGCCCGTTATAATAGAAAATTAGTAAGATGTTACATTACATGTTGTATATGGCTCGTTATGAGAGAAAATTAGTGAGATGCTACATGTTATATATGGCCCGTTTAAAAAGAAAGTTATATGTCCCTGGTTTCGGAAGCACTAATTGTTATTAACTAATTCACAAATATAACTCAGAGAGTTTATTCGATCAGCACTTTCATTTTTGTTGTCTTATTCGCATTAATTACAGGCACGTGTTCACGTTTGTTTCTATATATTTCCTATATGGCGATCGAAGCGATTGTGTTCAACCTTTGACTTCACAGGTCAGAGGTCACCAAAACGAGGTATTCGACTTTGGGCTTCAAGTGTGTTTTCGAGAAAAATCGCAATTACTTGGTAATGGGTTGGCCGATTTTCATGCGGTTTTCTGCATTCTTGTTTATTAATCAATACCAATAACATGTTTAAATATAATTTTTTGTTCAGGGTACACTTTACCACATCACTTTATCATTGTACTAGGGTGCTGATATTTGGTAAAAGAGTCCCTATGGGGTTAAACTTTCCCTTCTTGGAGTGAAACTGAAAAATATACCGGTCCACATTTTTCAAGGAAGACAACCCTCATAGGATAATATTTTGTCAAAAAATTGAAGAAATATGTCCAAAAGCACTTACATTTGTATTTGATATATTTATTTAATCTACAACAGCATAGCTTGTCCCCCGAATGTTTGTCAATAAATAATTTGTATATATATAAATTGGTATGGTTTTGAAAATTGCATGAATTCACAAAACATAATCTGATCAAGTAAACAATATAAATATTATTAATGCAATTTGCAAAACCATTCCAAATAATATATTTGAATTATTAGGTCATCTGACCCGAAGGGTCAGGATGACCTATAGTCATCATGCTTCGTCCGTCGTCATGCACCGTCCACCATCCGCCGTGCGTCGTGCGTAAACTTTTCACATTTCAAACTTCTTCTCAAGTTCCACCAGTGGGATTGAGCTGAAACTTGCCTGAAATGATCCTGAGATAGTCCTGACCAAGTGTTGTTATTTTTCGGGTCGGTCCGAAATCCAAGATGGCCGCCATAGCCGCCATTTTGAAAACACATTTTAAACCTCTTCTCAAGTTCCACTAGTGCTATTGAGCTGAAACTTGCCATAAATGATCCTGAGATGGTCCTCACCAAGTGTTGTTATTTTTCGGGTCAGTCCGAAATCCAAGATGGCCGCCATAGCCGCCATCTTGAAAAACACATTTTAAACTTCTTCTCATGTTCCACCAGTGCTATTTAGCTGAAACTTGCCTGAAATGATCCTGATATGATCCCGACCAAGTGTTGGTCCGAAATCCAAGATGGCCGCCGTGGCCGCCATCTTGAAAAACACATTTTAAACTTCTTCTCAAGTTCCACCAGTGCTGTTGGGCTGAAACTTGCCAGAAATGATCCTGAGATGATCCCCACCAAGTGTTGTTATTTTTCGGGCCGATTCGAAATCCAAGATGGCCGCCATAGCCACCATTTTAAAAACACATTTTAAACTTCTTCTCATGTTCCACCAGTGCTATTGAGCTGAAACTTGCCTGAAATGATCCTGATATGATCCTGACCAAGTCTTGTTATTTTTAGGGTAGGTCATTTTTAGGGTAGGTCCGAAATCCAAGATGGCCGCCGTGCGCCGCCATCTTGAAAACACATTTAAAACTTCTTCTCCAGTTCCACCAGTGCTATTAAGCTATAACTTGCCTGAAATGATCCTGATATGATCCCGACCAAGTGTTGTTATTTTTCGGGTCGGTCCGAAATCTAAGATGGCCGCCGTGGCCGCCATCTTGAAAAACACATTTTAAACTTCTTCTCAAGTTCCACCAGTGCTGTTGGGCTGAAACTTGCCAGAAATGATCCTGAGATGATCCCCACCAAGTGTTGTTATTTTTCGGGCCGATTCGAAATCCAAGATGGCCGCCATAGCAACCATCTTTAAAAAAAATACATTTTAAACTTCTTCTCAAGTTCCACCAGTGCTGTTGAGCTGAAACTTGCCTGAAATGTTCCTGAGAGGATCCTGACCAAGTGTTGTTATTTTTTGGATTGGTCTAAAATCAAAGATGGCCGCCATGGCCGCCATCTTGAAAAACACATTTTAAATTTCTTCTCCAGTTCCATTGGTGCCATTGAGCTGGAAATGGGTGAGGATATCAAGGAAGGCGAGCCAACATAGTGTTGTTATTTTTTTGCCTTCGTAAAAATTTTGAAATGGCAGCAATGGCGGCCATTTTGTAACATGATTGCGCAATCATGGTTTTCCTGAACAACACATATTTCAAACTTCTTCTCAAATTCCACCAGTGGGATTCAGCTCTAACTTACCAGAAATGATCCCGAGATGGTCCTTACCAAGTGTTGTTATTTATCGGGTTGGCCAGAAATCCAAGATGGCCGCCATGGCCGCCATCTTGAAAAACACATTTTAAACTTCTTCTCCAGTTCCACTGGTGCCATTGAGCTGGAAATTGGTGAGGATGTTAAGGAAGGAGGGCCAACAAAGTGTTGTTATTTTTGGCCTCGTAAAATCATTGACTTGGCAGCCATGGCGGCCACTTTGTAACATGATTGTGCAATCATGGTTTTCCTGAATGTGCAATCATGGTTTTCCTGAAAAATGCCTATTTTAAACTTCCACCAGTGGGATTCAGCTCTAACTTACCAGAAATGATCCTGAGATGGTCCTTACCAAGTGTTGTTATTTATTGGGCGGGTCAGAAATCCAAGATGGCCACCATGGCCAACAGTGCCACTATATACTTGCTACAGAGAATACATACTACAATAGTATAAGGTTTTTAATTTAGAGTCAGATGACCGTTAAGGCCCCTGGGCCTCTTGTTTATTGACAAACATTTGAGAGACGAGCTATGCTGTTCTCCAACAGCTCTTGTTAACTTGCACTGTCAGCTTTAAATAAAAACTTCTTCTCAATAACCAACTTTTATGTAGACTTCGTATTTGACATTGAGGAATCTTAGAGCAAGGTTTACAAAGTTTGCGAATGAAAAAAAATCTGGTCAATAATAGCCCCACAAGAGGTGCTGTAATGTGTCCAAAATTCAACTGACTGATTTTATACAAAGGTGCTGTTGCAGAACCGCCCACAGCGATTTCTTCGACTATATTTTCCAGTAAAGCTATGAAAAATACATATTAAACAAGATGTTTTTTTCCACTTGACCCATAACGCCATCTACTTCACTTTTTAGCTCACCTGCCCGAAGGGCAAGTGAGCTTATGCCGTGGCGCGGCGTCCGTCGTCCGTCCGTCGTCCGTCCGTCCGGCCGTCCGGCCGTCCGTCCGGCGTCAACTTTCCATTCAAGCAACTTCTTCTCAATAACCAAAAGGCCTAGAGACCTAATATTGGGCCTGTAGCATGCTGGGGTGAAGGGCTACCAAGTTTGTTCAAATGAATAACGTTGACCTTCATTCAAGGTCACAGGGGTCAAAAAGGCTAAAATCTTTAAACGACTTCTTCTCAATAACCAAGAGTCTCAGGGAGTTGATATTGGGTCTGTAGCATGCTGGGGTAAAGGGCTACCAAGTTTGTTCAAATGAATGACCTTGACTTTCATTCAAGGTCATAGGAGTCAAATATGCTAAAAAAAAATTAGACGACTTCTTCTAAATAGCCAAAAGACCCAGGGACTTGATATTGGGTCTGTAGCATGCTGGGGTGAAGGGCTACCAAGTTTGTTCAAATGAATGACCTTGACTTTCATTCAAGGTCACAGGAGTCAAAAAGGCTAAAATCTTTAAACGACTTCTTCTCAATAACCAAGAGTCCCAGGGACTTGATATTGGGTCTGTAGCATGCTGGGGTGAAGGGCTACCAAGTTTGTTCAAATGAATGACCTTGACCTTCATTCAAGGTCACAGGAGTCAAAAAGGCTAAAATCTTTAAACGACTTCTTCTCAATAACCAAGAGTCCCAGGGACTTGATATTGGGTCTGTAGCATGCTGGGGTGAAGGGCTACCAAGTTTGTTCAAATGAATGACCTTGACTTTCATTCAAGGTCACAGGAGTCAAAAAGGCTAAAATCTTTAAACGACTTCTTCTCAATAACCAAGAGTCCCAGGGAGTTGGTATTGGGTCTGTAGCATGCTCGGGTGAAGGGCTACCAAGTTTGTTCAAATGAATGACCTTGACTTTCATTCAAGGTCACAGGGATCAAAAAGGCTAAAATCTTTAAACGACTTCTTCTCAATAACCAAGAGTCCCAGGGAGTTGATATTGGGTCTGTAGTATGCTGGGGTGAAGGGCTACCTAGTTTGTTCAAATGAATGGCCTTGACCTTCATTCAAGGTCACAGGGGCCAAAAAGGCTAAAATCTTTAAACGACTTCTTCTCGATAACCAACAGTCCCAGAGACCTAATATTTGGCCTGTAGCATGCTGGGGTAAAGGGCTACCAAGTTTGTTCAAATGAATGACCTTGACTTTCATTCAAGGTCACAGGAGTCAAAAAGGCTAAAATCTTTAAACGACTTCTTCTCAATAACCAAGAGTCCCAGAGACCTAATATTTGGCCTGTAGCATGCTGGGGTGAAGGGCTACCAAGTTTGTTCAAATGAATGACCTTGACTTTCATTCAAGGTCACAGGAGTCAAAAAGGCTAAAATCTTTAAACGACTTCTTCTCAATAACCAAGAGTCTCAGGGAGTTGATATTGGGTCTGTAGCATGCTGGGGTAAAGGGCTACCAAGTTTGTTCAAATGAATGACCTTGACCTTCATTCAAGGTCACAGGGGTCAAAAAGGCTAAAATCTTTAAACAACTTCTTCTCAATAACCAAGAGTCCCAGGGAGTTGATATTGGGTCTGTAGCATGCTGGAGTGAAGGGCTACCAAGTTTGTTCAAATGAATGACCTTGACCTTCATTCAAGGTCACAGGGGCCAAAAAGGCTAAAATCTTTAAACGACTTCTTCTCGATAACCAACAGTCCCAGAGACCTAATATTTGGCCTGTAGCATGCTGGGGTGAAGGGCTACCAAGTTTGTTCAAATGAATGACCTTGACTTTCATTCAAGGTCACAGGGGTCAAAAGGCTAAAATCTTTAAACGACTTCTTCTCAATAACCAAGAGTCCCAGGGAGTTGATATTGGGACTGTAGCATGCTGCGGTAAAGGGCTACCAAGTTTGTTCAAATGAATGACCTTGACTCACATTCAAGGTCACGTCGATCAAGTATGCTTAAATCTTTAAATGACTTTTAGTGAAAAGCCAAAGTGCAGAGAGACATTATATTGGTCCTGTAGCATGCTTTCAAATAACTGCAGGATCCATATATGAAAAGATCACTGCATTACAGGTGAGCGATTTGGGCCCATTGGGCCCTTGTTCGTTTACAAGCATACCTGTGTTTTTCACTTGACCATCTTCCTCTTCAGTACTTCTTCAAAGCTTCTCCTCCGTTGGGGTGTGCCACACAAAAGTTCTCTTTGCCACTTGGTCTTTTGACTACTCACCGCGAATGGTGCTTGGCGTGTCGTTATAATTGCTGTTAGGTTTTACAATTCTTTTTAGTTGAGTTATTCTGTAGTGAAGTTGTCTTTGTCTCAAATAGGAAAATGGAGAACTCCATGGGATGTAAAGTACAACCAGGTTGGCGATGGTAAAAATCCGCGAAAAATTCAGGACTGGATGAAAGATGTTCTCCTTTCTGAAGGTGTCATACTTTCTGAATCAACAGAAGCAAAGATGTGTCCAAAATGCTTTCTCAGATACCTCAAAAAACGTCCTGCATCAGAGAATGCCAATGAACCGGAACGGAAAAAAGCTTCCGTAGACAATGATGATTCTGTTGACGAATCTGACACTCTGGACGGGTATCTTTCTGTAGATGATTTATACTATGCCCCTTCTTCGAACAGAAACTGTAGCATTTGTCGAACTTACAACATAAAGAGTTCTAGCTGCATCAGTGAGAAAGCAAGACACCAGCTGCTTATCAAACATAAACTGTACATGCGTGAGAATTCCAGGGTGCGTTCAAGTCATCTTCTTGGTAAGGATATCAGTCCTGACATTGAGCCGGTTTTGACAGGGAGGGATAAACTTGTTAATCACTTGGCCACCAAGTCACCAGCTGTTATCAACGATTTACTCAAAATCATACAGAACATGTCCAATAACTTGTCACTGCTTGTATTAAACTTCGACAACATGGATGATGAAGATTGCCAAGCTTGGACAGGCTGGGATTGTAATCAATTCAATCAAATACACTATGCTTGTTCCGAACATATTACTGGTACAAAAACATTGTCATCTAAGAATGCCCTTCTGCTGTTTTGGGTTAAGCTCAAAACAGACATATCTTTCACTCAGTTGGCTTCTCTATTCCGCATTCACAAATCGAGCATCAGCAGAATTTTCCAGATCATTACAGATGCTCTAAATCAAGCCGTAGTTCCCACACATCTTGGGCCGGATCACACGCTAGGGCGCAGGCGTTGGATCACAATACAGTTTTCACGAAAACATTCTTCGGCAACAAAGTCACTGTAATATTGGATGGTACATATATATATATCGGCAAAAGTGAAGAACGTGAGTTTCAGCGGAAAAGTTACTGCGGTCAAAAAAAAACGCAACTACGTGAAGTTTATGAGTATTGTGTTCCCTAATGGTTACGGTCTAGACACTGTCGGCCCATTTCTTGGTAGTGATAATGACGCCAAAATCATTGACAAGAAGGAAGATGATCAGGTAATTGTAGACAGGCGTTTCTGAGACATTTTGAGCAAACTATCAGTGAGGGATACGAGACTCACATGCCGACATTTCTCAAACCTGGACAGAGTCAACATGATGGGACAGAGGCAAACACAGACAGGTGTATCACTAAAACAAGATGGGTGGTCGAAAGTTATCACTCTCGTTTGAAGCAATTCAGATTATTTAAAACTGAACTCACATCAAACCACTTCATCAAAAATCTCGAAAGTCTTCTGAAAAGTGTCACGGCATGTCTGAATTGGCTACGTGGACCCATATATCGGCCTTCATCAACAAAAGCAGCCGAAGATGAAAAAGTTGCTCTGGAGAAGAAGTCACTTCTAAACAAGTCCAACATCCTAGCAGAGCGTGTTGAGAAAGAGCCAGGCCTATCACGGAGAGCCAAATCCCAATAGCAGAAGCTAGAGGCAGCCCAGCTCGAGTTCCCATGTCTTGACCAAGAATATCTAGAAGTTCTGGCATGTGAGACGTACCAGGTGAAGTTTATCGGAACATTTGACAGCAGATGGAGATTATGAAATCATGGCATACCAACACTCTTCTGACCTGATTCGATGTCAAATCCGATTTCGTCATAAATCGCAAACGAAATACAACATATGGATCCAGTACTCAGTTACCGAACAACCACCAATACAGAATCACTACTGTACGTGCCCAACCAGTCAGAGGACTGTTGGTTTGTGTGCTCATATCGCCAGTGTTCTCTTCTACCTTGGGGTCTATGCATGTCCATAGTCAGTCTCGAAAACCACTTCGACCAACCAAGTTTATGCCACTGATGAAGTAAATAGCCTGCTAATACATATAATCCAGAATGTAGGGAAGATACTACATTGAATGTTTCTGATATACACAACGTAGCGTCATTGTCACTCTTCAAAAATGATCGACATCGTCTAGAATGTAACTGTGAAGGAATATAATACTCATATATATATATGATATCAAGTTCTTAATACACAAATAATACATGATGAGCTTTATGAGCAAGAACAAAGTACATTAGTTGTACAACCAAGTCATGGAGATAGGAAAATAGGTAAAGGGACTAACATTATCCTGACAAAAATCTTGAAACAAATAGTTTCCTTGAAGGCGAATTCGTCCAATCGTGTTTCCTATAATATTTCAACGTATTTCTTGTCCGGACGAGATGTCTTCACTAGCATGCAGTGCTTTCAGCACTTTGATCTATATGAAGATTTATGGGGGTTGACTAATAGAAGTTGCAAAAACGAGGCATATCCAGTAATTCTGAAGTGTATTTTTTTTTCATTGATTACACAAATGAATGGAGATATTTTCTATTGGAAAAATTTGGTAGTACTTGGGGTTTGAATTAGACAAAATGCCGTTTTAAACGTGCAACTTTATGAGAAATATCATTTTTTATGTTTGATGTCAAAGGAGGTGGTGCATAGGAGGGCTAAATCGGCCCACGGCGATTGTTTTCCCAGAAACATATTTTTTGTAAAAAGCATAATATCCCCGATTATGTGGGAGGAATTAATTTCCATTCCTCAATGTATATATTCTTTTTTTGGTGATTTCATTATTTCCCCATCAAACTGCATAAGAAGCTAATGTTTTGACCACTAATTATTATAGAACACATTTTTATTTCCTATTTGTGAAACAAATTCACCCCATTTGTTTAAGGTTTGATTTTGTATATGAATCATCACGCTCCGTGACACTAAAATTAAATTTCAGCCTAATTTGATGTCTTCTTTGTGAAAATCATTGTTTTTAACTTTTCATTTAAAGTCTAATATCACAAAGTTATTAATGCAGTACTATCAAAATTTCTGGTTAGAAATAATCTATGGATATTCATAAACATTCAATGAAACAAATTTATTTGGTGAATTACTGGATATGCCAAGATTTTATTATGTTAAATGCATACACCCCCAATTTTGGACAACATATCAAAGTACTGAAATTACTGAAAAATAGAGGCAAATGCTAAAAATCCAACAAAAATAACAATGCAATCAGACTTTACTGCTTGAGTCAGACAGGGTGCTCCTTTTTAACCCTTGGTTTTTAGGTCATCTGACCCGAAGGGTCAGGATGACCTATAGTCATCATGCTTCGTCCGTCGTCGTGCGCCATGCGCCGTCCGCCGTCGGCCGTGCGCCGTGCGTAAACTTTTCACATTTCAAACTTCTTCTCAAGCTCCACCAGTGGGATTGAGCTGAAACTTGCCTGAAATGACCCTGAGATGGCCCTGACCAAGTGTTGTTATTTTTCGGGTCGGTCCGAAATCCAAGATGGCCGCCATAGCCGCCATTTTGAAAACACATTTTAAACTTCTTCTCATGTTCCACCAGTGCTATTGGGCTGAAACTTGCCTGAAATGATCCTGATATGATCCTGACCAAGTGTTGTTATTTTTCGGGTCAGTCCGAAATCCAAGATGGCCGCCATAGCCGCCATCTTGAAAAACACATTTCAAACTTCTTCTCAAGTTCCACCAGTGGGATTGAGCTGAAACTTGCCTGAAATGACCCTGAGATGGCCCTGACCAAGTGTTGTTATTTTTCGGGTCAGTCCGAAATCCAAGATGGCCGCCATAGCCGCCATCTTGAAAAACACATTTTAAACTTCTTCTCATGTTCCACCAGTGCTATTGGGCTGAAACTTGCCTGAAATGATCCTGATATGATGTTGACCAAGTGTTGTTATTTTTCGGGTCAGTCCGAAATCCAAGATGGCCGCCATAGCCGCCATCTTGAAAAACACATTTCAAACTTCTTCTCAAGTTCCACCAGTGGGATTGAGCTGAAACTTGCCTGAAATGACCCTGAGATGGCCCTGACCAAGTGTTATTATTTTTCGGGTCAGTCCGAAATCCAAGATGGCCGCCATAGCCGCCATCTTGAAAAACACATTTTAAACTTCTTCTCAAGTTCCACCAGTGCTATTGGGCTGAAACTTGCCTGAAATGATCCTGATATGATCCTGACCAAGTGTTGTTATTTTTCGGGTCGGTCTGAAATCCAAGATGGTCGCCATAGCCGCCATCTTGAAAAACACATTTTAAACTTCTTCTCCAGTTCCACCAGTGCTATTAAGCTGAAACTTGCCTGAAATGATCCTGATATGATGCCGACCAAGTGTTGTTATTTTTTGGGTCGGTCCGAAATCCAAGATGGACGCCGTGGCCCCCATCTTGAAAAACACATTTTAAACTTCTTCGCCAGTTCCACCAGTGCTATTAAGCTGAAACTTGCCTGAAATGATCCGGATATGATCCTGACCAAGTATTGTTATTTTTCGGGTCAGTCCGAAATCCAAGATGGCCGCCATAGCCGCCATCTTGAAAAACACATTTTAAACTTCTTCTCAAGTTCCACCAGTGCTATTGAGCTGAAACTTGCCTGAAATGATCCTGATATGATGCCGACCAAGTGTTGTTATTTTTTGGGTTGGTCTGAAATCCAAGGTGGCCGCCATCTTGAAAAACACATTTTAAACTTCTTCTCCAGTTCCACCAGTGCTATTGGGCTGAAACTTGCCTGAAATGATCCTGATATGATCCTGACCAAGTGTTGTTATTTTTCGCGTCGGTCCGAAATCCAAGATGGCCGCCGTGGCCGCCATCTTGAAAAACACATTTTAAGCTTCTTCTCCAGTTCCACCAGTGCTATTAAGCTGAAACTTGCCTGAAATGATCCTGATATGATGCCGACCAAGTGTTGTTATTTTTTGGGTTGGTCTGAAATCCAAGATGGCCGCTGTGGCCGCCATCTTGAAAAACACATTTTAAACTTCTTCTCCAGTTCCACCAGTGCTATTGGGCTGAAACTTGCCTGAAATGATCCTGATATGATGCTGACCAAGTGTTGTTATTTTTCGCGTCGGTCCGAAATCCAAGATGGCCGCCATAGCCGCCATCTTGAAAAACACATTTTAAACTTCTTCTCAAGTTCCACCAGTGCTATTGAGCTGAAACTTGCCTGAAATGATCCTGATATGATGCCGACCAAGTGTTGTTATTATTTGGGTTGGTCTGAAATCCAAGGTGGCCGCCATCTTGAAAAACACATTTTAAACTTCTTCTCCAGTTCCACCAGTGCTATTGGGCTGAAACTTGCCTGAAATGATCCTGATATGATCACGACCAAGTGTTGTTATTTTTCGGGTTGGTCTGAAATCCAAAAATCACATTTTAAACTTCTTCTCCAGTTCCATTGGTGCCATTGAGCTGGAAATGGGTGAGGATGTCAAGGAAGGCGAGCCAACATAGTGTTGTTATTTTTTCGGCCTCGTAAAAACTTTGAAATGGCAGCAATGGTGGCCATTTTGTAACATGATTGCGCAATCATGGTTTTCCTGAACAACACCTATTTCAAACTTCTTCTCAAATTCCATCAGTGGGATTCAGCCCTAACTTACCAGAAATTATCCTGAGATGGCCCTTACCAAGTGTTGTTATTTATCGGGTCGGCCAGAAATCCAAGATGGCCACCATGGCAACCATCTTGAAAAAACATTTTAAACTTCTCCAGTTCCACTTATGCCATTGAGTTGGAAATTGGTGAGGATTTTAAGGAAGGAGGGCCAACAAAGACTTGTTATTTATTGGGTCGGTCAGAAATCCAAGATGGCCACCATGGCAAACGGTGCCACTATATACTTGCTACAGAGAATACATACTACAATTATATAAGGTTTTTAATTTAGAGTCAGATGACCGTTAAGGCCCCTGGGCCTCTTGTTTAATACAATTTACTTCATGACCTTTCTTTGTATGCAAAAATCTTTTGTTATCCAGTAATTTTTGATGATTTTTTTTGGTTGTGTATTAAGATTAATATGCTAACATGTTTTTTAAAAGCAAAATTTGATAGTACTCCAGCGATTATTGCATCTTATCTACTTAACAATTAAAAGAAAATTTCTAGAAGGTAAATTTTTTACTGATAATTTTGTTAAAAAAACTGTAATTACACTTTCTATTATACAAATTCCTACTAAACACACATGTTTTTATAAAATATAACATCACATGAGACTATCAATGCAATATGAAATTCATCAAGTACTTTTGTACGAGAAATATATTGAATTTAAAAGGGAGGGTACACATTTTTTACAGAAATCATGTTAGGTGGCGCTGCGTATACAGCATTTGCCAATTTTCGTTTTAGTGTCTAAAATGACATGTATTTGGTAAAAGTCTATCATAATATCATACATAAAATAAGATTCGGCCGTGGGCCGCCATGCACAACCTCCTTTCACAGAAACTAACGAAAAGATTCATACAATCGATATCTGATTACGTTGCCTGATATATAAATGTATAAATACTTGATAAAGTGTGCTTGTGAGTATTTACGACTTTGGTACAAAATGGCCTTGTTCTGGCATGTCCGGAACGGAACAAGGTTTTCATATGTACTATCAGATGCCGCATGGATATGTCTATCCCGGCATTAGTTAAAGGATCAATTTCCTTCGTGGGCAGTTTTAGAGCATTCCTGCAACAGCACCTTTGGTAGAAAGCATTCCCTGGTGAAAGAGATTTTAGTTTGTGTGAAAAAAGCGGGTGTCGTTGGGGCCCATTAAGGGGCAAAAAATACCTAAAGTTGAATTCTTCTTTAATGTACTTTTGTTCAAAATATGTTGGATGTATTTCAAACAAATTTGGTAGAAAGTATCCCCTTTTGAATCTGCACAAAGTTTGCCCCCTTTAGGGTCTTAACAAGGGGCCAAAAACGGGTAATCTTTGGTTCATCTTTAAAACTCTTCTCATAAAGCAGCAGTCTGATTGACTTCATATTTGATATTTAGGGGTTTTAGAGCATTATTGCATGCAATGCTCGAGAAGAGAGAAATATTCAAAAAAGGCCCGAACTGTGGGCACCGCAATGGGTAAAAATATTAACTTTCACCAATTTAACCAAACTTGGTAGAATGTATCTTCTAGAGAAGAGGATGAATACGTTTGCATAAAAAAGGGGGTTGTGTCCCCTTGGAGGCCCATTATGGGGCAAAAAGGGGACCAAATACAAAAATCTTCTTCTAAAGGCTGAAATAAAGTAGAATCAAATCTTTACTCTCCATAAATGGAAGGGTCATGAGGTGCTTTACCTAAATGGTGAATATAATGACCCATGGGTCTCACGTTTGCCCCTTGGATAAACTTTACTAAAGTTTATTAGCTCGCCTGCCCGACAGGCACCTGCCCTTAATTTTTTTTTTTTTAGTTCTGAGTTACTGCTTTCGTAATTATTTGTACTTATTTGTGTACTCATTTGTTGCTGATCATGAGCTGAAAAGACTAATAAAAGAACTTGAAAACTTACTTTGTGAAATGTAATGATGTGGACATTGTATTTTGCAGGAAGGGATCCAAAACTTGCTGCTATGATAGGTGAGTAAGCTGAATGAGGTTGTTACATAATGTACATAAAGATATTTACCTGATGGAGAAAAGATCCCAAGACAATCCATATCAACCAAACAACGGTTATAAGTGTTTCATGTATAATCAACCATCAAAGGTCAAGGCCATATGTTACCTGATATGTCAAATAGTCACTGTGGCTGACAGATGGAAACAGATTGTGAATGTTATGATACTGCACTATTGTATGACCATCATTTGTCAATATTAGCTCACCTGGTCTGAAGGATTAGTGAGCTTATTACTTGGCGCACTGTCCTTCGTCCTGTGTCCATCAACTTTATACTAGGCCTATTGCATGCTGGGATGAAGGGCTACCAAGTTTGTTCAAAGGAATAACCTTGACCTACTTTCAAGGTCACAGTTGTCAAACAAGCACAAACTTCAAATGGCTTCTTTTCGATAAACAGGAGCTCTAAATCATGATAGTAGATCTGTAGTATGCTAGTTTGAAGGGTTACCAAATTTACTTAAAACTAATGACGTTGACCTACATTCAAGGTCACAGGCCTGGGTCAAATCGGCCAAAATATTCAAAGGACTTCTTCTCAACAACAAATTCAGGAGGCACAGGGACTTGATATTTGGTCTGAAGTATGCTTGGATAAATGACTTTGACTTGCATTTGTCAAGAATTGTGGGTATAGACTTAGCCTAATTATTTGCAAACAGATGAGACAACAACATAAATTACATTAACAAATATATTCATCTGAAACCCATTGTCTCTCCGGACACCAAATATATATAGTTCATCACTGTGATTGGTTCCCAAAGCATTAGGTAAAGGATCAATTGCCTTCGTGGGCAGTTTTAGAGCATTCCTGCAACAGCACCTTTGGTAGAAAGCATTCCCTAGTGAAAGAGATTTTAGTTTGTGTGAAAAAAGTGGGTGTGCCGTTGGGGCCCATTAAAGGGCAAAAAATACCTAAAGTTGAATTCTTCTTTAATGTACTTTTGTTCAAAACATGTTGGATGTATTTCAAACAAATTTGATAGAAAGTATCCCCATTTGAATCCGCACAAAGTTTGCAAACAAAAAGGTTGTAGCCCCCTTTAGGGTCTTAACAAGGGGCCAAAAACAGGTAATCTTTGGTTCATCTTTAAAACTCTTCTCATGAAGCAGCAGTCTGATTGACTTCATATTTGATATTTAGGGGTTTTAGAGCATTATTGCATGCAATGTTCGAGAAGAGAGAAATATTTTTTTAAAAAAAGGCCCGAACTGTGGGCACCGCAATGGGTAAAAATATTAACTTTCACCAATTTTAACCAAACTTGGTAGAATGTATCTTCTAGGGAAGAGGATGAATACGTTTGCATAAAAAAGGGGGTTGTGTCCCCTTGGAGGCCCATTATTGGGCAAAAAGGGGACCAAATACAAAAATCTTCTTCTTGCATTTGTCAAGAATTGTGGGTATAGACTTAGCCTAATTATTTGCAAACAGATGAGACAACAACATAAATTACATTAACAAATATATTCATCTGAAACCCATTGTCTCTCCGGACACCAAATATATATAGTTCATCACTGTGGTTGGTTCCTAAAGTTCTCTTCACTCCAATGTTGTTTACTTCAATAGGTATATGTGTATACCCTCCTTAGGTACTGTACTAGTCCAGCACAAATGTTTCCCTTCTGGTTTCACATAGATATACAGGGATTCTGCGGCTCCCACTATGGGTCTGGTACATAGACATTATGGCTAATGGCTCCCTGTCCCAAGGTCACCTACAAGGTTATAGAGTCAATGTTCTAAGTTCATGGGTTTATACTTGCACATTTGTATTATACATACAATATGTACTTGTATTTCACTTACAATGACATTTAATCATTCTCTTTCTCACTATCTCCTATTACTTTTCTCTCAATTTCCTATTTCTTTACATTCTGTTTGGAAATTATTCTATAACAATGGCCCTATATTTTGCATGCTTAACATTTTACCAACCTTACATTAATGGATAAATATCTACTTACTGTTGGCGTCTCTCTTTAGCATGTCTGAGCAAACAGCTCACTCTACTGTTTCATTCAAGGACTCCCACACTCCATTGAGGTGGACATAGCACACAGCTTCTCCAAGTAGCAAAAACTTTTCACATTTCAAACTTCTCCAGTTCCACCAGTGGGATTGAGGTGAAACTTGCCTGAAATGATGCTGGGATGGTCCTGACCAAGTGTTGTTATTTTTCGGGTCAGTCTGAAATCCAAGATGGCCGCCATTTTGAAAACACGTTTGAAACTTCTTCTCAAGTTCCACTGGTGAGATTGAGCTGAAACTTGCCTGAAATGATCCTGGGATGGTCCTGAGGAAGTTTTGTTATTTTTCAGGTCGGTCAGAAATCCAAGACGGCCGCCATGGCAGCCATCTTGTTTTTTCTTACATTACAGTGCTAACATGCAAACCGTTGACGGTTCTGGCGGTGTATCACCTTGCACCACCCGACAACTCGGTGACCCATTTGTCGAACAATGTTGTGCAATACAAAAGACAGTGAGCGGGACCACGATACCAATTACCGCAGCTCATTATAACACACGAGCGAATCAGCGCTCTTGGATTGACAGGCCACGTGCGACAGAAATAACAGACCGATTGTCTGTCTTGTGGAGCGCATCATTTCACATAAATACAAGATATATATGTGCTACTGCATTTGAATAAAGGGTGGATTGCCAAATAAAATATTTATGGGAATTTTGTACTTTTCCCAAGTGGCAAAAGAAATATCTTTGAATTAAAAGGACTGTTTTACTCTCAACGTAACCCAATTTAAGTATTGTAAAAAAACCTCAAATCCCCAAGTATCACTAATTGGTTAGTTAACCGTGAATTGACAGATGACATTTGTGCACGGTAAGTTATTCTGTACATTTTCTGTGTTTAATTTAAGACTGGTAGGCACAGAAACTCGTCTTATTCTCATTTGGGCACACATGTAGTTCTCATCGATATATAAATTTTGCACATTTCTGTTGTCGGAACGATAGCGATAACGTGGAAGAAATTGAGGTGTTGGGCAATACTGTATGTCCCCTTGTGATAGTTTAAACATTTTCTCATAGATTTTGATAAAAGGAATGTTTTTGAAAACCCTAGCTTATTATTATTGGAGGGACTTGACATGTTACCTTGACAAAAGATCATTAAACATTAACAAAATTATTCCATTTACATGTAATCCACTTCATATCCCTATGTATTGAACACGTTTCCGTGATAATAATAATATATAAATCCTACCCTAAATCCCTATTTTAGGGTCAATTTGAGAAAGGAAACCAAAAATCGTATGTGAAGTTTCTCAAAGAATGTTTGATTAACTGATCACGGGTGTCGTATCACTGTCGGCTGATTGTAAGGTCTTGTCAAACACACCTCATGAGAAACGGTCTACGGGAAAATGCTACGTTAACATATAACTTTACTGAACTCGCAACGACATTGGCAATTACTGCCATTCCCAATCATGCCTGCGAAAAACTGTTTGAAAAATGTGGATATGTATAGTGACTACTGCTTACATTTCTAATTTAGTACTATATATATATCATAGACACGGTGAAATTTAAAAGAGAAGTCTAATAAAATCCTGTATATAATTGAACATTGTATCAATCTCATGTTGTCTGTTATTTCTGTGGCACGTGGCCTGTCAATCCGAGAGCGCTGATTCACTCGAGTGTTATAATGAGCTGCAGTAATTGGTATCGTGGTCCTGCCCACTGTCTTTTGTATTTCACAACGATGTTCGACAAATGGGTCAACGAGTTGTTGGGTGGTGCCAGGTGATACATGGCCTGAACCGTCAACGGTTTGCATGTTAGCACTGTAAGTATTGCTACAGAGGATATCAAAATGTAGCATTCAAGAACCGTAACTTTGCTTCGGTTTTGACACTTCGGTTTTCACAGAGTTATTCCTCTTTGTGGAAAGGTTACTTACATCAAGTTTTTCTAGAGAGGATATGAAAACAGAGTGCAGTATACAAAGTTGGGTTAGTAAGATATTGTAGATGATTTTAAACAACCACTGAAATGCAAAATTTCCATTTCTATATCAGTTTTTGACATTACTTGAAAAACTGCTCAGCACAATGATGACATATGCAGCATGGAGTCTTGATAACTTGTTTGATAAATTGTTTGAGTGCTACATAATATCACTTTCATTTCATTCATACCAGGAATTCAAATACAAATACAGTTGAGTATCAATTTGTTGTTAATAAATCAGTTCACTTTTCATTTGTATCAGCTTTTTTTAGGTCATCTGACCCGAAGGGTCAGGATGACCTATAGTCATCATGTTTCGTCCGTCGTCGTGCGCCGTGCGCCGTCCGCCGTCCGCCGTGCGTAAACTTTTCACATTTCAAACTTCTTCTCAAGTTCCACCAGTGGGATTGAGCTGAAACTTGCCTGAAATGATGCTTGGATGGTCCTGACCAAGTGTTGTTATTTTTTGGGTCAGTCTGAAATCTAAGATGGCCGCCATGGCCACCATTTTGAAAACACATTTGAAACTTCTTCTCAAGTTCCACTGGTGAGATTGAGCTGAAACTTGCCTGAAATAATCCTGGGATGGTCCTGACCAAGTGTTGTTATTTTTCAAGTCGGTCAGAAATCCAAGATGGCCGCCATGGCAACCATCTTGAAAAACACATTTTAAACTTCTTCTCCAGTTCCACTGGTGCCATTGAGCTGGAAATTGGTGAGGATGTTAAGGAAGGAGAGCCAATAAAGTGTTGTTATTTTTCGGCTTCGTAAAAACTTCGACATTGCAGCCACGGCAGCCATTTTGTAACATGATTGCGCAATCATGGTTTTCCTGAACAACACCTATTTCAAACTTCTTCTCAAATTCCACCAGTGGGATTCAGCTTTAACTTACCAGAAATGATCCTGAGATGTTCCTGGCCAAGTTTTGTTATTTATCGGGTCAGTCAGAAATCCAAGATGGCCGCCATGGCAGCCATCTTGAAAAACACATTTTAAACTTCTTCTCCAGTTCCACTGGTGCGATTGAGCTGGAAATTGGTGAGGATGTTAAGGAAGGGGAGCCAACAAAGTGTTGTCATTTTTCGGCCTCGTAAAAACTTTGAAAGGGCAGCCACGGCAGCCATTATGTAACATGATTGCGCAATCATGTTTTTCCTGAACAACACGTATTTCAAACTTCTCAAATTCCACCCGTGGGATTTGGCTCTAACTTACCAGAAATGATCCTGAGATGGTCATGGCCAAGTGTTATTATTTTTAAGGTAGGTCAGAAATCCAAGATGGCCGCCATGGCCAACAGTGCCACTAAACCTGCAGAGAATGCATACTACAATATTATAAGGGTCTTTAATTTAGAGTCAGATGACCGTTAAGGCCCCTGGGCCTCTTGTTTTCTGTTCCATTCATAATTCACATTCATCGTCTGGGTTTGCCGCCAGGGGATTAGTACAAAAATGTATCTTTCAGCGATGCCTTGTTCTAATCGTATTAATGTATAAAAAGGATCACTGGATAGTAGGTGAGCGATTCAGGCCCATTTAGTCCCTTAATTTAATTGTTTCCCAATATTCTACAAAGGATTGGTATGACATGAAGACAGTTGGCTATTCAAATCACTCTCTATAAGGCATCTGTCCATCTGTATAAACAATCCTTGTTATCACTTTTTTTGAGAACTACTTAAATTATTTTCCCCTTGAACCATATTTGTGTATTCTGTGTCTGATTGAGAAAGCAGTATGGCAGACAGGCGACCATCTGGGATTTTGACAGTTGAAGTCTGTTACTGCTATTTTAGATTGTTATTGGCCTAATGGCCTTTTATAAAGTAATAAGAAAATACAATGATGTTTGTTCTTATAAGTATAATCCTTTTTCCTTGTAGACACAACAAAAAGTATAATACAGACAGAGAAAGAAAGCTACCAATTCATTCCTACCAAAAGTCTCCAAGATGCCCATCAAAAACTTCTGGAGAATAAGATTGTTATAATCCAGGGCAACACAGGAGATGGGAAATCCGCTATTGCATTTAAACTTCTCCGTTTGCTGTGCTGTGATGAGGAGGAGGAGCAACAGAATCGATATCGACAACCACTACAACTACACAACATAAAAGACTTTGATTTGGTGGCACCAAAGTCACAATTAGTTATGTATGTAGACAATATCTTTGGAGAGAATTATGTGTGTCAGGAAGATGTGAAAGAATGGGAGAAACGGGAAAAGGAAATTATTGCAAAATGTTGTGGAAATGAGAGAGAAGCCAATTATCTGGTTATTACAATTTGCAGTGGAATTTCTAATTCTGTAAATGGATTGAAAAAAACATTTACCAAACAAAACATTGTTGACCTCAGCCAGTACAAAGATCAAAATGAAAAACTTGAATTGTTAAGGTTGTATCAACCAAAAACTAAATTTGTTAAATGGATGGATGTTGAGGAGAAACAGATTGTTGCCTCGGCCCCAGACATTGGGTTTCCGCTGTGTTGTAGACTATTTAGAGACACACCAACTTTGCAAACAGAGAGAGTCAAATTCTTTGAAAGACCTTTTCATTATTTGAAATCGTCTTTATCTAAATTAAAAGGCGGGACATTTATTGGTCTGCTGTATCTGTTCCTCAATGGCGGCACAGTTAAAGAAGTTGATTTAGACATTTCCTTTGAAAAAAGTGAGGTAAGTGAAAAAATGAACGCAGCGTTTTCTTTTGATGTAATGAAAGTTTTTGAACCTTTTTACTACAAAAGAAACAAAGCTATATTTGTAAAGGAGTCGTTAGAATCGCTGTTGGGTGGGCACGTGAAAAAAGAGAATACAGAAAAACAAGGAAATGGTTCTCCTTGTTACAAATTCAGCTCTGTCGCCATTGAGGAATCAATGGCACTTTTGTATGGAGAGACAACTCCCATTGGCTTCATCCAGAATTGTCCCAAAAAGTTCCTTAGTTATGTAACTACAGCAAAAAATACCCCAAACAGGATAGTTCTATCATCTGATGACCAAATTAATGCCATGTTTAAACGTTTATTCAGAGAGTATGAGTCTGATCCTAATAGTGGTTTGCACTCGGATGTGTGGACAGACATCCTGTTCCTTCGGCAATTTATCCATTGGATAGATGGTAAGAGCATAAACTCACAATGGTCCTTTCAGATGAAGCAAATGCTGCTAAATAGAGTTTGCTCTTCTGGTTCAGAAGATTGTGTCGAGTTTCTCCTTTCTGTGGGTGTCACACCTGATAATGAAACACTGTTTAGTGTGGTGAAGGGTGGGAGTGTACAATTACTGAGTGCACTAACAAAGTATGACATCATTCCTACAGCAAGGGCATGCAGGTCACGATCATCACATTATAAATATTACACTTACAATATCAATGTCCTACATGAGGCATGTTTGCTTGAGAGAGAAGATATGGTGACCATGTTGTGTGACACTTATCCACACTTGGTACATGACACTAATTACTGGAGACAAAGCTCGCTCCATCTTGCAGCACGGACAGGAAACTGTGGAATATTTCAAATAGTGGAGAGAACAGTTCTTAAATCGTTGTGTAGAGTTGAGGATGTACAACATAAGTGTGAATCAGAAGATGGTCATGTTGTGCATAGGAGTTGTGTGTGTGGACAGTACATGTCACAGTTAGTTGACGAGTCTGGGAGGACTGTGTTACATTGGAGTTGTAGGGAGGGACACAGGGAGTTTAGTTTAGAGCTGGGTAAGACTTACCCAGCACTAACTACAGCTGTAGACAAGGATGGGAATACAATATTACATGTGAGTTGTAAGTATGGACACCGGGAGCTTAGTTTAGAGCTGTTTAAGTGCTACCCTGCACTAACCACAAATGTAGATAAAGACGGGAGGACAATATTGCATGCCAGTTGTATTGGTGGACACACAGAGCTTAGTTTAGAGCTGTGTAAGTTGCACCAAGAGCAAACCACAGCTGTGGATAATGATGGGATGACAATATTACACTTGAGCTGTATGTGGGGTCGCAAAGAGCTTAGTTTAGAGCTGTGTAAGTTGCAACAAGCGCAAATCTCAGCTCAAGATAATTATGGGAGAACATTATTGCATGTTAGTTGTATGTGGGGACACAGGGAGCTTAGTTTAGAGCTGTGTAAGTTGTTCCCAGCACTTACCACAGCTGTAGATAACGAGGGGTGTCATTGTCTACATCACATAGCTGGGGAGACTTCGGATATAGACATGTTCACTAATTGTGAACTTTACGTGAAACAGTATGTTAAGACAACAGGAGGTAAGTATGACATCACGACCATGCGTACTAAAAATGGGGAGTCTGTTTTAGACCTGGCAAAGAAACGGACAAAGAGACTGAGAGGGATGGGGGAGTTACATATCAATAACCCATTGTATGATCATCTTGTCAAATTATTCACAAGTGAATTAGGACCTGGTACTGGACAAGACTGAATTGATATTTACAGGAGTGTGATGATTGACAGACAACATAAATACATATTAAATGCAAGTTTTGTTTTTTTGTAATAATTTCAGTTCACATTGCACAAGTCGACAGAGATAACTTCTTGGTTACCCAAGAGGTACCTGGGTAGAGTTTTTTTCTATTAATGACTTTGTCTCAAGGCATCAGAGGTCAAATGTTAAAAACGTCAAGAGTCTTCCTCTCAAGTTCCTGAAAACACTAAGTATGCCAACTGATATTTTGCCATCCATCAGGTTAGCAGGATACAGTATTGTGAAGTTTGCATATAAATGATCTTGACCATTTTTAAGTTCATGGTGGTCAAGTGTGAGAAATTATTCAAGAATCTTCTAAAATTTAAAAGTATGGTCTTCCAAACGTCCTTAACATTTTCTGCATTGATTTTTCTTGAAAGTCAAAGAGGTCCAATAATTCAAACTCATTTGAGAATTTCTCATTTCAAGTTCTAGAAGACCCAGGGTGTCATTATTTGTACAGTAGGTACCCAAGTTAAAGTGCTATCAAGTTTGTTCACATACATTATATGACGTTAATTTCCAAGCTAAACCCTTTTATATACTGTAGCATTATAGATGTCAAGTAGCACTGGCTAGAATAATTGAGCTCGTTGCCATATGGTTAGAATGTGTTATTTATTGAAACACTATTACTAAAGTGTCCATCTTAAAAAATGGTAATTTTGCTATTTCATCTGGGCCTCTTCTCAAATTACTAAATATAACTGAAGGACTGGAAATGATTATAAAGCATGACTTACATTATTGGTATTATTTCAAGAAAGTGTGAGTACCGTATGGATATGTGTAAGCATGAGTGTATGGGTGTAATGAAATTCAGTCAAACCTAGATGATTCGAACTTCATTGATTCAAATTTCTCCCAATATTAATCTCTGTGCTTAGTCTCTAATTACCTCACCTTATAACGCTACTAATTAACTAACTTATGTATGATGCAGATTTTTACAAATCAAAGTTTTTGATGTATCAAACTTTTTTCACACAAGACCTTGACTGACAATAGGGATAACGATAACATGTGTTGTCTACTCCTGATCATGGGATTATTTGCTAATTAGACCCAATTTATAGATCAGTTTGTATTTAGAAGCCATGGCATTTATTAACTCCAGTATAACATACTGGTAGTTGTCTGATTATCTCCACCGCCATTAAAATCAGCAGTCGGTGAGTAGATTTTATGGAATATGTACAGTAAAACAAACGGATCAATTTAAAACACACAATTAGCGATGTCTTCACCCATATTCAAAGTGTCACGTTTAAAACTTATGTATCAATGTAAATTGATTATTGGTCATTCAATCATCATCAAGCTGCAACACTAGCAATCTGATAAATATCAAGTATCATTATCATAATTATGACAATCATCTTCATCAATATTTTATTTTGTTGTGTTTGAGGTAAAGTGTTTGAGGTAAATTAACTAAACTTTTTGATGTGAGCATTTGTCAAAACTGTATGCCTATATATGTCTCCTTGGTCAGCTTGACTGACAGTGTGACCACAGTTTTCTATCGAAGGTAAAATATTTGCATTTTAGATGTTACTAGGGGCCATAAAATAGATGTTTGCTAGGCCTAATTTTAAATAGAAAAAAAACTTAGGGTGTGTACATCCTTGATTTTATCTCAGGTTGTACATGTAACTGTTCATAGACAGATATGTCCTTGACAATTGCTTTTTTTTTCAAAGTTAAGTTGAGTTTACAAGCAGATTTACTAATTCAGAAGTATATCAATGATCTTCCACAAACATTAAAGAAATAGGTCAGGGAAAGAACTATAATAGGCTATTTGTCAACAGATAAATATGTTATACATGTTTTCTTGAATATACATGTATATAGAATAGGAATAACCAGATTAAGACATTTCATCTGATACAAATATAGCTGTCTGACTATAATATCCAATTTTAAATTTCTTATTGAAAACCAGACGTTTCTCATGGCCTTTGGCCCTGTGATTGCAAAAGTTATTCCCTGTTGTTCAGTATTCAAGTTTTTATCTTGATAACTTTTCTACAATTTTAACAAAAGTAAACATTTAACATGTTGAATTTTATATTTAATGTGTTAATGTTTTTAGCGTGTAAAATGCTTATGCATTAAATTTGTCTCATGTTTGACATGAACAGCCTTTCGTAGTTTTCTGTCAATTTCTTTGAAACTTGGTAGGCTTTATACTCATGATATCAAATTTTGTTTAAAGCGTTGAAGACTCTTCATTACTTGTTTTTCTCAAACTGTTAGAAAATTGAACTTTGACTTCATTGTGAAAAGTGAGATTTATAACATTCAGCTAGCCACTCTAAAGGTGATGTAACACTATATGATATTTGGCAGGCATATATATTGTTCTGTCCCATTGTACCTTTGTTCAAATTGTTAAATGTGCAAATGAGATATCTTAAAACTTTTGTACATTGTTGTGTTTTCAGACAAAAATGAAGTAATATCGTTTGTTAGCTCACCTGCCCGAAGGGCAAGTTCAGAGCTTATGGCATGGTGCGGTGTCAGTCGTCTTGCCGACATCAACTTTTCCTTTAAAAAACTTCTTCTCAAAATCCAAGAGGCCTAGAGACCTGATATTGGTCAAGTGTCATGCTGGGATGAATGGCTACCAAGTTTGTTCAAATGAATGACATTGACCCTCAGATTCGGTCACAAAGGTCATATAGACTAAAAACATTTAAACAACTTCTTCTCAATAACCATGCATCCCAAGGGAGTTGTTATTTTGCCAGTAGCATGGATGGAAAAAGGGCTATCAAGTTTGTTCAAATGAATGACCTTGACCTGGATTCAAGATCACATAGGTCAAATAGGCCATAATCTTCAAACAACTTCTTCTCAATAACAAATAGGCACAGTGACTTGATATTGGGCCTATAACATGCTTGGGTGAAGGGCTATCAAGTTCGTTCAAATGAATGACCTTGACATATATTAAAGGTCACATTGGTCAAATAGGCTAAAATCTTCAAACTACTTCTTCTCAATAACCAAGAGGCCCAGGGACTTGATGTTGGGCCTGTCTGTAGCATTCTGGGTTGAAGGGCTATCGAGTTTGTTCAAAAGAATGACCTTGACCTACATTCAAGGTTACAGGGATGAAATGGGCTTTAATCTTTAAACAATGATTTTGCGATAGCCAAGAGTCATATTAGGCCAAAAGTTTGCTGGAATGAAAGACTAGAAAATGTTTTGTCATGAATAAACCTAGCTTACTCTGATATTTGAATAAAGTGGTAATCAGCATAGTTTCTGTAGAAATGCCCATTGAGCCTCTTGTTATTAGCTCACCTGAGACAAAGTCTCAAGTGACCTATTCTTAATGCCTTTTGTCCGTCGTCGTGCATCGTCCGTCGGTAAACAATTTACATATCCAACTTCTTCTCCAAAACCACCGAACCAAATTCAATTAAATTTGGCAGGAAGCTTCTATGGCTAAAGTTCAACTAAAATTGTGAATTATATGGTCCCCATCCCCCAGGGGCCTGAGGGGCAGGGCCAAAAAGGGTCAAATTGACTAAAACTTCAAAAATCTTCCCTTCTCTCAGATATGTTAGAATCAAATACTCTTCATAGATGAAGGGGTCTTATGGTGCTTTACCGAAATTGTGAATTTCATGACCCTTGGGTCTCACGTTTGCCCCTGGGGAGCGGGTAAACTTTACTATAGTTTATATAGGGAAATTACATTTTTGACTATTATTTGTTGGATTTCTATTGGAATTTATTCTAACTTAGTTCAAATTATCAGCATGGGATTACAGTTTGATGGTATGTACATGTTGGCCCTGGTTGACCCCCAGGGGCTGGTGGGCGGGGCCAAAAAGGGTCAAATTGACTGAAATTTCAAAAATCTTCTTCTCTACTCTCAGATATGGTAGAATCAAATACTCTTCATAGATGGAAGGGTCTTAAGGTGCTTTACAAAAGTTGTGAATTTCATGACCCTGGGGTCTCACGTTTGCCCCTGGGGAGGGGGTAAACTTTACTATAGTTTATATAAGGAAATCACATTTTTGACTATTATTTGTTGAATTTTTATTGGAATTCATTCTAACTTGGTTAACATTATCAGCTTGGGATGACAGTCTGATAGTATGTACATGTTGGCCCTGACTGACCCCCAGGGGCTGATGGGCGGGGCCAAAAGGGGTCAAATTAACTGAAATTTCAAAAATCTTCTTACAATGTACAACCCAAATAAGGTAGAATCAAATACTCTTCATAGATGAAGGGGTCTTATGGTGCTTTACCATAATTATGAATTTCCTAGCCCTGGGGTCTCACGTTTGCCCCATGGGAGGGGATAAACTTTACTATAGTTATAGGGAAATCACATTTGTGATTTTTCATTTGTTTTATTTGTTTTGAAATTCATTCTTTCATTCAAATTTACTGAAATATTTCAGTTGACCGTTAAGGCCCATGGGCCTCTTGTTTATTTTGATATGTTATCTTTACATTCAATGAAAATGAACATAAAGTTTATGAATTATTGATTAATTTTGATGTATTTTCTTTATGATCTACGTAAATGTAGATAAAGTTTATGAAATATTGATTTATTAGCTCACCTGGACCGAAGGTCCGGTGAGCTTATGCCATGGTGCGGGTCCGGCGTCCGGCGTCCGTCCGTCAACATTTGCTTCAAATCGCTACTAGTCAAAAAGTTCTTATTGGATTTTGACCAAATTTGGTCAGAAACATCCTTGGCAGAAGGGGGTCAGATTTTGCATAAATGGTGACTCTGACCCCCAAGGGGCCAAAGGGGCGGGGCCTAATGGGGGAAATAGAGGTAATTCCTTCAAATCGCTACTAGTCATAAAGTTATGAATGGATTTGAACCCAATTTGGTCAGAAACATCCTTTGGGGAAGGGGAACAGATTTTGCATAAATGGTGACTCTGACCCCCAAGGGGCCAAAGGGGCGGGGCCTAATGAGGAAATAGAGGTAATTCCTTCAAATCGCTACTAGTCATAAAGTTATGAATGGATTTGAACCCAATTTGGTCAGAAACATCCTTTGGGGAAGGGGAACAGATTTTGCATAAATGGTGACTCTGACCCCTAAGGGGCCAAAGGGGCGGGGCCTAATGGGGAAATAGAGGTAATTCCTTCAAATCGCTAATAGTCATAAAGTTATGAATGGATTTGAACCCAATTTGGTCAGAAACATCCTTTGGGGAAGGGGAACAGATTTTGCATAAATGGTGACTCTGACCCCCAACGGGCCAAAGGGGCGGGGCCCCATATGAGAAATAGAGGTAATTCCTTTAAATCGCTACTAGTCATAAAGTTATGAATGGATTTGAACCCAATTTAGTAAGAAACATCCTTTGGGGAAGGGGAACAGATTTTGCATAAATGGTGACTCTGACCCCCGAGGGGCCAAAGGGGCGGGGCCCCATATGGGAAATAGAGGTAATTCCTTTAAATCGCTACTAGTCATAAATTTATGAATGGATTTGAACCCAATTTAGTAAGAAACATTCTTTGGGGAAGGGGAACAGGGTTTGCAAAAATGGTGACTCTGACCCCCAAGGGGCCAAAGGGGCGGGGCCTAATGGGGAAATAGAGGTAATTCCTTAAGATTGCTACTAGTCATAGTTATGAATGGATTTGAACCCAATTTGGTAAGAAACATTCTTGGGGGAAGGGGAACAGATTTTGCATAAATGGTGACTCTGACCCCCGAGGGTCAAAAGGGACGGGGCCTCATATGGGAAATAGAGGTAATTCCTTCAAATCGCTACTAGTCATAAAGTTATGAATGGATTTGAACCCAATTTGGTCAGAAACATCCTTTGGGGAAGGGGAACAGATTTTGCATAAATGGTGACTCTGACCCCCAAGGGGCCAAAGGGACGGGGCCTAATGGGGAAATAGAGGTAATTCCTTCAAATCGCTACTAGTCATAAAGTTATGAATGGATTTGAACCCAATTTGGTCAGAAACATCCTTTGGGGAAGCGGAACAGATTTTGCATAAATGGTGACTCTGACCCCCAAGGGGCCAAAGGAGCGGGGCCTAATGAGGAAATAGAGGTAATTCCTTCAAATCGCTACTAGTCATAAAGTTATGAATGAATTTGAACCCAATTTGGTCAGAAACATCCTTTGGGGAAGGGGAACAGATTTTGCATAAATGGTGACTCTGACCCCCAACGGGCCAAAGGGGCGGGGCCCCATATGAGAAATAGAGGTAATTCCTTTAAATCGCTACTAGTCATAAAGTTATGAATGGATTTGAACCCAATTTAGTAAGAAACATCCTTTGGGGAAGGGGAACAGACTTTGCATAAATGGTGACTCTGACCCCCGAGGGGCCAAAGGGGCGGGGCCCCATATGGGAAATAGAGGTAATTCCTTTAAATCGCTACTAGTCATAAAGTTATGAATGGATTTGAACCCAATTTAGTAAGAAACATTCTTTGGGGAAGGGGAACAGGGTTTGCATAAATGGTGACTCTGACCCCCAAGGGGCCAAAGGGGCGGGGCCTAATGGGGAAATAGAGGTAATTCCTTAAAATTGCTACTAGTCATAAAGTTATGAATGGATTTGAACCCAATTTGGTAAGAAACATTCTTGGGGGAAGGGGAACAGATTTTGCATAAATGGTGACTCTGACCCCCGAGGGTCAAAAGGGACGGGGCCTCATATGGGAAATAGAGGTAATTCCTTTAAATCACTACTAGTCATAAAGTTATAAATGCATGTTGCAAACTCAGAGAGTCTGGACTTCATTATTTCTTTAAAGCAGTTGGGATCCCCACGCTATAACCATATATAGCATTGTTTGAGGTTAACAAACAAAAGGAATTGAACATGAACATTATTTTGACATTTGGTCAAATCCAACCAGGTGAGCGATACAGGCCCCATGGGCCTCTTGTTTTGATGTGTTTTCGCTATGATCTATGTTAGTGTACAAAATGTCAAAGTTTATGAAATATTGATTTCTTTGATGTATTTTTAATATGATCTATGTAAGTGTACATAAAGTTTATGAAATATTGATTTATTTTTATGTGTTTTCGCTATGATCTATGCAAGTGTACAAAATGTCATAAAGTTTATGAAATATTGATTTCTTTGATGTATTTTCAATATGATCTATGTAAGTGTACATAAAGTTTATGAAATATTGATTTATTTTTATGTGTTTTCGCTATGATCTATGCAAGTGTACAAAATGTCATAAAGTTTATGAAATATTGATTTCTTTGATGTATTTTCAATATGATCTATGTAAGTGTACATAAAGTTTATGAAATATTGATTTATTTTTATGTGTTTTCGCTATGTTCTATGTAAGTGTACAAAATGTCATAAAGTTTATGAAATATTGATTTCTTTGATGTATTTTCAATATGATCTATGTAAGTGTACATAAAGTTTATGAAATATTGATTTCTTTGATGTATTTTCAATATGATCTATGTAAGTGTACATAAAGTTTATGAAATATTGATTTATTTTTATGTGTTTTCGCTATGATCTATGTAAGTGTACAAAATGTCATAAAGTTTATGAAATATTGATTTATTTTTATGTGTTTTCGCTATGATCTATGCAAGTGTACAAAATGCCATAAAGTTTATGAAATATTGATTTCTTTCATGTATTTTCAATATGATCTATGTAAGTGTACATAAAGTTTATGAAATATTGATTTATTTTGATGTATTTTCTTGTAATATTTTCCTTTATTAATATGTGGTTGTATGTGGATTCAAATCTTTAATGAGATCCATATCTATATGTCACTGATATAATGAGTATTAGATAGATACTGAAGGGAAGTAAAAAAGAAAAGGAAGTGAAAAAGAAAATCTTCCAAATCATCAACCAATTCTAGGCTATCAAATGACCTTATGACCTGTTAAGTGGTTCATTAATTAGCTCACCTGCCCGAAGGGCAAGTGAGCTTATGCCGTGGCGCGGCGTCCGGCGTCCGTCCGGCGTCCGTCCGGCGTCAACTTTTCCATTCAAGCAACTTCTTCTCAATAACCAAAAGGCCCAGAGACCTAATATTGGGCCTGTAGCATGCTGGGGTGAAGGGCTACCAAGTTTGTTCAAATGAATAAAGTTGACCTTCATTCAAGGTCACAGGGGTCAAAAAGGCTAAAATCTTTAAACAACTTCTCAATAACCAAGAGTCCCAGGGAGTTGATATTGGGTCTGTAGCATGCTGGGGTGAAGGGCTACCAAGTTTGTTCAAATGAATGACCTTGACTACCATTCAAGGTCACAGGGGTCAAATATGCTTAAAAATCTTTAAATGACTTCTTCTCAATAACCAAGAGTCCCAGGGAGTTGATATTGGGTCTGTAGCATGCTGGGGTGAAGGGCTACCATGTTTGTTCAAACGAATGACCTTGACCTTCATTCAAGGTCACAGGAGTCAAAAAGGCTAAAATATTTAAATGACTTCTTCTCAATAACCAAGAGTCCCAGGGAGTTGTTATTGGGTCTATAGAATACTGGGGTAAAGGGCTATCAAGTTTGTTCAAATGAATGACCTTGACTACCATTCAAGGTCACAGGGGTCAAATATGCTTAAAAATCTTTAAACGACTTCTTCTCAATAACCAAGAGTCCCAGGGAGTTGATATTGGGTCTGTAGCATGCTGGGGTGAAGGGCTACCAAGTTTGTTCAAATGAATAACCTTGACCTTCATTCAAGGTCACAGGAGTCAAAAAGGCTAAAATATTTAAATGACTTCTTCTCAATAACCAAGAGTCCCAGGGAGTTGTTATTGGGTCTATAGAATACTGGGGTAAAGGGCTATCAAGTTTGTTCAAATGAATGACCTTGACCTTCATTCAAGGTCACAGGAGTCAAAAAGGCTAAAATCTTTAAACGACTTCTTCTCAATAACCAAGAGTCCCGGAGACCGAATTTTTGGCCTGTAGCATGCTGGGGTTAAGGGCTCTCAAGTTTGTTGAAATGAATGACCTTGCCCTTCACTTAAGATCACAGCAGTCAAAAAGGCTAAAAAAATTAAGCGACTTCCTCTCAATAACCAAGCGTCCAAGGGAGTTGATATTTGGTCTGTAGCATGCTGGGGTGAAGGGCTACCAACTTTGTTCAAATGAATGACCCTGACTCACATTCAAGGTCACGTCGATCAAGTATGCTTAAATCTTTAAATGACTTTTAGTGAATAGCTTAAGTGCCGAGAGACATTATATTGGTCATGTAGCATGCTTTCAAATAACTGCAGGATCCATATATGAAAAGATCACTGCATTGCAGGTGAGCGATTTGGGCCCATTGGGCCCTTGTTGTTTCCTACATTTATATCAAATATTATAAAATGTTGTCATCATATGTCTGCATGCACCAACACTGCCAGCTTATTTTTAGCTCACCTGGCCCGAAGGGCCGGTGAGCTTATGCCATGGTGCAGCGTCCGTCCGTCTTCCGGTGTCCGTCAACTTTTTCTTTTAATTGCTTCTAGTCCTAAAGTATTGAATGGATTTTCACCAAATTTGGTCAGGAACATCCTTGGCAGAAGGGGAACAGAGTTTGTATAAATTTTTACTCTGAACGCCCAGGGACCTGAAGGGCGGGCCAAATAGGGGAAATAGGGTTACTCCTTTAAATCACTACTAGTCATAAAGTTATGAATGAATTTGAACCAAATTTGGTCAGGAACATCCTTGGCAGAAGGTGAACAGAGTTTGTATAAATTTTTACTCTGAACCCCCAGGGGCCTGAGGGGCGGGGCCAAATAGGGGAAATAGGGTTACTCCTTTAAATCGCTACTAGTCAAAGTTATGAATGAATTTGAACCAAATTTGGTCAGTAACATCCTTGGCAGAAAGGGAACAGAGGTTGTATAAATGTTTACTCTGAACCCCCAGGGGCCTGAGGGACGGGGCCAAATAGGGGAAATAGGGTTACTCCTTTAAATCGCTACTATTCATAAAGTTATGAATGAATTTGAACCACATTTGGTCAGGAACATCCTTGGTAGAAGGGGAACAGAGTTTGTATAAATTTTTACTCTGAACGCCCAGGGACCTGAAGGGCGGGCCAAATAGGGGAAATAGGGTTACTCCTTTAAATCACTACTAGTCATAAAGTTATGAATGAATTTGAACCAAATTTGGTCAGGAACATCCTTGGCAGAAGGTGAACAGAGTTTGTATAAATTTTTACTCTGAACCCCCAGGGGCCTGAGGGGCGGGGCCAAATAGGGGAAATAGGGTTACTCCTTTAAATCGCTACTAGTCAAAGTTATGAATGAATTTGAACCAAATTTGGTCAGTAACATCCTTGGCAGAAAGGGAACAGAGGTTGTATAAATGTTTACTCTGAACCCCCAGGGGCCTGAGGGACGGGGCCAAATAGGGGAAATAGGGTTACTCCTTTAAATCGCTACTATTCATAAAGTTATGAATGAATTTGAACCACATTTGGTCAGGAACATCCTTGGTAGAAGGGGAACATAGTTTGTATAAATTTTTACTTTGAACCCCAGGGGCCTGAGGGGCAGGGCAAAATAGGGGAAATATGGTTACTCCTTTAAATCGCTACTAGTCATAAAGTATTGAATAGCTTTTCATCAAATTTGGTCAGGAACATCCTTGAGGGGAGGGGGAACAGAGTTTATATGAATTTTTACTCTGTACCCCTAGGGGCCTAAGGGGCGGGGCCAAGTAGGGGAAATAGAGATTAGTCTTTTAATTGCTACTAGTCATAAAGATTTAAATGGATTTTAACCAAATATGGTCAGGAATATTCATTGGAGAAGGGGAACCGAGTTGGTATAAATTTTTACTCTGAATCCCCAGGGGACTGAGGAGTGGGGTCCGATAGGGAAAATAGGGGTTAATCCTTTAAATCGATATTAATTATTAAGTTACGAATGGATTTTACCTAAATTTGGTCAGGAACATCCAGAGAGGAAGGGGGGAAAGAGTTTGTATAAATATTGAGGGGCCTGAGGGGCGGGGCCAAATAGGGGAAATAGAGATTAGTCTTTAAATTGTTATTTGCCATAAAGTTTTAAATGGATTTTAACTAAATTTAGTCAAGAGCATCCTTGGGAGAAGGGGAACCGAGTTTGGATAAATTTATACTCTGTACCCTCAGGGGCCTGAGGGGCGGGGCCAAATAGGGAAATAGGGGTTTATCCTTTAAATCGCTATTATTCATAAAGTTATGAATGGATTTGAACCAAATTTGGTCTGGAATATCCTTAGGGGAAGGGGGAAAGAGAGTTTATATAAATATTGACTCTGACCCCCAAGGGGCCTGAAGGGAGGGGACACAATTCTTATGTAAAAATAGGCCCAAGGGTTTTCCCCACCCTAAGGGACTTAGTTTCTTTAAACACCATTATGTTGTAAAAATAATCCATATGGTCTTTCAGAGAGTACATTTTTGTATATGTATTAACAAATTGAACATGAACATTATTTTGACATTTTGTCAAATCCAACCAGGTGAGCGATACAGGCCCCATGGGCCTCTTGTTTTTTTATTGTAATGTTTGTGGTCCTCAGTGTGAATAGCAATGTCTGTGTGTACGTGTGAATGATTTTGTAGCAAAGAAAACACTTTTATACAAGATACCTAATGAGCCAATCAACGATTCAGTTGTATTGATGTCATACATGTGGTATAACATCAAGTTCTGTACCTAATTAGAATGTGCTGAAGATATGTTCAAGAATAAAGAGTCACTTGACCATATCTTAAATCAAATCATATCAATATAATTTATCTGTCTATTCCTGATTCAGGTGCCATTGTTCAAGGTTATAGGACCAGATGTCCCTCTTCTCTAAGCAACACCTTGAAATGTAAAGTTTGTTAAAAGTTATCACATGATCTCAACAAATTTAGTTCATGTTGACGCAGTTCATGTTAATAGTATTAGCTCATGTCTGGTAATAACCCCTTACCTGGTAATAAACTCATACATGGTAATAACCCCTTACCTGGTAATAACCCCATACCTGGTAATAACCCCATACCTGGTAATAAACACATACCTGGTAATAAACTCATACATGGTAATAACCCCATACCTGGTAATAAACTCATACCTGGTAATAACCCCATACCTGGTAATAAACTCATACCTGGTAATAAACTCATACCTGGTAATAAACTCATACATAGTAATAACCCCTTACCTGGTAATAACCCCATACCTGGTAATAACCCCATACCTGGTAATAAACTCATACCTGGTAATAAACTCATACCTGGTAATAAACTCATACCTGGTAATAAACTCATACATAGTAATAACCCCTTACCTGGTAATAACCCTATACATGGTAATAACCCCATACCTGGTAATAAACACATACCTGGTAATAAACACATACCTGGTAATAAACACATACCTGGTAATAAACTCATACATGGTAATAAACACATACCTGGTAATAAACACATACATGGTAATAACCCCATACCTGGTAATAAACTCATACCTGGTAATAAACACATACCTGGTAATAAACACATACCTGGTAATAAACTCATACATGGTAATAACCCCTTACCTGGTAATAAACTCATACCTGGTAATAAACACATACCTGGTAATAAACACATACCTGGTAATAAACTCATACATGGTAATAAACACATACCTGGTAATAAACACATACATGGTAATAACCCCATACCTGGTAATAAACTCATACCTGGTAATAAACACATACCTGGTAATAAACACATACCTGGTAATAAACTCATACATGGTAATAACCCCTTACCTGGTAATAAACTCATACCTGGTAATAACCCCATACCTGGTAATAAACTCATACCTGGTAATAAACACATACCTGGTAATAAACTCATACATAGTAATAACCCCTTACCTGGTAATAACCCTATACATGGTAATAAACCCTTACATGGTAATAACTTTATACATGGTAATAACCCTATACATGGAAATAAACCCTTACCTGGTAATAACCCTATATATGGTAATAACCCCATACTTGGTAATAACCCCATACCTGGTAATAAACTCATACATAGTAATAACCCCTTACCTGGTAATAACCCCATACCTGGTAATAACCCTATACATGGTAATCGTCCAATACCTGGTAATAACCCCATGCCTGGTAATAACCCCATACCTGGCATTAAACCCATACCTGGTAATAACCCTATACATGGTAATCGTCCAATACATGGTAATAACCCTTATATGGTAATAACCCCATACCTGGTAATAACCCCATACCTGGTAATAAACTCATACCTGGTAATAAACACATACCTGGTAATAAACACATACCTGGTAATAAACTCATACATGGTAATAACCCCTTACCTGGTAATAAACTCATACCTGGTAATAACCCCTTACCTGGTAATAAACTCATACCTGGTAATAACCCCTTACCTGGTAATAACCCTATACATTGTAATAAACCCTTACATGGTAATAACCCTATACATGGTTATAACCCCATACCTGGTAATAACCCTATATATGGTAATAACCCCATACTTGGTAATAACCCCATACCTGGTAATAACCCTATACATGGTAATCGTCCAATACCTGGTAATAACCCCATGCCTGGTAATAACCCCATACCTGGTAATAACCCCATACCTGGTATTAAACCCATACCTGGTAATAACCCCATACCTGGTAATAACCCCATACCTGGCATTAAACCCATACCTGGTAATAACCCTATACATGGTAATCGTCCAATACATGGTAATAACCCCATGCCTGGTATTAAACCCATACCTGGTAATTACCCCATACCTGGTATTAAACCTATACCTGGTAATAACCCTATACATGGTAATCGTTCAATACATGGTAATAACCCTTATATGGTAATAACCCCATACCTGGTATTAAACCCATACCTGATAATAACCCTATACATGGTAATAAACACTTATATGGTAATAACCCCATACCTGGTAATAAACCATGCCTGGTAATAAACCATACCTGGTGATGAACCCATACCTGGTAATAAACCCAGTGTAATGTAGTTCATTACAAATATTAACATGTGCTATTTTATTTTATATGCAAACAGTGTTTGTATGAAAACAATCAATACCTAGGTGACCTTGTGTTGAATTATGTAATTTGAATATTTTGTATTTTAATCAGTTGCATTTAAGACTAATATATTCATGTTGAAAATTATTAAGACTGACTAATATTTCCACAATGTAATGTGGAAATAAAACAGACTTGTATTTCAACATACAATATGTGGCATTGACAAAGATTTGTATTTCCAAATACAATGTGATGAAATGTTCAGAAACATCATGAGAAAAAATTCCAATATGGTGTTAATTAAACAGGACATCAATATGTATACCTATTTTGACTTTGTGTTGTGTTACTTTTTATTGATTTGTTATTCAAGATAAACAACGAAATCGAAAAAAAAAATCTGAATTGATTTTTAGCTCACCTGCCCAAAGGGCAAGTGAGCTTATGCCGTTGTGCGTCGTCCGTCCAACGTCAAATTTTTATTTAAACAACTTTTTCTCAATAACCAAGTGGCCCAGGGACTTGATATTGGGTCTGTAGCATGCTGGAGTGAAGGGCTACCATGTTTGTTCAAATGAATGACCTTGACCTTCATTCAAGGTCAAATAGGCTATAATATTCAAACGACTTCTCAATAACCAAGAGGCCCAGGGACTTGATATTGGGCCTGTAGCATGCTTGGGTAAAGGGCTACCAAGTTCGTTCAAATAGTTGACCTTGATCTTCGTTCAAGGTCACATGGGTCAAATAGGCTAAAATTTTCAAACAACTTCTCGATAACCAAGATGCCCATGGACTTAATATAGGGCCTGTAGCATGCTGGGGTGAAGGGCTACTATGTTTGTTCAAATAAATGACCTTGACCATCATTCAAGGTCACATGGGTGAAATAGACTAAATAATCTTCCAACAACCTCTTCTCAATAACCAAGAGGCCAATGGACTTGATATTTGGCCTGTAGCATGCTGGGGTAAAGGACTAAAAAGTTTGTTCAAATGAATGACCTTGACCTTCATTCAAGGTCACGTGGGTCAAATAGGCTAAAATCTTTAAAAGACTTCTCAATAACCAAGAGGCCCAGGGACTTGATATTGCATGGGCCTGTCTGTAGCATGCATAGAGCCAAGAGTCACCAAGACCCGATCTTAGGCCAATAGTATGCTGGAATGAAGGACTAGAAAATATATTGACATGAATAAACCTAGCTTATTCTGATATTTGAATAAAGTTGTTATCAGCATAGTGTCTGTAGAAATGACATCAATCAACTGCAAATTTGCTGTAGAGCCAGGTGAGTGATATAGGCCCATTGGGCCTCTTGTTATCACATACATCGCAAATTCCCAATGAGCTTGTCGCCTTTACTGATGAACAGTTTGTAATGACATGAGATTGATCAGATTTACATCGAGTTGACTGACCAAAAGTCAAGGTCATTGGGTCAAAGTCAAGGTCAAATTTGAAATCTTTTACTGCAACATGTTGTTATACTTGATGCATTTGTCACAATTAAACAAGAACTGACCAAATTCAAGGTCACAGTGTCAAAGGTCAAAGTCAAATTGTGTCTGTACACTTATGAACATTTTGTTATGACATTTTGAAGCAAAGTTGTTCGGAATTAAACAATATAATCAACTGACCAAATACCAAGGTCACTGGATCAAAGTCCAATGTCATTTTGGGTCATAAGGTCAAATACAAAGTGGATCCATGACAAGTGTAAAGGTTTTAATAAAACAAATCAAAGCTATGAGTATCATTCTGTCCATCAAATATGGAGATGAAAGTAAACAGTTTGCTCATCATAGTTCATGTAGAATGTGTAGAATTTGCCTTAATTCTTGTGAAGTGCAAATTAGAAATGCCAAACCCAGCGATAAGGATAAATAATTTTTTGATGATTATGTGGGATAGATATGTAACCACATGATGAAAAAGTTGACCAGTCCACTGTGTCCAGGGTGATCTAAAGAGTGACGAATGCATTGAATCATCAGGATGTTGTCAGGAGATTTGTAACATTTCCTCTGACTGCTTAGCCAATCAGAAAACACCAAGCCGATTTTTGACAAACTGGAAATCTCCAGTTTGAGGACTTTCCTCAAACTGGAGATTGAGCACGGCAATATTTTTACTAAACATACTGAATTCATCAACAAAAAACACACATATTATTTTTAGCTCACCTGCCCATTTGCTTTTCCATTCAAGCAACTTCTTCTCAATAACCAGAAGGTCCAGAGACCTAATATTTGGCCTGTAGCATGCTGGGGTGAAGGGCTACACCTAGTTTGTTCAAATGAATGACCTTGACCTTCATTCAAGGTCACAGGAGTCAAAAAGGCTAAAATCTTTAAACAACTTCTTCTCGATAACCAAGAGTCCCAGGGAGTTGATATTGGGTCTGTAGCATGCTGGGGTGAAGGGCTACAAAGTTCGTTAAAATGAATGATCCCGACTCACATTCAAGGTCACGTCGATCAAATATGCTTAAATCTTTCAATTACTTCTAGTTAAGTGCCGAAACACATTATATTGGTCCTGTAGCATGCTTTCGAATAACTGCAGGATCCATATATGAAATGATCACTGCATTGCAGGTGAGCGATTTCGGCCCATTGGGCCCTTGTTCTAAAAATGACCCTGGTTCCATATTCAACATTGAAAATGGTCCCCACGAAATATTAACCCATTTCCATATCATTTCCTGGAAATGACCCCGGTTCCATATTCAACGTTGAAAATGGACCCCATGACATACTGACTCATTTCCATATTATTTTTCAAAAAATGACCCCGGTTCCATTTTCAACGTTGAAAATGGACCCCACAAAATAATAACCCATTTCCATATCATTTGCTGAAAATGACCCCGGTTCTATATTCAACATTGAAAATGGACCCCACGACATATTGACCCATTTGCATATCATTTGCTGAAAATGACCCTGGTTCCACATTCAACATTGAAAATGGACCCCCATAACATATTAACCCTTTTCAATATTAGATTTTCAAAATGACACCAGTTCCATGTTCCATATAATGTTACAGTGGATCTCTAAATAATAAACCAAAACATGTTATATGCATATCGTATAACAGTGATGAGTTAAAGCAAAGGTCATTATATGGGTTCCAAAGGGTCAAAAGTCAAACTACAATGTATTAATCAATGTCGATCAATATCACATACATTTCATATGCATATCATATTACAGTTTGAATATATACCAAAGGTCATTATATGGGTCACCAAAGGTCACAGGTCATACTCTTAATTAATTTGGTCCAATGTCATATACATTTCATATGCATATCTTATAACAGTGATAAGTTATACGAAATTTCATTATCTGGGTCACCAAAGGTCAAAGGTTAAATTTTTTATCAATGTCAACCAATATCGTGTACATGTCATATGAATATCTTATAACAGTGAGGAGTTATGTCAAAGGTCATTATATGGGTAACCAAGGGTCAAAGATCAAATTGTTAATCAATGTCAATCAATATTGTCAGAGACATATATAGAGAGATAAGTAACATCGCTATTTCCCCGTACAAGTGATGGTTCCCTTTATTCGTGACCACTCAAGCATATCCCTTATCGAGAGCAACTTGTCCCCTATCAAACGCGCGAGCACAGGTAAATCGGGCTTGGCGCATGTGTGTATCGATGTACTGGAACTTACATTATTCGACATGTTCTGGTTAATCCGCCATTACGTCAGACCAAAACATCGTCACTTTTAAAGACACACACAAAGCACATCATTTTATTTAGGCTACTACAAAAGTAACTTCATTAACCAAAAACTATCATACTAATGGGATTTAGTCTTATTGATCATGCACATTGTTGTCATTAATCCGTATTTTCGAAAATCCATTGGGTCCTATTCGACATGTCCATGTTTTGTAATTAAGCAGCCATTACATCAGACCAAAACATCGTCAATTTTAAACGCACACAAAAAGCACATCGTTTTATTTAGGCCACTACAAAAGTTACCACATTAACCAAAAACTATCATACTTATGGAATATAGTCTTGTTTATCATGCACATTGTTGTCATTAATCCTCATAGGGACTTTTCGAAAAAAATTAGAGATTCCCGCCGATCTTTCCTGCGGTGTGCTTGACTTTCATACTCAAAAAACAAACGTTTAGACAGCAAATTGTGATATATTTCATATTGATGACACTTCTGCACTGTGATATTAATAAAGTTAAAGCACATAATTAGATATTGGTGATGATTTCAAATAGAAATTATCCATAATTATGTGTCTGGTTTTCAAGTTTTCTCCAATATGGCGTCTAGTGAAGACTGAACCGTGTAGACAAGAGTCGTCAATCTCTATGGGGCGCCGTTTTACTATTTATTAACAAAACTGGATATCTATAATTCGAATTTAGGATATCCATAATTCATTTCTTGATATCCATAATTCGAATTTAGGATGTCTTAAAATGTTTTGAATTTAGGATATCCATAATTCGAAATTTGGATATCCTCAATTCATTTTTGGATATCCATAATTCGAATTTAGGATATCCATAATTCATTTTTGGATATCCAAAATTCGAATTATGGATATCCTAAATTCCATGTATTTTTGGATATCCATAATTCGATTTTGTGATATCAACAACGTTTACGAAATAGAATACAGCAGAGGAGTTCCAAAGGACAAACTTCCCCAGACAGTTAGGCCCTTACATACAACATTTACCAAAAGTTACTACTTAGGGTGCTCCGACAAGTCAACGGAGGAATTTGTACAAAACAGAACATGGCGACAGACATACTCTGGCACATTAGGGGGAAGATTTTGGCAGTGCAACGTTGTTCGCTCCATCTTGGAATCGCATTGATTCATATAGTGAAGTCCAAGGACTTCCGATCCTACGAAAAAATGCGCCCGCGGGAACAGAATGTAGCAGGGAGAAATCATTAGACAGTAAAATATTAACATTTCCCCGATTTATGGATATCCAAAATTCGAATTATGGATATATCCTAAATTCAAAGCACTTTAAGATATCCAAAATTTGATTTAATGATATCAAGAAATGATATTTGGAATTTTGGATATCCATAATTCATTTTTTGGATATCCATAATTCGAATTTTGGATATCTAATATTAATTTAGGATATCCAAAATTAATATTGGATATCCAAAATTATTTAATGATATCATAAATTCGAATTTTGGATATCCAAAAATGAATTATGGATATCCGAAATTCGAATTATGGATATCCAGTTTTGTTAATAAATAGTAAAACGGTGCCCCATAAATCTCTCTATATATGTCTCTGTAAATAATATATAGATTCTATATACCATTTATATAACAATATAAACTGGTACCGAGTTCCAATACTTTTATGTGGGTCACTATTCAACGGGGTCCATTTTCAACAAGTATGTAAAGAAAATTTGATATTTGGTTCCGTTTTCTACGGCATCCCGGTTCCATAAAATATCACCCCGATATCATTTGCACAAAACACGTTTGTGTGTCATTTATGGTGTCAGGTCATGTGCGAGTCCATTTAATGGACGTATGTTCTCATTATCTTTCCTTTTTTACGACCATCTTTGTTATTTCAATTAATATCTTTGTGCAGGGACGCCCCTGCTTTGTATAAGTAGTAAGTATTTTATTTTTACACGAAATAATTTATGTGATCATAAGTGTGGAATACTTACCGCACCAAACGTATTCAAGCGTCTCAAGTACCAAGAGGTCGCCACAATCGCTCGTAGCGTTGTTGACAAAGAAGGAGGGAATTCGAATTTCAACAAGTGATCGTTGCAAATATCCCAAGTCATGGAAGCAGCAAGGGATTGGGTTGTCGGCATGTTCAAAGAACATGTCGATGTATTTACGTCAGACATGACAGTGACCGTGGCGACGGCCATTAATATCGTATTGTTGCTAGTTCTTGTGCCGTTTGGAGCCAAATTTATGGTGAAAGGACTGACATTTGTTATGGTGTTGGAGGGGATCTTCTTTCTCCTCTTTCCAGAAATAGGCTTCAGATTATTTGCTGCGGTAAGAGGAATGCTCAGAAATTTATTTATACGAAATGGTAATTTATTAGATATAGTAGGATATTTCAATACTCGGTTTTCAGATTCAGTTTGAAAGATAGAAAATCTATGTCGATACAGAAAATCCAGCATTTCTACCAACATGATTATTATGCCGTACTCAGAGAACATTCAACTGCAACTTACTTAACAGAGACCTGTGTTTTTGGCCATTGACCTATAAATAGTATACCCAAATAATTCGGGACACATAAAAGGGCCATTGATGGGTCATACTAAAGACGGGAATATATACAGGACCTGAATATATTTCGACTAATTTAACACTCACACTTCCTGTATACACATGACATGTGGTTGTCATATGAACATACCTAGTGTGTTCCAAATTTTGAATAGGGGTAACTTTCGAAATCGCTAATTTCAGTATCCATAAGACTGTTCATCAGCATTCATAGTGATTAGTGATGTCACTATGTCCAGTTCAGGCGCTCCTCCCACTGATGGTCTGACTGACTTTGGTGGTTTGAATTGTCTACGACTCACTACAAAAGGCAGATTTAGTAGTTAATTTCTTCCTTATTTTTCGACCAAATTTTAAATTTCGTGTACCAAAATGAAGATTGAATTATTGAATAATTTTTCACTGATCTGACAATATCAATAGTTATCAGTTCACCTGTATGTTTTTCATTATATAATTAATGCAAGCAAATAATTAAGATTCAACCAGTGCAGGTGGCCAAATCTGTATTTCTGACCAGTGTGATGTCAGCATGAATGACCCTATTAGAGTAATTATCTTTGTATCTACTAAATTTAAGTCAGTGACATAATTTACATTATACAAGATTTTAAAAAAAAAAGGATGTGAATTAAGTAGGTATAGGTGACTAAAGTGTTCAACATAACTTTTAGGGTCAATGAAGTTTTAACAAGTTTTTCAATGACATTATAAACATTGTTTTCATCAAAGCAGGTAATTTTTTTTTTTTTTATTTGACATTTACAAATAAACTTTTTAAGTGTTGGACAATTAAATTTATATTATTTTGAAAAACAAATACTGAAAATGTGTATTTTAAACCATCCTTTGTGGTTGACTAATTAAATTTTAACATTATGGATTATTTAGCAGTCCAACCTGCGCCCAATATGTTTTTGCCAAACATTCAGTTAAAAATTAAGGACTTGATCAGGATGTCACGTTTACCCTTGATTTTTAGCAATTCAAATGTCAACCCACTCCTTATCAGAAATTTGAAGGACAAAATATATGTCAAATACTTATAGACATTTTTGTATATACATATATACAATGTATATATATATATTTAACTTAACATTTAAATGCAAAGCGTTAAACTGATAAAAATATTTCTTCCATTCCTAGGAAAATGTGGATCCTGATGTCCTCCACCTTCAAGAAATCCGCTCCATTGGGATAAATGACCTTGCGATTGGCATGACCTTCTTCCTGACTATGAAGAGTTCAGATAACACTGTTCATAGCAGTTACCTTTTGTCCATGACTCTGGTGGGTGTTAAATCTGTAGTATTTATTAGGTCATCTGACCCAAAGGGTCAGGATGACCTATAGTCATCGTGCTTCGTCCGTCGTCCGCCGTCCGCCGTCCGTAAACTTTTTCTTTCAAAACGCTACTCCTCCTTAACGCTTGGGTGGATTACTTCCAAATTTGGTTTGAAGCATCATTGGGGGAGGGCAATCATATTTTATATAAATGAGGCTGGTCTGACCCCTGGGGCCAGAAGGGCGGGGCGCCGAAAAGGGAACTTAGGTGAATATTGCTATAAAATCCTACTCCTCCTTTACCCTTGGGTGGATTACAACTAAATTTGGTTGGAAACATCATTGGGGGAGGGCAGTCATATTTTATATAAATGAAGTTGGTGTGACCCCTGGGGCCTGAGGGGCGGGGCCCCAAAAGGGGAACTTTGATGAAATTTTGCTATAAAATCCTACTCCTCCTTAACCCTTTGGTGGATTTCAACCAGATATTGTGTGAAACATCATTGGGGGAGGGTGGTCATATTTTATATAAATGAGGCTGGTGTGGCCCCTGGGGCCTGAGGGGCGGGGCCCCAAAAGGGGAACTTTTATGAAATTTTGCTATAAAATCCTACTCCTCCTTAACCCTTTGGTGGATTTCAACCAGATATTGTGTGAAACATCATTGGGGGAGGGTGGTCATATTTTATATAAATTAGGCTGGTGTGGCCCCTGGGGCCAGAAGGGCAGGGCCCCAAAAGGGGAACTTTGATGAAATTTTGCTTTACAATACTACTCCTCCTAACCCCCATAGTGAATTATTACCAAATTTGGTGTGAAACATCATTGGAGGAGGACAATCATATTTTATATAAATGAGGCTGGTTTGACCCCTAGGGCCAGAGGGGCGGGGCCCCAAAAGGGGAACTTTGGTGAATTTTTGCTATAAATCCTACTTCTCTCTAACCCTTGGGTGGATTAATACGAAATATAGTGTGAAACATCCTTTGGGAAGGGTGGTCATATTTTATATAAACGAGGCTAGTGAGACCCCTGGGGCCTTAGGGGCAGGGCCCCAAAAGGGGAACTTTGGTGAATATTTTCTGTTAAATCCTAATCCTCCCTAACCTTTTGGTGGATTACAACCTAATTTGATGTGAAATATAAGGTGACGGCAATCATATTTTTTAATGAGACAGGTTTGACCCCTGGGGAAAAAAAGATGGGGCAAAAGGAGCGCTTAGGTTAAACATTTCTTTAAAATGCAATTCCTCCTTAATGCCTTAATTGATTACAACTATATTTAGCATGAAACATCATTGGGGAAAGGCAATCCTAATTGATATAAATGAGTCTTGTCTGACCCATTAGGACACAGAGGGGCATGCCCCAAAAATGGGAACTTGGCTAAAATTTTGCTTTATGATGCTGCTCTTCCTGGACAAGCTAAATGGATAAAAACCAAATTTGATCTAAAACATAACTGGCTGCGATAAATGATTTATGGTAATAATGCTGGATTGAGGGGTGTGTCCCTGCTGTAAGTGTAAGTGTTTGTCAGATGACCGTTAAGGCCCATGGGCCTCTTGTATTATAAATGACAGTGATTTTTTTTGGCCAGATCTACAGCCGACTTTAGGCTGTTTCCCCTTGCCAAAAAAAGTTGTATTTTCCCAATTTTGAAACATCATTTTTCCCAATTTAAAAAAAAAAAATTGTATTGAATTTCAATCTGGTTATCTGTATTGTAGTTCATTCCTAGAATATGTGAATATTATGGTACGATAGTTGATCATCATACACGTGAACAGTAGACTGACAAATTTACTTCCGCGATAGGCAAGTTGGCCTCAATTAGTCGTATAAACGGTATAAGGGAGGTAACTCTAATCCTGATCACTGTTGCGCTTTCCACAAATGACATGCAGGCAAGCGTTTCAGAGAGTCCGTAGACAAACACCAAGATGAAAACAAGAAAACTTCCTTTGTTTTGTAGTCTAAGTAATAACCCAGGATGCTTGCTACTGACTCTTCATATCATGAGGCAGACTAGAAAAGCCAATAAATGAAGTGTTTTGACTTATTTAAGTATTTTGTCATTATTTGCTATTTTCCCAAATTCACCAAACACCGCAATTATTTTCCCAATTGAAAAGGCATAGGCTGTTGAAAAAATTACCTGAAAAAAACACTGAATGATGATAAAATCTGCATATGTATCAATATTCAGAAATAATGATTCTTTAACTTTAAGATATAAGTGTATTGCAGATTCTGAGGTTCTAAAAATAGTCATGATACCAATATTGTGAACTAACAATTCTTTAATCTAGATATAAGTGTATTGCAGATTCTGGGGTTCTAAGATAAAATAGTCCTAATGTATTTGAGGAAAAATTAATAAATCGTGACATACAGTCAAACCTGTCATATGTGACCTTCCAAGGGAGTCATTAAAAAAGGTCACATATGACAGGTGGTCTCTTAATCCAGGTTCAAAGAAAATGACCCGAAAAGTAAAGTTCATAATTATTCTGCCACATATGTAAAATTTATCAGCTACAAGTATTAGTACATATATGAAAAGGAATTACCTCAGTCATCAATTAAGATTGTGTATATAATCAAATCTGTAAGAGACTTCTTGAGGAAAACGAAAGAAAGAAAAAAAAAAGAAAAAAAAAGAAAAAGAAAAATCACTATTCACTTTATGAAATAAAATGCTTATAATAATGAACAATATATAAAAATATCCCCATTTCTACATATGAAGTACAATACATGTATCTGTTTTTATAAATTTAATTAAGTTTCTTTTATTTTCATTGATATATATATAATTATATTTAAATTATTTTAGCATGTTACAATAAAAAATGAATATTTTTAAAAACAAAAAATAATCAAAGAGTTTGAATGGCTAATTTGATTATTTCCAGTGCCTGATACATTTCCAAAAAAAAAAAAAAAACTTTTTTTTTTTTTTTGCATTCCTGAATTCCTGGTCCGGACTTCCGTCCGGATTATTAGTCACGTAACTGCATTTCCTTCATAACGATGGAGACGTTTTTAACTTGCAAATATCTGTCCTAATGTCTCAAAAAGAACATAAATTCCAGTTAAACAGTAAGTTGACTGTTTGTTCACTCTTTTTGAATACTTCCCAAGCAAATGTTTGTTTTTCTATCTATCAAAATTTCGTGAAAATCGTCTGAATGGCGAGGACGTTTTTTCGCCATATCCCATCTCCTTCTTTCATTCTTTAGAAGTAAAATACAGTTTCGTTCGTTTTTGGGTGTTATCAGAGCAAATATAATCAATTCAGTACATTTTTTGAGACAGAATAAGACATTTCATGCATTTCTGAAGTATTTTTTAATCTTTAAAAACAGATAAGTTCGTCCGGTTTCTTCTTGATTATGACTTCTGCTTCCGTTTTAAAACTCGGAAAGTCGCTGAAAAAAGTCGCTTTTCAGCATTTGGGACACGGAAATGACGGTCGTTAGTCGCGTCTGACAGGTAGTCGCTTAATTCAGGTCACTAGTATAGTAAATAACGTTGGGAGGAAAAAGTACGGTCGCATATGAAAGGAAGTCGTTTAATTCAGGTGGTCGCTAAGGCAGGTTTGACTGTATTTTATATATCATCTAATAGTCACAGTGATAGCCATAATTGCACATACACAAAATGTCATTTGATTTGTATTCTAAATTGTTATATTTCATATTCTAGCATGCATGTATAAAAAAAAAATAAGTACATTGCAATCGCATATAGTGACAAGTAACATGGTGCTGTGGCTGCCCTGCCTGGATACTTGCTCCCATTAAATCATTTGAACTGATCATGATATAGCGATAACGATATCGCACGTTTTAATGAATATTACATTTCATATTGTAGTGTATGGGATGTTCTTTACTGGTGCAAGGTGCTTCATTGGCCAAGGGAAACTCCAAGTTCAATTCTAATGTAAGTACATGTACATGGTATACATATATATAAAGTAACAAAATGATGCACATGAGGTTAAAAAAATAATATGTAAAACTGCAGTCAACATTGGAATAGGCAGTTCCAATATATGATTTTCAATAAAAAAACAATTCTTTCAGGTAATGTTTTGAATGTTGATTTTTTTCCTTTGATATTTCGATACTCCAAACACATCAACATGAAGCAATCTGCCATAATTTTATGACAATCTCCATTGAAAGCTCTGTCTCAATAAAAAAAAACTCTGACATGCATGACAAATACAAAAAGAACTAGGTCTGCGTTCAAAATTGAGTCACAGCTGAAGTATAGTATGTCTGAATACAACTTTAGATTTAAGTGAGTAATGAGTAATATATATCTTGTCCAGTTGCCTGGATCAAATGGATCAGATTAAAATTGGACATGTACATATTGAAATACATGTATCTCTTGGGACCTTAACCAGTAATCTCCTTTTCATATGCCTGTGAAAAAAAAATGTCTTTGAAACTTGCAAGGCTTGATAGTTAATAATCATGATATATATTGTACTATGTCAGTTTCTCCTTTGATAGCAGTTTTAGTAATTGGTTTTATTATATTTCAACTAAAAGTTATTGCCCCTTCGTTTATTTCAGTATTTGAATAATATCTGCAGATAACTTTTATTTTTGCAATTTCTTTAAAACTGAGTATGCTTTTTGATGATCATGATACATGTACATGTATATAGTTACGTTTTTATGGCCACATACTGATTTGATAATTTTTGCATATATCAGGATTTATATATAAGTTGTTTAACTTTCTGAAAGAGTAATTGCTTTGTTTATTTTTTAATCTTGTATATGGAGAATTTTTATTTTGTTTTAAACTGATCTCTAGGAAATATGATAACTTATAATTATACTTACATGTAGTTGGTTTTGTTACCATCACATATAAATATGAATAAATGTATAATAATAATGCTGTATGAATATTTTACAGATGCAGAACTTAGGGTGTACATGTCGTTTTGGTTTGGTTCGGACTGCTTGTATTCCACTCCATCAGACAAAAGGAATGGGGAGGCTATGTTGAAGTCTCTACCTCTCGTCGAAATACTCATCTTCGACTGGACTTTGTGATCTGGTTTTTGTTTGGTATAATAGCAGTAGTCTTCCCACAAAAATTATATGCATGTCAAGTGGTAAGTTTTTCAAGGTTTACACATACATGAACAAATACTCAGATATGTACAATGTCTTGATTTATTTTCCCCTGAACAATGTTAAATTTTCAGAAATTTGACCCGTTGTATTTTATTAGTTGATAGTTAATGTTGTTTTAAAATTTTAAGTAAATGATTTTCAAGGTTTATAGTTAGTCGAATCTATAGAAAAAATTCAATAGAGTACAAATTAATCTGTATGAATGTCCATAATTATAAAGCTGACAAATCAGGATGTTAAGTAAGGTTGAAATTATTAAAATATTAAGCATAAAAGAAGTATTCTACTAGTTATTATCAAAACCAAAAGCATCATCGAACTACTTAAGGTAAACTTTGTTAACATTGCACTTGACTTTGTAGGTTTCATCAATGACACTGGATGCTACACATGCTCACAATGCCAGGTTAATGGGGGTAGGATTCATCACAATGGCTTTCATGGCAGCGAGAGCGTCGAATTTCTTGCGGGAAGATGACAAGAAAGCGGTCCTACTCAGTCATGCATTTGTATGTATTTATTAAGATACATCAGGGTTCAATCCAGTGATTGCAAATGTCAAATTTTGCGCATATGAAATAAGAAAAAATTATTGGGGATAAAAATGTGACTCCGGCGATATTTTGGTGATTAGAAAAATTGTCAGTTTTCCAAAACAAATTTTTACAAGTCAAACAAATTATTGATAAATAATCAAATACTGGTCAAAACTTGACCTAATCAGAGAGAATTTCAAAAGCTGGTGTGAACCCTGTTATTAGCTCACCTGCCCGAAGGGCAAGTGAGCTTATGCCATGGTGCGGCGTCCGTCGTCCGTCCGTCTGTCCGGCCGTCCGGCCGTCCATCCGGCGTCAACTTTTTCATTTAAACAACTTCTTCTCAATAACCAAGAGGCCCAGGGACTTGATATTGGGCCTGTAGCATGCTGGGGTGAAAGGCTACCAAGTTTGTTCAAATGAATGACATTGACCTTCATTCAAGGTCACATGGGTCAAAAAGGCTATAATCTTCAAACGACTTCTTCTCAATAACCAAGAGGCCCAGGGACTTGGTATTGGGCCTGTAGCATGCTGGGATGAAGGGCTACCAAGTTTGTTCAAATAAATGACCTTGACCATCATTCAAGGTCACATGGGTCAAATAGGCCATAATCTTCAAACGACTTCTTCTCAATAACCAAGAGGCCCAGGGACTTGATATTGGGCCTGTAGCATGCTGGGGTGAAGGGCTACCAACTTTGTTAAAATAAATGACCTTGACCTTCATTCAAGGTCACATGGGTCAAATAGGCTATAATCTTCAAATGACTTCTTCTCAATAACCAAGAGGCCCAGGAACTTGATGTTGGGCCTGTAGCATGCTGGGGTGAAGGGCTACCAAGTTTGTTCAAATAAATGACCTTGACCATCATTCAAGGTCACATGGGTCAAATAGGCTATAATCTTCAAACAACTTCTTCTCAATAACCAAGAGGCCCAGGGACTTGATATTGGGCCTGTAGCATGCTGGGGTGAAAGGCTACCAAGTTTGTTCAAATGAATGACATTGACCTTCATTCAAGGTCACATGGGTCAAATAGGCTATAATCTTCAAATGGCTTCTTCTCAATAACCAAGAGGCCCAGGGACTTGGTATTGGGCCTGTAGCATGCTGGGGTGAAGGGCTACCAAGTTTGTTAAAATAAATGACCTTGACCTTCATTTAAGGTCACATGGGTCAAATAGGCTATAATCTTCAAACGACTTCTTCTCAATAATCAAGAGGCCCAGGGACTTGGTATTGGGCCTGTAGCATGCTGGGATGAAGGGCTAACAAGTTTGTTCAAATAAATGACCTTGACCATCATTCAAGGTCACATGGGTCAAATAGGCTATAATCTTCAAACAACTTCTCCTCAATAACCAAGAGGCACAGGGACTTGATATTGGGCCTGTAGCATGCTGGGATGAAGGGCTACCAAGTTTGTTCAAATAGATGACCTTGACCTTCATTCAAGGTCACATGGGTCAAATAGGCTATAATATTCAAACGACTTCTTCTCAATAACCAAGAGGCCCAGGGACTTGGTATTGGGCCTGTAGCATGCTGGGATGAAGGGCTACCAAGTTTGTTCAAATAAATGACCTTGACCATCATTCAAGGTCACATGGGTCAAATAGGCCATAATCTTCAAACGACTTCTTCTCAATAACCAAGAGGCCCAGGGACTTGATATTGGGCCTGTAGCATGCTGGGGTGAAGGGCTACCAACTTTGTTAAAATAAATGACCTTGACCTTCATTCAAGGTCACATGGGTCAAATAGGCTATAATCTTCAAATGACTTCTTCTCAATAACCAAGAGGCCCAGGAACTTGATGTTGGGCCTGTAGCATGCTGGGGTGAAGGGCTACCAAGTTTGTTCAAATGAATGACATTGACCTTCATTCAAGGTCACATGGGTCAAAAAGGCTATAATCTTCAAACGACTTCTTCTCAATAACCAAGAGGCCCAGGGACTTGGTATTGGGCCTGTAGCATGCTGGGATGAAGGGCTACCAAGTTTGTTCAAATAAATGACCTTGACCATCATTCAAGGTCACATGGGTCAAATAGGCCATAATCTTCAAACGACTTCTTCTCAATAACCAAGAGGCCCAGGGACTTGATATTGGGCCTGTAGCATGCTGGGGTGAAGGGCTACCAACTTTGTTAAAATAAATGACCTTGACCTTCATTCAAGGTCACATGGGTCAAATAGGCTATAATCTTCAAATGACTTCTTCTCAATAACCAAGAGGCCCAGGAACTTGATGTTGGGCCTGTAGCATGCTGGGGTGAAGGGCTACCAAGTTTGTTCAAATAAATGACCTTGACCATCATTCAAGGTCACATGGGTCAAATAGGCTATAATCTTCAAACAACTTCTTCTCAATAACCAAGAGGCCCAGGGACTTGATATTGGGCCTGTAGCATGCTGGGGTGAAAGGCTACCAAGTTTGTTCAAATGAATGACATTGACCTTCATTCAAGGTCACATGGGTCAAATAGGCTATAATCTTCAAATGGCTTCTTCTCAATAACCAAGAGGCCCAGGGACTTGGTATTGGGCCTGTAGCATGCTGGGGTGAAGGGCTACCAAGTTTGTTAAAATAAATGACCTTGACCTTCATTTAAGGTCACATGGGTCAAATAGGCTATAATCTTCAAACGACTTCTTCTCAATAATCAAGAGGCCCAGGGACTTGGTATTGGGCCTGTAGCATGCTGGGATGAAGGGCTAACAAGTTTGTTCAAATAAATGACCTTGACCATCATTCAAGGTCACATGGGTCAAATAGGCTATAATCTTCAAACAACTTCTCCTCAATAACCAAGAGGCACAGGGACTTGATATTGGGCCTGTAGCATGCTGGGATGAAGGGCTACCAAGTTTGTTCAAATAGATGACCTTGACCTTCATTCAAGGTCACATGGGTCAAATAGGCTATAATATTCAAACAACTTCTTCTCAATAACCAAGAGGCCCAGGGACTTGATATTGGGCCTGTTTGTAGCATGCTTAGAGCCAAGAGTCGCCAAGAACCTATCTTAGGCCAATAGTATTCTGGAATGAAGGACTAGAAAATATATTGACATGAATTAACCTGGCTTACTCTGATATTTAAATAAAGTTGTTATCAGCATAGTATCTGTAGAAATGACCTCAATCAGCTGCAATTTTGTGTAGAGGCAGGTGAGCGATACAGGCCCATTGGGCCTCTTGTATAACACTATGATACATATGTGAATATAAATGAATGATACCAAACTGTGATGTTTAAATCTTAAAAAACGTAGTGTACTGTATAGGGCTGTATCCCAATAGATATATTTTTCGGCATAGCCGTAAAATATTCTTTTGGCCCCGGATATGACACGCCAGGTGGCGTTTCTGGTCAAGATGAAGTATGTGATTGGTCAATGTAGCGGTAAATGCAAAATGCAGACATGTAGTTAAAAACGAAACAAAGTTAAGATTGAATGTGAGCTGAATAATTGGATGTATTTTTTTCAAATGACACATTAAACTTATATTCCTAATTCAAATGCAGTCTTATCACCAAAAATGATTCAAACTGATTTGTTATCATTGCTGAAACGCATTAGTTCGTTAATTTATCTCACCAGCAGTTTTACATTATAACCACCAGAATTAAAACTATGCCGTTTATCTTTTTTATAGATATTTCTTGTTTGCTACTGATGTTTGCAGTGAATCTTGATTCTTTAAGTCCAGTAATAGAAACCATAATTTAAGGCCATTACAAGTTAATTCAGTGTTGCCAGGCCAGACAAGACGCGGACAGTGGAATTGACCTGAAACATTCTTAATTTTGCAATCAAATGTCATGTTTAAAGTTGATTTTATATTATAACGGCTGTAAGCCTTGCTGTCAGACATATTGTTTAGATTAGATTTTATTCTGTAACAGGCTTGTGTCCTATTGCTGATCACCATGGGCCTAAACCAGATCCTGACCACCACCTTCACAGTGTGGCATGCAGCCTTTGGAATGGTCACTGTATTCCTCACATTTGTCAATGCCATTCTGGGATCAGACCCAAAACAACTGGCAAAAACTGCCAGACAGCAGCTGGCCAAGCTTGCACCAGTAAAACAGGATTGAAGTGTAAACCCATACTGAAATTTGAAGCACACAACCATGGCAGCAACGACATGCATCATTAATTTGGCAGCAAATATATACTCGCATCATTGATTTGATGGCAGCAAGTATTTACTCGCATCATGGATTTGATGGTGGCAAGTATGTACTCGCATCATTGATTTGATGGCGGCAAGTATTTACTCCCATCATTGATTTGATGGCAGCAAGTATTTACTCGCATCATTAATTTGATGGCAGCAAGTATTTACTCCCATCATTGACTTGATGGCAGCAAGTATTTACTCGCATCATTAATTTGATGGCAGCAAGTATTTACTCGCATCATTAATTTGATGGCAGCAAGTATTTACTCGCATCATTGATTTGATGGCAACAAGTATTTACTCCCATCATTGATTTGATGGCAGCAAGTATTTACTCCCATCATTAATTTGATGGCAGCAAGTATTTACTCGCATCATTGATTTGATGGCAACAAGTATTTACTCCCATCATTGATTTGATGGCAGCAAGTATTTACTCCCATCATTGACTTGATGGCAGCTATCAATACTCCTCTTGCTTCATTAACTTGGCAGCATCAGCTCAATATTGAAACTTTGGTCATTATGAATGTAGACGTATTTCCATTGAATTTGTAAAGAGTATAGAATTGTTATTTCCTCATATCAAGTTGGAGTCTGAAACTTTTCTCAGGAAAACCACTTGACATTAACACTTTTAAATGCTGGTGCAGTGCATAATGCTTATGCATGAATGTCAAAATTACATTTTGAGTGTGCAATATGCAGTAAATGTCAAAATTCCAGGTGTGCAATATGCACTGATATCAAATATCAATAGGTACATGTATGTATGTATGTATGTATGTATGTATATGTACTTACCACAGTCTGTGTAATTTCTGGTAAACATCAGTGATGTTATTCCGTAAAGCTCATTTTGTTACCAAGAAGAGAACCAAATGCACTATACAAATGGACACAAATAATGGTGGGAATAAGAAATGAATAAAAAATGTTTAATACCAAATTTTGACAGGCACATATTGTGTATTAAAGTTACAAGTTACATAGCCAAAACATTATTGTCAACACCAGATGTACAGAGTATTTGAATCAAAGTCTTCAGTATTTTTTATATAAGTATTAAAGAATTTTAAGAAAGTTCCTTGGCTCAGATTTCGACATTATATTAAGGAATATTGATGAAACTGAGACCAAGACCTTGGTGTTGATGTGGCCATTATAAAACAGGCCGTGCTCTTTGTAAAGTTTGTTGAACTATGCATTTACGCATTGTTTTAATTGACATTATTTACTTGAATGTTCATCGTCATTTGAGGTTAATTGTCTTCATTTTATTTCTGATTTGGTTTTATATTACACAAATGTTTAAAGTTTGTTTTAACACTTATTGATGTGTTTATCGGGTCACTCTGTAGTAATGTATTACAAGTGTACATGTAAAATATGTCACAGAAATGTGGCATATATCCTTAAGGAGAGTCGTTTTTGTGTCACCTGCAAAAATGCAGGTAGATATCACTATGTCCGTGTCGGTCAGTGGCAGTGTCCGCATAGAGGTTTCCATGGGATAACTTAAGTTCCTGAGGGCTGTTCAAACAAAAACTTCATTCAGATCTTCCGTCCCAAAAGTGCTTGCTTGGGATGGCTTTTCATGTCACCATTGGTCAAAGGTCAAGGTCACTGTTACTAAAAATAGAAAATTTGTTTCCTTGTGTTAACTCCAGTTCCTTTGGCCCATTAAACTCAATTTGCATGCAGGTTTTACCACAAGTCCTTGCATGGGCTTGTTTTTTTTACTAATCCAAAGGTCAAAGATCAAGGTCACTGTTACTATAGAAAGAAAATATGGTACTAGATTAAGAAATATCAAATTTGTTTCCTTGTGATAAATCAAGATCCTTTGTGCCATTTCTTCGTAATCACCGAGCTTTCTGTGCAGGTGACACATCCACTTCCATGGAATTCTTCTTTAAGGTAGACCGACCCTTCGGGTTTCCTCTGATAGATCTCCTTAATTTTATTTGTATTTCAATGTTAATTATGCTCTTATCACAAAAAGCACATAAAAAAAATATGTCACCACGTTCGCTTTACTACCAGGGCCACATAAAGATACACTTTTTTTTTTTGTGTACGTATTAATTAATAGAGAGCGCAGCTCGAACGGGCGCAGCTCGAACGGGCAAAGCCCGTTCGCATAGCGAACTTAATGGTAGAGATGTCTCGGAAACCCCCCTTTTCCCCGAATATACTTAAGAGTTCAAAAACTTTCTCAGTAACCGGAAACAGGAAGTCACGACAAGATCCAGTGTTGCGCAAGACTGTATTCAAAGTCACATTCTCGGGAGATAACAAAATATCAACATTTTAAAAATATGCAAATGTTTGACTTCACACTAGTTAGAATTTGTTTATAAAATTTATCTCGAACAATTTCTTAATTTTTAGCTTGAGCTTATGCCGTGGCGCGGCGTCCGTCGTCCGTCCGGCCGTCCAGCCGTCCGTCCGGCGTCAACTTTCCATTCAAGCAACTTCTTCTCAATAACCAAAAGGCCTAGAGACCTAATATTGGGCCTGTAGCATGCTGGGGTGAAGGGCTACCAAGTTTGTTCAAATGAATGACCTTGACCTTCATTCAAGGTCACAGGAGTCAAAAAGGCTAAAATCTTCAAACGACTTCTTCTCAACAACCAACAGTCCCAGGGAGTTGATATTGGGTCTGTAGCATGCTGGGGTAAAGGGCTACCAAGTTTGTTCAAATGAATGACCTTGACTTTCATTCAAGGTCACAGGGGTCAAAAAGGCTAAAAAAAATTAGACAACTTCTTCTAAATAGCCAAAAGACCCAGGGACTTGATATTGGGTCTGTAGCATGCTGGGGTGAAGGGCTACCAAGTTTGTTCAAATGAATGACCTTGACCTTCATTCAAGGTCACAGGAGTCAAAAAGGCTAAAATTTTTAAACGACTTCTTCTCAATAACCAAGAGTCCCAGGGACTTGATATTGGGTCTGTAGCATGCTGGGGTAAAGGGCTACCAAGTTTGTTCAAATGAATGACCTTGACTTTCATTCAAGGTCACAGGAGTCAAAAAGGCTAAAATCTTTAAACGACTTCTTCTCAATAACCAAGAGTCCCAGGGAGTTGATATTGGGTCTGTAGCATGCTGGGGTGAAGGGCTACCAAGTTTGTTCAAATGAATGACCTTGACCGTCATTCAAGGTCACAGGAGTCAAAAAGGCTAAAATCTTTAAACGACTTCTTCTCAATAACCAAGAGTCCCAGAGGCCTAATATTTGGCCTGTAGCATGCTGGGGTGAAGGGCTCCCAAGTTTGTTCAAATGAATGACCTTGACTTTCATTCAAGGTCACAGGAGTCAAAAAGGCTAAAATCTTTAAACGACTTCTTCTCAATAACCAAGAGTCTCAGGGAGTTGATATTCGGTCTGTAGCATGCTGCGGTAAAGGGCTACCAATTTTGTTCAAATGAATGACCTTGACCTTCATTCAAGGTCACAGGGGTCAAAAAGGCTAAAATCTTTAAACAACTTCTTCTCAATAACCAAGAGTCCCAGGGAGTTGATATTGGGTCTGTAGCATGCTGGGGTGAAGGGCTACCAAGTTTGTTCAAATGAATGACCTTGACTTTCATTCAAGGTCACAGGAGTCAAAAAGGCTAAAATCTTTAAACGATTTCTTCTCAATAACCAAGAGTCCCAGAGACCTAATATTTGGCCTGTAGCATGCTGGGGTGAAGGGCTACCAAGTTTGTTCAAATGAATGACCTTGACCTTCATTCAAGGTCACAGGGGTCAAAAAGGCTAAAATCTTCAAACGACTTCTTCTCAATAACCAACAGTCCCAGGGAGTTGATATTGGGTCTGTAGCATGCTGGGATGAAGGGCTACCTAGTTTGTTCAAATGAATGGCCTTGACCTTCATTCAAGGTCACAGGGGCCAAAAAGGCTAAAATCTTTAAACGACTTCTTCTCGATAACCAACAGTCCCAGAGACCTAATATTTGGCCTGTAGCATGCTGGGGTAAAGAGCTACCAAGTTTGTTCAAATGAATGACCTTGACTTTCATTCAAGGTCACAGGAGTCAAAAAGGCTAAAATCTTTAAACGACTTCTTCTCAATAACCAAGAGTCCCAGAGACCTAATATTTGGCCTGTAGCATGCTGGGGTGAAGGGCTACCAAGTTTGTTCAAATGAATGACCTTGACTTTCATTCAAGGTCACAGGAGTCAAAAAGGCTAAAATCTTTAAACAACTTCTTCTCAATAACCAAGAGTCCCAGAGAGTTGATATTGGGTCTGTAGCATGCTGGGGTAAAGGGCTACCAAGTTTGTTCAAATGAATGACCTTGACCTTCATTCAAGGTCACAGGGGTCAAAAAGGCTAAAATCTTTAAACAACTTCTTCTCAATAACCAAGAGTCCCAGGGAGTTGATATTGGGTCTGTAGCATGCTGGGGTGAAGGGCTACCAAGTTTGTTCAAATGAATGACCTTGTTTATATTCAAAACGTAACGGTATAATTTTCAACGAAAATATTTCCGGTGTTTTACGAGTGCAGCTCCGGTCCGTTCGAGTTGCATACCACGTGATGTGTGGACTCGGTAAACTTCGGCAGATCTCGCGGTATTCAAGGAGTAATTTTAGGCATGGCCTATGTGAGAGCGCAGCAATCCCGGTGCCCATGAAATTCGAGAAACAAGCACACATAATCTAGTCTACTAGAATAGTAAATCCCACGTGATTTGTTTCATCTATGCGGAACGTAGAGTACAGTTTCCGATGGTGTGAAATGTAAAACAGACTGGTCGTATCACTGCCTCAAATATCATGTGAATTTAAATACATGCTTTATTTAGCGTAAGATATATATATAAAATATATATAATATTGTAATGTTTTTAAAACTCGAGGATCAAGACCGTGATTTCGATGCTAATCTATTTATGGTGGTCACGTGACTCCTCGAATACCGCGAGATCTGCCGAAGTTAGCCGAGTCCACACATCACGTGGTATGCAACTCGAACGGACCGGAGCTGCACTCGTAAAACACCGGAAATATTTTCGTTGAAAATTATACCGTTACGTTTTGAATATAAAAAATTAAGAAATTGTTCGAGATAAATTTTATAAACAAATTCTAACTAGTGTGAAATCAAACATTTGCATATTTTTAAAATGTTGATATTCTCCCGAGAATGTGACTTTGAATACAGTCTTGCGCAACACTGGATCTTGTCATGACTTCCTGTTTCCGGTTACTGAGAAAGTTTTTGAACTCTAAGTATATTGGGGGAAAAGGGGGGGTTTCCGAGACATCTCTACCATTAAGTTCGCTACGCGAACGGGCTTTGCCCGTTCGAGCTGCACTCTCTATAATTTGAATGAAGGCAAAGCCTTAGAAGAGCGCAGCTATGACAGTAATCACTCACCGTAACATGTATATACTAACACATTTTCAGATTTTATATTTTTTTTAGCATTACTGTCACGCAAACGCTTGCATCATCCAGTAATAACAGGCTATTATGGGTAAAAAAAAACTCTATTTTAAGCTCTGATTTCATATCATCATTTGTCAGAAAATATTGGAATGTTGTTTACATGAATTGTAATGTATGTCAGGACTCAAACTTTTCATAGCCATTGGGGCCAACACTAAGAAATTTTACATAGACCGACCAGGTTTTCTATAGCCTCAGGCCATCGTTGTCCTGATGTGAATTTCATTGTCTTTACTTTGCATTGTTGGATTCCAAATGATCGTGCACTTAATAATGGCATCAGTATTCTACTGCCATATTTCTTTGCTACTAACAACGTAAAAGGGCAGAAGGTTTTGGCCTTGTAGTGTTTGTATGTGACTTTGGCAATATTTTTATACTGCATGTATTTCATACATAAGCTACATTTTTATACTTTGTGCATGTTAGTTAAATATTAGTGTATTAATTTTGATCTCTCTTACAATACATACATGTATTTAGTATGTATAATTAAATGAAGGTTTTGCTGGCATTTTTATACTCCATTTACTTGAATAGTAACTACCATTTGAAATGATGCAGTGCATATTAATATATGTTTTTCTACCTTACCTACACTGTAGGTAGATTTGATAGTTATATTTTGTATAACATTTATGTAGTGTTTGTGTATACATTTAAGTGTATATCACGATTGTAGATTTAGCTACTAATAAAAAAGATATTAATGCCAATTTTTTTCTGTTGTTTATAATAAAGATATTATTATCAATAAATATTTATCAATCAATAAAGCCAAGCCAACAACTTTTACACAAGGGCAGGGGACTTATTTGAGGTTAAGATACAGTACCCATTCAAATCTTCAGCGACTTCATTAGAAAAGTAGAGTTTGATTAAACACAGTCTGATATTCAACAGAGGGCAAAGTGCTTGCATGCTTAATCTTGTGCAGACAAAGTAGTTTTTATACGCAAGACGGGACGTATTATGTTATGTTGGCGGGCGGGTAGGTGGGCACATATGGTGTCTGGACCATAACTCCAATACTACTCGACCCAGGCTCTCCATACTTGACACAAATATACATCTTGATGAGCCGGAGTGTCGCATACCCCCTTATTTGCGGAGTTATTCCCCTTTGATGATTTTACTTGTCCGGACCATAACTCCAATACTACTCAACCCAGGCTCTCCATACTTGACACAAATATACATATTGATGAGCTGGAGTGTCGCATACCAAAATCATGCCCCTTACCCCCTTATTTGTGGAGTTATTCCCCTTTGATGATTTTAGTTCGGGCACATATGGTGTTGAGCTCTCCATACTTAACACAAATATACATATTGATGAGCCGGAGTGTCGCATACCAAAATTATGCCCCTTACCCCCTTATTAGCGAAGTTATTGCCCTTTGATGATTTTACTTATCCGGACCATAACTTCAATACTACCCGACCCAGGCTCTGTATATTCTGTATATAAACATGTGAACTAATTTTTGTGTTGTGTCTAAACCAAGGTTTCCCATATTTGCAACATATATACATCTCATCATGTAAAGTTGCCCTTCAGTTTCGACTCACACCATTATGTGTATCAATATCTCCTTCCAACTTTCCAACAATGATACTTCATTTTAAAGCATTACAACCTGTGAAATTACCCCCTTCCAAGTGTCAAATATTGCGGCGGGCGTATGTTGTGGCCCTCCAACGGGGCCCTTGTTGGAGCTTGCGTTAAAAGACGATATAATAGCTGTACCCTGACAGGCGGCCATCTTGGATTTTGAATGTTGAAGTACGTATCACTCTTTATTGAGACGATCTCAATGGATATTTCTCACCTTTATATGTAGGTTTTTCCTCTAACCCTTTGTATGAACTTTTTAATTTAAAAAAAAAGAATGACACAGAAAAACAATGGCTGACATGTGGCCATCTCGGATTTCGACAGCAGCAGTTACGGGTACTGAGCGAGTTTAATCCAATTCCAAAAGAAATCCAAGCAAATTTAGAATTGATGTTCGATGATTAATGTATGTGAATATTAAGAAGGAAAATAAAATATTCATGATTTTATATATATGTAATAGGGTGATTAATGTCATGCTTTATATAATTTGTATGTATATATTTTATTGACTTGTGTTATTTATTTATTTGTGCCCATATTGTTCAGTGTGTGTGTAACAGAAGAGGTGTTTGTGTGTTATAGATTACAGGGAGTGATTATTGCTGACTTACCTGTATGTCTATTTTTAAGTTACCTTACCTGTATAGTTATATTTTTATACATCACATGACGTACATGTGATAGGTTTCTATACTTTTTATTGGTCAAGATATTATAATAGCCTTTGGTCAGTTTGGCGGGAATCTCTTTGTAAGGAAGTTAGTTCTCTACAGTCTGCCAAACTGATCAGACCTATACATATATTGAGTCGGACATTTGTGACAAAGGACCGAAAGACAGAGAATTTATAGGTAAGTTATGGTTCTAGTGAATTATTACTGTTTCAATGTATTGTATCTAACTAGCTTATATTGTAGATTTGCTATGAACTTTATAAGTTTGGCATTTAAGTTAAATTATTATCTTTATTCAAAATCTCTATTTTGAATTGTAACTTTGTATATACAGAGTAGTATTTTTCAGTAATATATATATATAAGTGAGTAATGGTTAAATTAATCCATTATATATGTACAGATCTGCAGTATTATTAGAAAGAACTGTTTTTATGCATTTTTTAGATTGTCATAAGAAACATGGAATACTGGTGATGATATGAGGTTGAAACGGCTCTGTGCCATACATAGGTGAATACCTTTTTAGTGTATTGTAATGTTGGGAGAATCCAGTTTGTTTATATATGTTGATACAAATCTCTTTATAGGTGATTTGTACTAGAGTAGATCTTTCGTCTCAAAGATAAATTTCATGTTAAATGTATATGATCTATATTTATTGTAATTTCAATAAGATAGTTGTAAAGATAATTATTACAAAGTTAATATCTTAGTTAAATGTAATTACATGTGTCCAGATAGCTTATATTTCGTGTTTAGCATAACTAGTGTGATTCGCTAGTTATCTCCCTTGATTGTATCTTGCAATGTATGTGCTTTGTGTAATTTTAGTCTTTTATGTTTGATACAGAGTGTAGGTGTTTTAACCTACTGAACTTGTCAAAATAAAGAACTCACGACAAACAAATCATGTCCAAGTGGTTATTTGATATCCCCGGTTACATGTGGAGCCCCCAGTGAGGAATATTCATCGACAGTACAAGCGTCACCGACTGTGTTTCAGACAGTGTGTTTCACGTGTGTATATTCAAGCGTCCATAGGACGGAGACTCAATTTATGTCATTCTTGCTGAGATGTGCTGCCCTGCTTGATCCAATCACTTTAGTGATTCAGACTTTCCAATATGGCGGCATATTGTGTGTTTTGAAATTCTATGGATAGTTATTTTGGAAATTTTGGCGTTTCCAGCTGAAGAACAAGGTAATTCGTAGTATTTGCTGACAATAAACATTAATCAGAAATTGCAGAAGCTGTGTTTACTTGAGACATTGTTTGCCAGTTCGTATTTATATTGACATTTGGTTCGAATAATATTGACATTTGTTTTCACGTCGTTTATAATAATTTGCATGTGATCCCAATTTGTTAATTTATTGATATGGGGCATGTAACGTTGAAGTTGATATAGAATTGTATTGAATATAGTTGTATTTTCTTGTAGATTTTGATTGATTGTGTTCATATTTATTTTTTGTTTGATTATATCACTGGTATTTCATATTTTTTTATAAATTCACTTAGGAAAATTCTTAGAGTTAGAAGAAATTGGCTGTATTTTTTTGATACATTTCTGTTGTAATTCACGCTTGTATTTCTCCCTTCTGCGGTAGATAGCAAGACAGTGACTTAGACCTGACCGCGACTGATTGGTTTTTTGTGTGCTTTATTTTTTGTTGGAATTGGATTAGATTGTCTTATTGAATTTTCATAATAATTTTGTTTATTTTTGTTAATTTGTTTTGTTTCAATTCATATTTACTCCGAAATTTGGCAATTTTTTTTTTTTCATTTTTTCTCCCTTATTTAAAATTTTCAGATTAGTTTCTACTTTAGATTAAATTAGTTGTTATTCTTAGTTAGTTGTAATCGCAACTAGTCATTATAATTAGGATTTAATCTTAGATTCTTTGAGTGGTTTTTGTGTGTGAATGTGTTGTCTGTGGGCTTTATTTTCTGTTTACAGTGTTTACTTAAATTTACTTTGATATAAACATTGTTGCTGTTGATACTGAATATACCAATCCTTTATTCAGACAGGTAAGTATCAGATACTGTGCATGTCTACATAAGTAGAACTTGTCTTTTGCTTGATATTTTTTTTTCAGGATTGGACTTTCATTTATTTCAGTATTTTGATTTATTTCAGCATTTAAACTATATCTTCTTGCATCTTATTTGAATTTTGTTTTTCACAAATTTTGATTCTGTTTGAAAACCTTTGTTTTCAATTGTGACTTTTGATGTTCATTGTTTGGTTATTTGCACTGTGTATAACTATTCCATACATTATGTCGGACTTGGATGAGATGACAGAGGAGGAAGTGACTAAGTTGGTAGCACATTTTAAGACGATGAAGACCAAACCGAAGCTTGATTCCCTTGCAGATTTTCAGGCATGGATGAAAGATCGGGTTTTGAAAGATGTGGAAAGCAAGGAAGATAGCAAGGCAAGCGTGAAGCAGGAGATTCAGACGCAGTATACTACCTCTGCCATTCAGCATTTCCCCAAGATTTCACATTTCTCGGGTGACAAGGACAAGAAGGATGTTCCCTATGATGTGTGGAGGAAAGAAGTTGAGTGTATAATTAGAGAAGGGCATCCTGAGCATGCAGTAGCACAGGCTGTCAGGAGTTCACTGAAGGGAGAAGCTCTTAGAGTAAGATCTATTCTGCCAGCATCCGTCACAACAGGAGAAGTTATTGCGAAGATGGATAGCATATATGGAACGGTGGTGAAGTGTGAAATGTATCTTGCAAAGTTTTTCAGTGCTCGACAGGAATCTGATGAAAGTGTGTCGTCATGGAGCTGCCGACTTGAGACATTACTCTCCAAAGCTGTAGAAGGTGGACAAGTTGATGCCAGAAAGACTAATGATATGCTGTGCACTATGTTGTGGCAGGGTCTTCGGTCTCCATTGAAGGATGTGACTGCACATTTGCTGGATCGCAACAAGGTCTTTGATGAGCTTCGAATTGCCATACGTAGGTTCGAGGAAGATCAGAACCAGAGGACTACAGAGGACAAGACAACCAAGAAACAGGTAGCTAAGTCTATGGCAGCTGTTGACACCCCTTCAGCTGAGAAGGGAGGACTGAAGGAGATTAAGGGGATTGTACAACAGCTGGCTGCGGATGTCAAGGCACTTAAGGAGGGAAGTCGGGAAAAACAGAACAAGCCGAAGAAGAATAAGATGTTTCAGCAGAGGGATTTCCAACGACCTCAGAATCCTCAGCATCCCTACGACCAGTCTAGAGGGAATTATTTTCAGCCTCAGCAGGTATATCAGAATCAACCGAACTCTGGCTACAATCAACAGGAACCTACTGCTGCCATGGACAATGACCAGGATAGCAGAGAAGAGCCAGAATGCTATAGATGTCATCAGAGAGGGCACATTGCATTGGGATGTCGGGTTAGGTTGGATCATACCAGGAAACCTTTAAACTCCCAGTGGCCATCATCAAGGGGGGGACGATAGGCCATAATGGACGACGGAACCAGACCATCAGACAACCTCCAGATTTACTTGGACCACCTACCGAAGCCACCATTTTCATTGACAGATTCCAGACTAAGGCCCTTTTGGATTCAGGCTCTACCGTGTCTACAGTAAGCCGTAACTTCTACGACAAACATCTTAGTCACCTTGAGTTAAAATCTTTGGATACTGTCCTGAAGGTGGAGTGTGCTGATGGCCAGGATTTGCCATACCAAGGACTCATAGAAGTGCCTATCAGTCTGGAGGGAACAGGTCTCAGCGATGAAGATAACAGGATTGAGAATGGTATCTTCCTTGTGGTTCCGGATAGCCCCTATAACACCACAGTACCTGTACTTGTGGGAACCAACATTTTGACTGTGATGCTACAACGCGTAAGAGATGAATATGGACGGACATTCTTACAGAAAGCAAGACTCATAACACCTTTGTACTTGGCTTTCAGATGTATGACACTGCGGGACAAGGAGTTAGAGAAGCACAATCATCGTCTAGCTGTTGTTAGAAGTGCTGAAGATAAACCAGTAACCATACCTGCTAACTCTGAGGTAACCGTAGATGGGTTCACTAAGAAGAATTTAGCCTACCCCAGTGTTTGTGCTCTTCTTCAACCAACTCCAGGATCCTGTATACCAGACGACTTGGATATTACCCCATCTCTAGTTCCCTATCACTATGATAGTAAGGGAATTGTCAAGGTTCACATCACCAACCTATCTACATCAACTGTAACGATACAGCCTCGAGCTCTACTATGTGAGATGCAGCCCGTTACAGTTGAGGATATCACCAAGGAGACAGAGGTGAATTCTTCAGAGGATGTGCTGGAGAAAGTAGAGTTATGTACAGAGGGATTGTCAGAGGAGGAGATAGTTAAAGGGAGACAATTCTTGGAGCAACATCGCCATATCTTCTCTACTGGTGATACAGACTTAGGCCATACATCATTAGTAACTCACAGGATTGAGCTTACTAATGACATACCCTTTAAACAGAGATGTCGACGTATTCCACCGTCAATGTTTGACGAAGTGAGGACCCATTTACATCAGTTACTAGCTGCTGGAGTCATTCGTCGCTCACATTCCCCATGGTCATCGAATGTTGTACTTGTTCGGAAGAAAAATGGAAAGCTACGTCTTTGTGTGGATTACCGTCAGTTAAATGAGAGGACTGTCGCTTGCTGGTAACAAATTCTTTTCAGTTGTGGATATGAAGTCAGGATACCATCAGGTTGAACTTCATACAGAACATAAGGACCGTACCGCTTTTACCGTAGGACCATTTGGGTTCTACGAGTACACCCGTATGCCCTTTGGATTGGCGAACGCCCCGGCAACCTATCAACGGCTGATGGAAGAGGCATTGCAGGGATTACATACAAAGATTTGCTTTGTTTACATTGATGACGTGATAGTGTTCTCTGGGACTTTTGAGGATCACCTACAACGCCTAGAGGTGATGTTTAAGCGCTTAGAGGATTGTGGGATGAAGCTTGCACCAGACAAGTGTTCTTTATTCCGTCGCAAGGTGAAGTATGTGGGCCATATAGTGTCAGAGCATGGAATTGAGCCGGATCCCGAGAAGATTGAGAAAGTGACATCATGGCCACGTCCCGAAAATTCTGACGATGTGAGAAAATTCCTGGGTTTTGTCGGATACTACCGCCGCTTCATCAAGAATTTTTCACGCATAGCCCGACCTCTTACTATCCTTATGACCCCACCTGAAAAGAAGAGAGGACGGAAGCCTAAGAAGCAGGACCCAGGCATACATCCCTGGATATGGGAAGACGAACAAGAAGAGGCTTTTCAGGAGCTCAAGACAAGTCTTACTGGACCACCAATTGTAAGTTATCCTGACTTTTCGAAGCCTTTTGTTCTCCACACGGATGCCTCTGGATTAGGATTGGGTGCCATATTATACCAGTACCAGGATGATGTAAAGCGGGTGATAGCATATGCTAGTCGAGGATTGACTAAAGCTGAGAGACGTTACCCAGCGCACAAAATGGAGTTCCTCGCTTTGAAATGGGCAGTTACAGACAAGTTTTCGGACTACCTCATCGCCTGCCCTTTCACTGTCATCACGGACAACAATCCTCTGACATATGTGTTGTCTTCTGCTAAGCTTGATGCTACGTCACAAAGATGGATAGCAGCGTTGGCCAACTATGATTTCGACATCCAGTACAGACCCGGTATCAACAATGCTGATGCTGACAGCATGTCCAGACACCCTTCACTCAGCGCAGATTCAGAGATGATCTCCAAAGATGTTATCCAAGCACTTAGCAAGGGCATCGGTGTCACTCCATACATTGAGACCATTGCTATGTCGGCACAGGTACCTCTGGATATACCATCTTCAACTACTCATCCTATTCCAGGACTACAGGAGGAACAGATGCGTGACACCCTTATTGGATATTGGATTCCATTTGTGAAGTCTGGAATTAAACCGCGTCGAGAGGATCTGCCTCCTTTACCTGGACATCAGGCTATGATGAAAAACTTTGAGAAGTTTAGAATCAGAGATGGTGTGTTGTGCCGTGACGTAATGAAAGATACTGACGTTGAGACCCAGATAATCCTACCGAAGTCCAGAATCTCTACTGTACTCACCATGTTGCATGATGACTTTGGGCATCAAGGACGCGACAGGACTTTATCCTTAGTTCGGGAGAGATTTTACTGGATTGGAATGACGAAAGATGTTGACGAGTGGGTAAGAAGTTGTGCTAGATGTTTACTTCGGAAGACACCAGCTAGGATCTGTACTCCGCTTGTATCCATCAACACCTCTCAGCCTTTAGAGCTCGTATGTATGGATTTCCTTTCGTTAGAGACATCTAAAGGTGGAATCGAAAACATTCTCGTCATCATCGACCATTTTACCAAGTACGCCGTAGCTATACCAACGAGGAACCAGACTGCACGGACAACCGCAGAGACATTCTTCAACCATTTTGTTGTACACTATGGTCTTCCTCGAAGGATCCACACAGACCAAGGACCAAACTTTGAGAGTCGGTTACTGAAGGAACTTTGTTCTCTTACTGGAATCGACAAGTCGCACACCACCCCTTACCATCCCATGGGTAATGGTCTTTGCGAACGTTTCAATAGGACGCTCCTTGGTATGTTGGGAACCTTATCACAGGAACAGAAACAGAACTGGAAGGCACATGTCTCTTCATTGGTCCATGCGTACAACTGTACGAGACAAGATTCAACGGGACAGACCCCATATTTTTTAATGTTTGGGCGAAATCCAAGGCTGCCAATTGATATAGCCTTTGGACTTGATACCAGACCTCCAGTGAAGTCATTAACTTCATATGTAGAGGACTTGAGGAACCGTCTTGTGCGCGCTTATGAGCTTGCAACAAAAGGTTTGGACAAGGCGAGAACCAGACAAAAGGAATACTACGATAAACGAGTACGAGAAGCGGTGTTAAATGTGGGTGATCGTGTTCTGGTGAAGATCGTGTCCTTTGACGGAAAGCATAAGCTGTCTAACAAGTGGGAAGAGGAGCCATACCTCGTCATAGACCAGCCCCATGTCGGAATTCCAACATATGTTGTAAGGAAGGAAAACGGTGAGGGACGGGTTAGGACATTACATAGGAACCTCCTCTTACCAATAGGATACCTACGTAGTACTAAACAGGACTCAACTCCACCCATACCACCAAAGAAACCGGTTCCCATCCCGAGAACGAGGAAGAATATGACTAGGAAGGTGCCTTCTTCTGACGAAGGGTCCACTTCATCTTCAGAGGGGGAGGAAGTGTTAGTGGTTGCGAGTGATGTTAGACACAACATCCTATCCGGATCAGCCACTAGCACAGGTCCTGAAGATGAGCCTAGTTTGGAAACTGAGCAACCGGTGCCAGATACGATAGCGGAGCCAGAACCAGATAGTCAGGAAACCTCTACTGTGCCTAGAAGGTCGCAGCGTACTAAGGTGAAACCTGCATGGATACGTGGCAACCAATATATCATGAGGCAACAGGCAAGTGAGCCCGAGTGGAAAGTACGCGCAAGATTCCTATCAGAGTTGGTGGAAGATGGAGCTCTGAGCGGGCAGGATGATAGAGTTGTCTCAGCACTACTTAACATAGTATCTGGTAAAACTTGAGTTTTGTCCATTTGCAGTACTAGTGTTGATAGTTTTCCATTAATTGTATACTTGTACTATTTCATAAAGATTATTATCAACCATTATACATCCCATGTCCAGGACGACATTTTTCGAAGCAGGGGAGGATGTAATAGGGTGATTAATGTCATGCTTTATATAATTTGTATGTATATATTTTATTGACTTGTGTTATTTATTTATTTGTGCCCATATTGTTCAGTGTGTGTGTAACAGAAGAGGTGTTTGTGTGTTATAGATTACAGGGAGTGATTATTGCTGACTTACCTGTATGTCTATTTTTAAGTTACCTTACCTGTATAGTTATATTTTTATACATCACATGACGTACATGTGATAGGTTTCTATACTTTTTATTGGTCAAGATATTATAATAGCCTTTGGTCAGTTTGGCGGGAATCTCTTTGTAAGGAAGTTAGTTCTCTACAGTCTGCCAAACTGATCAGACCTATACATATATTGAGTCGGACATTTGTGACAAAGGACCGAAAGACAGAGAATTTATAGGTAAGTTATGGTTCTAGTGAATTATTACTGTTTCAATGTATTGTATCTAACTAGCTTATATTGTAGATTTGCTATGAACTTTATAAGTTTGGCATTTAAGTTAAATTATTATCTTTATTCAAAATCTCTATTTTGAATTGTAACTTTGTATATACAGAGTAGTATTTTTCAGTAATATATATATATAAGTGAGTAATGGTTAAATTAATCCATTATATATGTACAGATCTGCAGTATTATTAGAAAGAACTGTTTTTATGCATTTTTTAGATTGTCATAAGAAACATGGAATACTGGTGATGATATGAGGTTGAAACGGCTCTGTGCCATACACAGGTGAATACCTTTATAGTGTATTGTAATATTGTGTAACTTATTATGGGAGAATCCAGTTTGTTTATATATGTTGATACAAATCTCTTTATAGGTGATTTGTACTAGAGTAGATCTTTCGTCTCAAAGATAAATTTCATGTTAAATGTATATGATCTATATTTATTGTAATTTCAATAAGATAGTTGTAAAGATAATTATTACAAAGTTAATATCTTAGTTAAATGTAATTACATGTGTCCAGATAGCTTATATTTCGTGTTTAGCATAACTAGTGTGATTCGCTAGTTATCTCCCTTGATTGTATCTTGCAATGTATGTGCTTTGTGTAATTTTAGTCTTTTATGTTTGATACAGAGTGTAGGTGTTTTAACCTACTGAACTTGTCAAAATAAAGAACTCACGACAAACAAATCATGTCCAAGTGGTTATTTGATATCCCCGGTTACATATATACTGAATGAGAGGGGTGTGGTAGAAGCATTTGGAAAAAAAAATGAATTGAATTTGATGTTTAACAAGTCGAAAGAAAGGTGTATTTCCACATTTTTTTGTCATTATATAACTCCTAGACCTCGGTGATTGTAGACTTGGAAGCATTTTTTAAAAGTTGACAGCAAATCTTCAAAGTTGTAGGTTTGGACGCCGGTAAAGATGATTACTCGTAAGTGATAAGCTGAAATGGCTGACAGATGGCCATCTTGGATTTTGATTGACGGGAGTTAAATTGTATAGTCATATTTTACAAAAGGAAAGCAGAAAAGTACGGGAAAAGTTTTAACTTCCATAGACTCAGAATAATGGTGACACTGTGGTTGATACACAACAGTGAATGCCGCCATATGCAAGCTCCCTTTAGAAAGACTTGTGAATGTTAACTATAACAAGCGAGATATAACATTTCTGTCCTCTTCTAACGTTTTTGTTTGTGTTGATTATTGTCCAAATAGATGGCAATTTCATGTAGTAAAGTTGGCACGAGTTACCTCAGATTTCAAGGTTCAGTGATCGGCACTATACCTTTTCCAATTTTCATTAGTTTCATATCAAGCTATATTTGGTAGTCGGGGACGTTAAGGTTCTGTTTTGTTTTGTTTCCATTGGCGCTTTCCTGTTTATTTACTACTTTTTATTGGTGAATAAACATGTATGATTTTTTTTTTATCAGTTACAATGCCAGTTTCGAAATCAAAACTGAAATGAACGCCTTCAATGATTATCTTCAAAGTCTTTAGTATTTTATGATTAGATAATGTTTTATTCTTGTAAAAGATCTGTGCTAGTGAGTGAGTAGACCGGAATGAATTGACAGGTTTTACGCTAATCACTCTTCGCGTAGAGATTTTTCAATATCTGCGACGTAGTATATTCTGTTTCTACAAATAGCTGGACTTTAACCATGTAGGTATACCGTTTATACACAAACACATATATATATATATACAGAAAAATGTATACAAATACTGTACCGACACCGATCTCTTAACCGTAAGTATCAAAATTAGTTTGTCAACTCTGACGTCCAAACTTTGGTAGTCATTGGAAACCTGTTGTTACTTGCATTTTTCAAAATTCATGTTGTTTAACTTAAATTTAAAACTATGTTTCTACGTCAAACTCTTATTCGAATTCGTTGGAGCTAGGCTAGCGACGTTGTGAAGTATCGGCTAACTGTGATGTCACAATAGTATTATTTTCTTCTGTAGTAATTTTGTTGATAACCTTACGCTGGTACATTTTCTCATTTTGTCCATCTGTTTATCACACTTGATAGTCTTACTCCGGTACGTTTTCTCCGTTTGTCCATCTGTCTATCACACTTGATAGTCTTACTCCGGTACGTTATCTAATTCTGTCTAACACAATTGAAAGTCTTACTCCGGTACGTTTTCTCCTTTTGTCCATCTGTCTATCACACTTAATAGTCTTACTCCGGTACATTTTCTCCTTTTGTCCATCTGTCTATCACGCTTAATAGTCTTACTCCGATACGTTATCTCAATCTGTCTAACACACTTGATAGTCTTACTCCGGTACGTTTTCTCCTTTTGTCCATCTGTCTATCACACTTAATAGTCTTACTCCGGTACATTTTCTCCTTTTGTCCATCTGTCGATCACACTTAATAGTCTTACCCTGATATTAAAATGATGTCCCTCCGTCCGTCAGGCCGTCTGCCCATCCTGCCATATATTACATGTATTCGTGTCATTTGTCCTTTCATCACTCCATCACTGCTTCCGTCCTTCTATGTATATACAGTTGTATGTATGTCACTCAATCCATCTGTTTATCACATTGTATCTTACTCCGGTACATAGGTTGATCCCCGTCCTTCCTCCCGTCTGTCCGTCACGTTTTTCAGAAGTTATCTCAATAACATTGTCTTGTTTGAACATGTTGTATTTTAATGGTAAAACTCGATTTGTCTATATCACAGGGCCTTGAAATGTTCCTATGACACAAAATGAAAAAAAAATATCCCGGGGTTCGACCCTAGATCACATATTGTATGACTCAGAAAAGAATCAGGCCTATCTCCGATAAATTGGGCAAGGGCTGATTATTGAAAGAGGAAATATGTGATCATATAAATAGTTGTACTAAATGTTGTACCCGACGATAGTCATTATGAAATCAATATCACAAATTTTCCTTGTTTTTTTTTTGTTTTTTTTTTGGGGGGGGGGGGGGGGGGGGGGGGGGTTCTTTACACTAGTTCTCCAGTACTTATTACCACCGGTTCTGACCCCCATATCACTTATTGACTACAATCAAGTTATATAGCGGTAGGAGGATCATGGGGCACATCTGTTGAAAGATACATCTTGATGATCTAAAAGACACTTTTGTCTATGAATAATTGTGTTGCTGTCCTTGTAAAATACATGTATGCACATTTGTTTACCTGAACTTAATAAACTTAAACATATCGTATACTTTGATAATCAAGATTCAATATTATTGAAAACACAAAGACATGTCTATGAATAATTGTGTTGCTGTCCTTGTAAAATATATGTATGCACATTTGTTTCCCTGAACTTAATAAACTTAAACATATCGTATACTTTGATAATCAAGATTCAATATTATTGAAAACACAAAGACATGTCTATGAATAATTGTGTTGCTGTCCTTGTAAAATACATGTATGCACATTTGTTTCCCTGAACTTAATAAACTTAAACATATCGTATACTTTGATAATCAAGATTCAATATTATTGAAAACACAATATATTGATCTCCGGTACGTTATCTCATTCTGTCTATCACATTTTATAGTCTTACTCCGGTAGGTTTTCTCCTTTTGTCCATCTGTCTATCACGCTTAATAGTCTTACTCCGGTACGTTTCTCCTTTTGTCCATCTGTCTATCACGCTTAATAGTCTTACTCCGGTACGTTTTCTCCTTTTGTCCATCTGTCTATCACGCTTAATAGTCTTACTCCGGTACGTTATCTCATTCTGTCTATCACACTTAATAGTCTTACTCCAGTACGTTTTCTCCTTTTGTCCATCTGTCTATCACACTTTATAGTCTTACTCCGGTACGTTTTCTCCTTTTGTCCATCTGTCTATCACACTTAATAGTCTTACTCCGATACGCTTTCTCCTTTTGTCCATCTGCCTATCACACTTAATAGTCTTACTCCGGTACGTTTTCTCCTTTTGCCCATCTGTCTATCACACTTTATAGTCTTACTCCGGTACGTTTTCTCCTTTTGTCCATCTGTCCATCAAACTTAATAGTCTTACTCCGGTATGTTTTCTCCTTTTGTCCATCTGTCTATCACACTTAATAGTCTTACTCCGACACGTTATCTCATTCTGTCCATCACAATTGATAGTCTTACTCCGGTACGTTTTCTCCTTTTGTCCATCTGTCTATCACACCTAATACTCTTACTCCGACACGTTATCTCATTCTGTCCATCACAATTGATAGTCTTACTCCGGTACGTTTTCTCCTTTTGTCCATCTGTATATCACACTTAATAGTCTTACTCCGGTACGTTTTCTCCTTTTGTCCATCTGTCTATCACACTTTATAGTCTTACTCCGGTACGTTTTCTCCTTTTGTCCATCTGTCTATCACACTTTATAGTCTTACTCCGGTACGTTTTCTCCTTTTGTCCATCTGTCTATCACACTTAATAGTCTTACTCCGATACGTTTTCTCCTTTTGTCCATCTGCCTATCACACTTAATAGTCTTACTCCGGTACGTTTTCTCCTTTTGTCCATCTGTCCATCAAACTTAATAGTCTTACTCCGGTACGTTTTCTCCTTTTGTCCATCTGTCCATCACAATTGATAGTCTTACTCCGGTACGTTTTCTCCTTTTGTCCATCTGTCTATCACACTTTATAGTCTTACTCCGGTACGTTTTCTCCTTTTGTCCATCTGTCCATCACAATTGATAGTCTTACTCCGGTACGTTTTCTCCTTTTGTCCATCTGTCTATCACACTTTATAGTCTTACTCCGGTACGTTTTCTCCTTTTGTCCATCTGTCTATCACACTTTATAGTCTTACTCCGGTACGTTTTCTCCTTTTGTCCATCTGTCTATCACACTTAATAGTCTTACTCCGATACGTTTTCTCCTTTTGTCCATCTGCCTATCACACTTAATAGTCTTACTCCGGTACGTTTTCTCCTTTTGTCCATCTGTCCATCAAACTTAATAGTCTTACTCCGGTACGTTTTCTCCTTTTGTCCATCTGTCCATCACAATTGATAGTCTTACTCCGGTACGTTTTCTCCTTTTGTCCATCTGTCTATCACACCTAATACTCTTACTCCGACACGTTATCTCATTCTGTCCATCACAATTGATAGTCTTACTCCGGTACGTTTTCTCCTTTTGTCCATCTGTATATCACACTTAATAGTCTTACTCCGGTACGTTTTCTCCTTTTGTCCATCTGTCTATCACACCTAATACTCTTACTCCGGTACGTTATCCCATTCTGTTCCATCTCGATGTTATGTTATTAGTTCTACTCCGATAAATCCCCTCCTTCGGACTGTCCATCTGTCTGTCACACACGATATATCGTTATAATTCTTACTCTGATATTAAAATGATGTCCTTCCGTCCGTCAGGCCGTCTGCCCATCCTGCCATATATTACATGTATTCGTGTCATTCTTCCTTTCATCACTCCATCACTGCTTCCGTCCTTCTATGCATATACAGTTGTATGTATGTCACTCAATCCATCTGTTTATCACATTTTATCTTACTCCGGTACATAGGTTGATCCCCGTCCGTCCTTCCGTCTGTCCGTCACGTTTTTCAGAAGATATCTCAATAACATTGTCTTGTTTGAACATGTTGTATTTGAATGGTAAAACTCGATTTGTCTATATCACAGGGCCTTGAAATGTTCCTATGACACAAAATGAAAAAAAAATTATCCTGGGGTTCGACCCCTAGATCACTAATTGTATGACTCAGAAAGGATAAATTGGGCAAGGACTGATTACTGAAAGAGGAAATATGTGATCATATCAATAGTTGTACTATATGTTTTACCGTATACTTTGACAATCAACATTCAATATTATCGAAAACACAAAGTTCCCTTTTTTTGTGCCAGTATTATTATTGTTATTATTTCTTTTTTTTAATGGAAACTTTAAACACCTTATATATACAGCTGAAATTGTACTTGCTCAAGTTACTCATTGATTTCTAAGGGAGATAATCCTACGTGTCTGGATGAAATGTAACACGACGTTTAGCTATGATACTGAGTATGCTGGAGAGAGACATTTAACTGGATATTTCTGTTCATATCCAGTATTCTTTAGGTATAACACAGTCACTTTTATACCAGGATCAGGACTGACCGTAGTTACGTCACCACACAGGAACCGCCCATAGGCCGTCACCAGTCAACAGCTAGGTAGGTATAGAGATACAGCAGTTATCTCCCTTGCATTGTCACGGAGCTTTTGACCAAGAACTACTGTAAAGAAATTGTAATCGTACTATGTACACATATATTTATATATTTGTCAAAGAATAAGCGTTTATATAATTCCCCCTGTCTCCTTCCTTTCATATCATCACAAATAAAGGGTTTAATAATGTTCAGATTATTGGCAGTAAAATATATTTCTTCAGTTCAAAAGAAAACAAATATATATAAGCCAGTTGTATATCATTCTTATATGAATACCGTATGCCCATGTACTGTAAAATGCTAATCATTACTCATTACTGACTCATATAACTAAGATATATATAAAAGGATCTATCTTAGAGCACACACTTATCATCGTGTATAATTAACCGCGTTATATTAGTTGTATTATGGAAACCCTAGCTGTTTCAAGATGTAGTTTTATTTGAAAAAAACTATTTTGTTTTTGTGTGTACTCAAATTCTGTTTATATTTTAATGTTATGTCTTCTGTTTCACTTGCACACAGTGTGTGGAAAGAGATGATGGCACATTTGAGAAGTAAAGCGACAGAAACGTCTGATCAACGTGACATTTCTGAGGAAATTTCGACATTTGTATTTCTCGGTCTAACTGGCAGTGCCGTTCTTCCATTGAACCCCAGCATCCTGGAGATCAGTTTACTGCCGATCGAGCGGTCAGATATTCTTCTGCTGGCCGGACAAGGGCTCCCAAGGTCACTCAATAGACTGACCATGACCTTCAAACCCCATAGGTCACCGATACCTATAAGAGTCATGCAAAACACAGGTACTCTAATACCCCTTTTTTAAACAAAAACCTGTCTACAAAGACCGCTTTTCACTGGTCCCATGGGTGGCATTTAAAGTCACGTGTCTACATACCTTTCGAGGTGTGCCACTTTTTTAACGTTTGGTATTTCTTGAAAGGCTATAATTTATAAACTGTAAAATCGTGTATTAGCAATAAGAGCAAGACGGGGAGGCGATATACAAACGGTTTTGAGTTATTTAAAAAATGTTTTAGACTCTTGAATTTCGGACCAATTATAAATAAAATAAAATTCTAGAGTAAAAATTTGAAGATACACAATATATCTTACAATGCATTCAGATGTATAGTTAAACTATAAATACATTTACGAATATTTTATCAATACTGTTAATTTATTTATCAGTGTTGCTATTTTTAATTTTCGTCACAATATTTTAACTACAGCTGTTTCGTCCTTCTAGGACTCGTCAGTGTTGTTATGGATACCATACAGCTGTTTCGTCCTTCTAGGGCTCGTCAGTGATGTTAGGGATACCATACAGTTGTTTCGTCCTTCTAAAGCCCCTCAGTGTAGTTAGGGATACCACATACAGCTGTTTCGTCCTTCTAGGGCTCGTCGGTGATGTTAGGGACACCATACATCTGCTTCGTCCTTCTAGGGCTCGTCAGTGATTTTAGGGACACCATACAGCTGTTTCGTCCTTCTAGGTCTCGTCAGCGATGTAAGGGACACCATACTGCTGTTTCGTCCTTCTAGGGCTCGTCAGTGATTTTAGGGACATCATACAGCTGTTTCGTCCTTCTAGGTCTCGTCAGCGATGTAAGGGACACCATACTGCTGTTTCGTCCTTCTAGGGCTCGTCAGTGATTTTAGGGACATCATATACATCTGCTTCGTCCTTCTAGGGCTCGTCAGTGTTGTTAGGGATACCATACAGCTGTTTCGTCCTTCTAGGTCTCGTCAGTGATGTCAGGGATATCGAGCTGTTTCGTCCTTCTAGGGCTCGTCAGTGATGTAAGGGACACCATACTGCTTTTTCGTCCTTCTAGGGTTCGTCAGTGATGTTAGGGACACCATACAGCTGTTTCGACCTTCTAGGGTTCGTCAGTGTTGTTAGGGACACCATACATCTGTTTCGTCCTTCTAGGGCTCGTCAGTGAAGCTAGTGGCTATATGATGTTTTAGGAACATTTGTTTGACCGGCTATGTCTTTATAAAAGCATACACGTTGACTTTGGATGGAACTTGAGATTCAAACGGCAGCTATGAACAGTAAACACAATTAATATGACTTATACGGATTTATTTAAGTAATTAAAAGAGCCTATTTGATGCTGTTTAAAAGGAATGAACATAGCAAGAACACTGTTGTCGAGACTGTGGTGGTTGGGTCTTTTTCATAAAACTTTTTTACCTCAAACTCAGCAGCTGATCTAGTTTTCTAAAATAAATCTCGTATATTTAGAGTTTTTCATTGTGCCTAAGAAGAACATTTCTGATAACTAAAATAACTTTCTCTTTGTGCTATAGTTGTGTGATATTATTCATAACTGTTATTTGAATTTCAATATCAAACAGAATCAAGGCGCGTGCTCATGCAGAGTCAACTGCGGTCAATTAAATGCTCCAATTGTACACTGTATATTATAGATATTTGTGAGCAAAACGGCATGGCTGTTTTGTAGAACATCTGTGAGTTTCGAAGCTTCTCCCTAAACATGTATTTTTCGCATGCTTTGCCAAAATAAACAAACAGCTTTGCAAATTAACATTACATGTCAAAAGTAAGGTCCATGGTCAGCTATGATACATACAAACAACTGTCAAGTTAATTCTGTTAAAACATACCAGAGTTGTGGCTGACAAGCTTGTAGGTAAATTACTGGATATGCTATTTAGTTCTCCATTCATGAAAATAAACCAGGCCTAAATTAATTAAATGTTAATATAGGAACTCAGAGTTTCATTTACCCATCAATTAATTAAATAAATTATAGCTATTGCGTATTAAATCCATGAACAGTAAAACCACATTGACTCAAATTAGGCTTCTTTCTTTCAGAGTTACTGGACAGTTCTGTTGAGCACAGTCAAGTTATTTGTGCCGAAGACGTAGCAATCATAGAAAAATTTATCGAACGTCTTCCCGGGCCAGTTTGTCTGATTTCGTATTCAGCAAACATATACGATTATAGGGTCATCAAAAATGAACTTAACAAACTAAATCGGAACATTAGCAGAGATGGGCTTTTTTGTACAAGTCTGCGTAAAGCCGTTTGTGAACTGCGGCCGGAACTAATCTCTCATGAACTAAATGATGTATATAGAGAATTGTGCAACGGGGAGGAACCAGATTCAACAGAATCGGCGGAGGGGACAGTGCGTATGCTCACGGAGATTGTTTCTCACCTACCCGGGGTTATAGGATGGATGGATCTACACAACGAGTTATTTTAATGAAAGTATCATCCAATTTAATGTGACGCACTACTATTTCAGTGACAAACTACACGGAACTGTTATAACGTGAATCCACGCTTCCTGCAACTCCAAAGTACAAGGGTTACGTTCTCTTTACCTTATCTCTTCGTCTTGTTACTACCACCTCTGTAGCTGTTATTTGCATATCAATTAATTTAGTTCCTAAACACGCTGGGTTGTATATTGTGTTGTTATTGTTAACGTTTTGTAAATGTTTTTATAGGACCGCATGGGTTGTCCCTAAGGTTGCTTTAAACAACTCCAGATTTTGATCAAATCTGTTTGTGGGTGGCAAAATTCAATTATTTATGTAACTGCCCATTTCAGATACATTTTAAAACGCTTCATGCTCAGTATTCGAAGGTGATGTCAGATAGAGGATGACGTAAAAGTGACGTCAGAGGATGACGAAACATAACGTCAGATAGAGGATGACGTAAAAGTGACGTCAGATAGAGGATGACGTAAAAGTGACGTCAGTTAGAGGAGGACGTAAAAGTGACGTCAGTTAGAGGATGACGTAAAAGTGACGTCAGATAGAGGATGACGTAAAAGTGACGTCAGATAGAGGATGACGTAAAAGTGACGTCAGTTAGAGGATGACGTAAAAGTGACGTCAGTTAGAGGATGACGTAAAAGTGACGTCAGTTAGAGGATGACGCGAAGCTTGATGTCATTTTGAAGAAATAAATATACTTCATGATGACAAACAGTTTGGCAGTAAAGTTTAATATTCCAATAACTTTACAAACACACAACTCCGTATCAGTGGCACTCGTCTGTGTCAGGTATCAATTAACATTAACATTAATTAATACATACGACTCTATTGCTTGTTGAAATTTTGAATTTATTTGATGTTGTGTTGATGCTGAATAAAATATTGGTATAAATTATCATTTTAACGTTTGTGTTATTTATCTATTTACTGTTTACCTGGTAATTTTCGCCCCGTTTAATTTTCGCCATTTTCACCCTTTGAAGATAGGGCGAATTAAAGATGAAAGCGAAAATTCAAGCTGAATTGAAGGGATTATAAACCATAGTACATGGGCCAAGTGTAGTCGGATCAAAAACATACCCTCTTACTTTTCAACTGTAAAATAACTTGCTTGGCTTAGTATTTGCAATTTAAAAAAAACGAAACATTGTAAGTGATTTTAAAACCAAGTCATTTGTTAAAATTATGTAGTCTGGTCATGATAAAAATTCAAATCAAATTCCTGCCATGGAGAAGACAAGTTTTATTCGTTCACCGTTGTGGCTTCCATTCATGTGCATGTACAAGTGAACAAGAGAAAATCCTGGTCAGTCATTAGTCACGGCATGATGAACTTACAATTGATCGTGCTTGCTGATGCATACCCGTTACTACTGCAGTTGTGTTGATACTGAATTGATATAATATTAATATGAATTATGATTTTAACTTTTGTGTTATTCATCTATTTACTAGTATTTATTTATTCATTCATTTATTGGTATAAAGAACACTTTCTTGCCTGTCACACGAGGCGATGGTCGTTTTATTGATGAAATAAACGACAGTTTGTGATATCAAGATCATTTCCATTTGACATCATAACATACATAAACATATTAGAACATTTGGTCTTTGGTGGTAACACAATATATGCCACACATGGTTCCAGATATATAAGCCCTAATTCTACTCTGGGCTAAATAGATTTGGAACCATGACCAAACCCGAAGCTCTTCACAATAACATTATACAGTTGTTGACTGGGGTTGAGGGCAACAGATGATTTGTTGAACCCGAAGACAAACTGTTGCCCTCGGGCAACAGTTTGTGTGAGGGTCCAACAAATCATTTGTTGCCCGAAAACCCAGTCGATAACTATTTTGTTATACCCCAACAAATCATTGACGTCACGAATTGTAGGTGTGATGTCACTCCGGTCCAACAGCACATTTTAACAGTCGATTTTAACAGTTCTTTGGACCGCTCGACGAAACAGTTCATTTATTGGCATTTTTGTCAATAGAGTTTATATAGAAACTATTTTATAGGGGTATAAAAAAATGGTTTCGTTCACAGTTGTAAAATAAAAAGGTGCACGTGAAAACAAAAACTACTTTTTCTAATAACCGTCAAACTTTAAACGTGAATCACATGATGGTCTAGCTGTATGCACGTGTAACTGATCGGGGTGCCGGATTTGTCTAATAATGTACATATTTGTTAATCTTCAGTAAATAGATTTATCATAGTTATGTAAATGAGTGTATGGGTAAGTCCGGGTCAGAGTTCAGCACGTGCCGCATTATTGGCACGTGCGATAGGTAGTCTTAGGACAGTGATGACACGTACAGGTGTCTGTGTTTGCCTAGCCATTGTACTATACGCAATACGGACGTGTTTTCTCTATACCCTTATCACTTGGGTTCACATTGACATGTCTGAGAAGGAAAGTTTAGAGGAAATCATTGATTCTCATCCTGCTCCTCCAGCAAAGGAACCAGCCAGCAATGACGCTTTCCAGGCATTAGGCTTATTCACTACTTACCTGGATGAAAGACTAAAAAGTCTCCGTGAAGATATACGAGATGAGCAGGTCCTATCTGCTAATTCTTTCAAACGGTTGAAAAAGGAAAGAGAGGTAAAGTTCAAGTTTAATGGTAACCAGAAGCAATTTGAGTTTAACACAGAAGTGCTTGACGAACTTGAACTAGCAGAGAAAGCTGTTCATAAAAGTGACGCAAACTCTACTTTGTTAAGCCTGTCGAAAATCAAGACTCTTATTCATAAAAGAAACAAACTCATTCGTATTGCTGACAAATCTTCCTGTGGTTGGGATACCGTGAAGGAGTATGAAAGTGACGAGCTCGCAAGTGATTCCGAAGATGAAAAGAAAATCCGTCAGGCGGAATTTCGGGCACAACGCAAAAAACGAGTCCAAAAGAAATCTACTCCAGCAGCCGCGACTGGTGGACCCCCCGGGAAACTGTATGGCTCTCAAAGTATTGGCGGTAATCATTCTGGTGCTTTTCGTGGCTCCCCTCAGTTTCACCAGCATTCCAGGTTTCATCGCGGAGGGACCTGGCCTCAGTTCGGCGGTAGGGGGCGTGGCAGCCCCGCCCCCACAGACTTGTGCCATGCCTGTGGAGGAGTTGGACATTGGAGAGCAAATTGCCCAAAGATCACGGATTCAGCCGGAAAATGAAGACAATTCAGTTAAGTACCATACTCGAGATTTGTTTGATTGTCAGCTTAATGACGAGAATTATGAAATTTCAGAAAACCAGATTTCTCGTGATTCAAAGCCAATCTCCAGTGTTAAAGGTCGTTTGAAAAATTCGTTAGACTATTGGAAAAACTGTGTAGAAGCAAACGATTATTTTTGAGCGTTTTATCTGATGGTTATTTAATACCTTTTGTATCCACTCCATACAAGAAATGTAATAATAACAATAAATCAGCTATGAACCATTCAGAATTTGTAACGGAGGCTATCTTAGAATTGTTACAAGCAGGGAGTGTAGTTGAAAAGTTTGAAATTCCACATGTTGTAAACCCGTTGTCCGTGTCGGTTAATGCCAGCGGCAAAAAACGTCTGATTTTAGATCTGCGTGAAGTAAACTTTCATGTTTGGAAAGAGAAAATTAAATTTGAAGACTGGAAAACAGCTATGGATTACATCGTACCGAACGGGTACATGTTTAAGTTTGATTTGAAATCGGGTTATCACCACGTGGACGTTCATTCTTCTCATCAAAAATATTTAGGTTTTTCATGGGTCATTGACGGGAGAATCAGGTATTTTTGTTTTACTGTTCTTCCTTTCGGTCTTTCTTCAGCCCCGTACATTTTTACAAAAGTGCTCCGACCCCTCGTTAAATTCTGGAGGAAAAATGGAATTTGTATTGTTGTGTATCTTGATGACGGATGGGGTATACGTTTAGATTTTGACACCTGTAAAGGTCATTCAGATTTCGTCAGACAGAGTCTTGTATTTGCTGGTTTTGTAGCTAATGATGGAAAGTCTATTTGGCAACCCACGCAAAGATTAGAATGGTTAGGGATTAATTGCGATTTGGTTATCAACGCTACATCAATTCCTATAAGGAGGCTAGATAGTCTTACTCAAGTTCTTAGGAAGATCTCTACCCCCGGGTGTGTGGTGACAGCATGTCAAGTAGCTAGTGTCACGGGCAAAATCATATCCATGTCCCCTGTCTTGGGTAATATAACTCGATTGATGTCTAGGTATTTATACAGGTTGGTCGAGAAAAGGTCGTCTTGGGATTCCGCTTTCGTGATAGACAAAGATAACGAATGTTGGAGTGAAATGATGTTCTGGCTTTCTAATGTTAACTCTCTCAATTTGAAGTATATAAGCAATCGTATCCAAAAAAGTAAATGTGTCGTATACTCTGATGCGAGTAGTCATTCTTGTGGAGCTTATGTAGTGGAAGTTGACAATGCAGTATTTCATCAAACTTGGTCGTATGAAGAGTCTCTCAAAAGCTCAACTTGGAGGGAGCTCTATGCTATTCAGTTAGCTATGTCAGAATTTCGAGATATATTGAGAGGTCAAATAATCACATGGTATACTGATAATCAAAATTGCGTCAGAATTATTGAGAGCGGAAGTTCGGTGTTAGAGCTTCAAGTTTTAGCCTTGAAAGTTTTCCAGTTAGATATCTCTCTTAATTTGTCGCTTAAAGTTGAATGGATCCCTCGGTCTGACAATGAGAAAGCTGATTACATCAGTAAGATCATAGACTATGATGATTGGGGTATAGCAAAAGATTTTTTCGAGTTTTTGAATGATATGTGGGGCCCACATACTGTGGACCGATTTGCTAATCATTTCAATTCTAAAACATTGAGATACAACTCAAGGTTCTGGTACGCTGATTCTGAAGCAGTTGATGCGTTTTCCCAAGATTGGTCGAATGACAATAATTGGCTTGTTCCTCCTGTATATTTAGCTCCTAGGGTGATAAAATACATGATAGATTCACCATCTTCTGGTACGTTAGTGCTTCCCAAGTGGATTTCGGCCCCCTTTTGGCCCTTACTTTTCGGTGATCACCTAGAAACCCAAACCTGTATAAGCGACATTCTTGTTTTCACTGAAAGTGACCGCATTTTCGTACCGGGATCACACAAATCGCTGTTTAATTCAGTTGATTTTAAGGGGCACGTGCTTGTAGTACGTTTTGATTATCAACAATAAGTTGTAGCCAGGTGATCGGTTAGTGGTGATTGTGAGTGCGTGATCAGCTAGAAGGACTGTGATTGGCTGACTCGAGATGTATATATTGTTGTGCGGCCACTTGGACATTGACATGAACCATGTATTGTTACAATTGATGCCACTTGGTTTTTGACTGAAAATGACTTTGAGGCCACTTGGCTGTTGAAATGAATAATTAGCTTTTTTGTTTGCTTATTTCATGAAAATATCATGAGGCCACTTGGCATTTGATATGAATATACGAGGATGCCACTTGGCTTTTGATAATAGTGTACATGTACACTTTTTAGATAATTGATGTTTAGAGTATATTTATTGGATTTACTCAGCTTGTGGACACATGAAGGTTAATTTGTTGTTGTTGTTTTTTTTTTTTATAATTTTTTAGTGGTGATCATAATGAAATAAATGTTGTTGATTAGAGTTTGTTTACACGTTACAGATATTTTCTCGAATGGTATTTGGAAGGAGCGTTCCTTAATAAAAGACGGTAGTCTACGTAGTCTGGCTTCTGACCTACACGACTTCGTGCTAAAATCAAGGGCAGATTCTACCAGTAAAGTTTACCAAAGGCGATTTAAAAAGTGGGTTGAATGGTGCAGCCTTTACCCAGAGATCACCCCTATTCCAGCCAAGGAATTCCATGTTGCGTTGTATTTAAAACAGATCGCAGAGTCTTCAAAAAGTTCTACTGCGATTGATCAAGTATTTTATGCTATCGGTTGGGCCCACGATTTGGCAGGATTGCATAACCCTTGTAAATCAGCGTTCGTCAATCACGTGAGAGAAGCTGCCCGCAGGCAATTAAAGACATCCGTTATTAAAAAAGAACCGCTTACTCCAGAACATTTGAAAAGCTTAGTCTCGAATTTTGCGGGTCATAGAGCGAATTTGAGTGATTTAAGGCTTGTAACATTGTGCCTGTTAGGATATTCTGCATTTTTACGTTTTTCGGAAATTTGTAATATTAGAAGATCAGACTTAATGTTTTTCGAGTCGCACATGAATATAAACATACCAAAGAGTAAAACGGACATTTACAGAGAGGGTAACACAGTTTCAATAGCTAAGCTAGATTCCCAATGTTGTCCTGTTTCTATGACACTTAGGTATTTGCAGCTTGCTGAAATTCCTCACGATTCTTCCGAATTTATATTCAGATCTTTGTCATTTTGTCCAAAATCGAACTCCTATAAATTAAGAGGTACTTCACCGTTATCATACACTAGGGCCAGGGAGGTGTTACTTGAAAAACTGTCAAGCATAGGACTTGACCCTTCAAAATTTTGTCTACATAGTTTGAGGTCTGGCGGTGCGTCGGCTGCGGCTAATTGTGGGGTATCTGACAGATTATTCAAAGCGCATGGTCGATGGAGGTCAGAAACTGCCAAAGATGGCTATGTGAAAGACAAGCTTGAGTCAAAATTATTTGTATCAAAGAATTTGGGTTTGTAACTTGATGTTAGTTCTTACAAAGTTCTATGTACATTTTAAGGGATTACATGGTAATAAACATGTTAACAGTGTATCCCGTTCTTTGTTGTCTGTACGTCCTCATATAGCTAGGCGGACTAACTCCCAGTAATGAGTTTGAGTTTATATGATAAATAATTTATGTTCGTTTGAGAGAAACGAATTAGAATATAAATAGATTTATCATAGTTATGTAAATGAGTGTATGGGTAAGTCCGGGTCAGAGTTCAGCACGTGCCGCATTATTGGCACGTGCGATAGGTAGTCTTAGGACAGTGATGACACGTACAGGTGTCTGCGTTTGCCTAGCCATTGTACTATACGGACTTCCCACCCACCCACCCCTTTTTGAATCGTCTGTGTCTACTTTTGTTTTCGTTCTGTGATTGTAGAACCTTTATTGGACGGACACAACATGGATGTTTGTAACATTCCGAAGTCGGATTGAAGCGAAGACACAATGGGAAAGTGATGGACTCTGTGCTTGTGATTTATTGTTATATCTAAAGTGAATAAAGTACGTCCTCATATAGCTAGGCGGACTAACTCCCAGTAATGAGTTTGAGTTTATATGATAAATAATTTATGTTCGTTTGAGAGAAACGAATTAGAATATAAGTCATAAATGCGACCGGTTGTATATGTGATTAACATTTAACATATAGTGACGTTTTAAGTTAAGGACTTTCATTATCTGTTGTGTTTATCTGGATATTCGTGCGTGGGTATACCGTGTTCATTGAATGATGGCGGACATTACAGGTGAGCTGATTACAGGTGAGGTGACTACGGACAACTCGTCTAATGGCCAGGTAAGCGCACAAACAAGCCAAATATATATTCCTCTGTCACCTGCTATTAACTTGTCTTCACATTTAGACAACATTACTCTAGAACAAGCCAGGAACGTCTCAACTCCTGTTCTCGGACCAAATCCTATATCTATACACGGTCCTGGTATAATCGTGTCTGTGAACAATTATCACCAGACAATTCGTCCCAAACAGACCCGAAGAATCTTTTTCAGTATCACTCGCTCGAGGTTGAAAACTCCAACTCTAAACAGAAATTATTTCCCTCTGATATTGACATCAACGACACAATTTATTGTGTGGTATCAAGTCCCATGTTCATTCATCATTTGATTCAAGCTTTAGTCCAACCGGTCGCCAACACAGTAGCATGTGTTTTACAACAAACTTTGATTAAGCAATTAAATCCTCAGATTGAACAAAAAATGACAAACTTTATAAACAATAACGAGAAAATGAAATCATTGCTAAACACCTGTGTAGAGGAGAAAGTCGGAGACTGTATTTAGAAGGAAGTCAGTCACTAAATTCGAAACAATGTTGAAGCACAAAAGTCTTCTTCAGGATAATGCAATTAAAGATTTATACACAAAAATCGAAGAACTAGAAAATAAGGTCCTAGTCCAAGAAGCCATTCTTGATGAACACGCTCAATAGACAACGAGTTGTATATGATGGTTATTCATCTAGTTTTAAAAATGTAAATTCTGGAGTCCCTCAAGGATCAATTCTTGGACCTTTTCTATTTTTACTCTTTATTAATGATCTAACTAATGAAGTATGTACCAATATAAAGCTATTTGCTGATGACACTTCTTTATATGTTATTGTAGATGATGACTTGGTAACTCCATGTATGGAATTAAATGAGGATTTAGAATCTATCAACAACTGGGCGACCCAATGGAAAATAATCTTCAACCCAAACAAAACTATAGCATTAACCGTAACTAAAAAAAAAACAGAAATCATCCAACACTTATTTTTGATAATCAGCCTCTGAATGAGAAAGATATACATAAACATCTAGGAGTCACATTCAATTCTAAAGGTACATGGAGCAATCATATCCAAGATATTTATGAAAAAGGTTATTAAAGATTAAACATTTTAAGAATGCTCAAACATAAAATTGATAGGAACTCATTAATTACACTATATTGTTCATATGTTAGACCAATTTTAGAATATTCAGATGCTGTTTGGGATAATTGTACTACTGCAGAGTCGAAATTACTTGAATCAATTCAAATTGAAGCAATGAAAATTATAACTGGGTTAAGAAGTGGAACATCTTTGGAACTCCCTTGAAACAGACTTAACTAGTGCTCCTTCACTGAATATTTTTAAATCTAAATTGAATAGAAATAGACCTTTAAACACTGATACTACTCATTTATTTAAACTATGCTCACCTAGAAAATTAAATATCATTCTTTGCCAATTAAGAAACTCTGCTAGCAACTTAAATTATCACAGATTAATAGATCATCTAATTCCAAATTCAGCCTGTTCCTGTGGTTATTATTCTGAGGATCTAGAGCATTACTACTTCTATTGTCCAAATTACAACCATATAAGGCACTTTATACATGACATATTTATACAAGTTGGTTTTATAGATATTAACTTATTAACATGTGGTAACTATGAACTTTCACTTGATCTTAACAAATTTGTATTAAGCAATGTAGAAAGATTGATAACTAATTCGAGAAGGTTTTAATTCTCTTTGAATCAATTAATTATATAATATTTCATTAATATGTATGTATATCATTATAATTGTTCAATAAAATACTCATCTTTCTCACCGTCAGGTAGGTGAAGCGCTTTTGCTTTACAAAATTTTGTATAATTATCTATCTTTTATATATATATATAATGTTTACGTATATAAATAAAAATATTTCCTGAACTTTTGATACTTTTCAACTATAAACTATTCCATTAAACTATGAAAAACTACTTAAAATATTACAATGATGTGTGTATGAGTGTATGAGTGTATGTGCAAATGTTATAAATAACCCTAATTATATAGTTCTATTGTTCAATTTGTGTAGATTCTATCAATATTATATTATCAAAATGTCATTTATGTGGGAGAAGACTGATATAGGCAAAGCCTGTTGTCAACTCCCTTTGTACTATAACATCTTGTATAATAAAATTTGTTGAAATGAAAACACGCTCAATATTCTCGCAGGACGTGTCTTAAGTTCCTAAATGTACCAGTCCCTGAAAGGGAAACTTCCATAACTTTCGACCCTCTTTCAGCTTTTCTACGAATTTGCCAAAAATCCCTACGTGTGAGGATTTCCGACAGCGACATATCCCGATGCCATATACTCGGGCCTATCAAGGATAATAAAACCACTGTCATTGCCCAGTTTGTGAGGTATTTCGACCGTCAAAAATATTTGAGTGCAAGAAACAGCTAAAAGGAAACAAAAATGGAACAATGGTTGTTGTAGCACTTTCCCCGAACCGTCAGAAGGTTATAAATGAACTTAACAAACTCCGCTATGAAGGACATTCATTTTGGACAAGAGAAGGAAACACGTTCGCAAAAAAAAATCAGAAACTGAAAACAAAGTCCAAATCCAGTCAATCGGTGACATCTCCACATATGTGTCCGATTATATCTACCAACCAACCAAACAAACAAAAGTAACATAAATCGTTTCTCTCAGAGATCCTATGACCGTACATACATAAGTGTAGTCAATGTTCTGTCATTACATAAAATAGTCGTTGTTTGAAATTACTTACCTGTCGTATGAAGCAGTCTATGGATCTCAGTGTTAAAGTAATTTTCACCCTTTTTATTTTTTATTTTCATCATGGCAAATTGGCATCTGGTAAAACATGATACTAATCCTACATTACACAGTGTCAAACTATAATGTAATCCCACAGTAAAAAATATGTAACATATAAAACATTTATCTTTCCGGTTTGAACTATGCATGTGAATCATCTAGAGCCACTTTCGGATAGACGTAATAGAAGAAAACTACAATTATCGTATAAGATGATTTAACTTCAGATTTGAAAAATATTCTAATGCCCCAATCTGTTGGTCAAAACATCCCCTATGCATTGAGAAATAGAAATTATTTTGTTATTCCTAACTATAGGCTTTCTAATACATATTCAACCTTAAAAAAAAAAAAAAGTTTAACTTCAGATTTTTTTTAAATTCTAGTGCCCCAATCTGTTGGTCAAAACACCCCTTATGCATTGAGAAATAGAAATAATTTTGTTATTCCTAACTATAGGTTTTTTAATACAAATTCACTCTTTTTACCTTCAACTCTTCGTCTATGGAACGAACTAGATTGTAATATTAGATATGCTCCTAGCTTGAGCATTTTCAAAAATGCTATTACGCCAAATATAAATACATTTAAACCTCCCAGTTATTATGGTTTTGGGGATAGGACAATTAATATAAGTTAAGGTATCAAAACAGTTCTCTCAAATATGACTTATTTCGTTTTAACCTGGTAGAAAATGCTGAATGTATTTGTGGTAACCCTTGTGAAATTGCCTTTCATTTTTTTCATTTAGTGTCCAAATTACGATATACAGAGTCAATTACTTTTTCTTAGTCTTCGAAATGTAGATACAGATGCAGCTATGAACTTATAGTTACTCCTATGTGGAAATGTTCATCTACCAGTAGACACTAATTTAATCATATTCAGAAATGTGCACAAGTTTATAAAAACAAGCAATATATTCTGTTCTGTACTTCCTGCCTTTTGACAAATCGGAGAACAATGTTACAAAGATGTTACAAAAATATTGAATTGGTAACCTTTACTCTTTATTTTGTCAAATATTGTAATTTTGTATTTGTTTTGGGAAAGGGCGTTGATAAGTTGCAAAAACCTGTGCCCAATTCCTTTGTACGTTTTGACAATAAAATATTTTGAATAAAAAAAACATGTATAGTATGTGTGGTAACCATAAATGTTATCAGTACAGTGGTAACTGACAAAATAATTAAACAATTTAAAAATGCATTTAAAGTGGTGATATGTATTAAGCTCTATGCCCAATGCTCTAGGGGCAATGACTGTCAATAAGTCAAATCCCGAAATATGTGACATCTCCATCTTGCGCATAGGGTCGAAGTAAGGAGTTTAATGACATCAGGTGATGTATATCATCCTATGTTGGGTTTAACCAGTCATAATATAACATGTTACGTCTCCTTTCTGAGCATTGGGTCGAGGGAAGTTGCTGCGGGTCTTAAAAATTGTGTTTAAGTTGTTTAAATGGCACCAGCCGCACCTAAATTGTGCTATTTACATGATATATATACATGGTTTCCATCGCATAGTGTCGAGGAAACCAATTTTTTGTGTGCGGTAGTTGTGTGACATTTGAGAAACCTATCCGAGAACATTAAGAGGACAATTAAAATAGCATTGCCACCACGCAATTTGTTAAAACGACGCAATTTGTAATAAAAATGGCATCACCTTCATGTGAACTCAGTACATGTTAGTGAGTTCCTGCACCAGGAGACGTAACAGTTGAAATAGCACACTGATTAGATGGTAAACCATCTAGTGGATGCCACGTATTGTGAGTTACAAATCCTGTCATGTGACGATCAAAGGGCAAATTTACAGAATACAATCACCATTTCAACATGTCACCACTTTTATTGTATTTTGAAATTGTTTAATTATTTTGTCAATTACAACTGTACATAGTCAAATGGTGAGGATAACAACATTCATGGCTTCCATGCATAACGTGAACATGTTTAAAGTTTAACTGTTTTAAGCACAAAATAGTTTATGTTTTCATGTGCACCTCTTTTTTATTTTACAACTTTGACCGAAACCATTTATGTTATTGTCAAGAGCTTCAGGTTGGGTCATGGTTTCAAATCTATTTAGCCCAGAGTAGGATTAGGGCTTATATATCTGGAACCATGGGTGGCATACATTGTGTTCCCACCAAAGATGTTTGTTTGTTTGTTTGTTTTTGTTTAACGTCCTATTAACAGCCAGGGTCATTTAAGGACGTGCCAGGTTTTGGAGGTGGAGGAAAGCCGGAGTACCTGGAGAAAAACCACCGGCCTACGGTCAGTACCTGGCAACTGCCCCACGTAGGTTTCGAACTCGCAACCCAGAGGTGGAGGCTAGTGTTAAAGTGTCGGGACAACTTAACCACTCGGCCACCGCGGCCCCTCCCACCAAAGACCAAATGTTCTAATATGTTTATGTATGTTATGATGTCAAATGGAAATGATGATCATATCACAAACTGCCGTTTATTCTATCAATAAAACGACCATTTTCATTATAATGTGTTCACAAAGCCAAGATCCTGTATAAAGCTATATGCTTCGTTGGACGAAATGACATGAAACAGATTGACAGATTATGCAAGCTATGTACTCTAGTTATGTTATTTCGCACATACGAAATTCTCTTCCAATATTGTGTAAGTAGTTAATCCAAAAGGTCATCCTGATGCGACCTCTTATGCGATGTCGTTAGATGTTCATGTAGCGTATTGAGAATGAGCTAATATATATATTCTAATAAGATTGGACATAGGGCAATGCTTATCAACTGTATTATATTGTGATGAAACAACACCAATAAAGTGTTAGGCTTGGTTATAACCAGTTTATTTCAGCAAACCAAATATTGTATGTTAATTTACGTCAACTGTGACATCTTTAAATAAGTGGAAAGACAATGCACGGCATCATGGGAAAGGCTGGCTCGTGATAGGACCTACGTGATACCATTGCAGCCGAGGGCTTGCCTGTTGGTTATTGACTGATGAAAACGTTCACTTCATGTTTTTCAAGATCCAGTCCCTGTGGTAAGACGTCTTAGCATATATGGTTGGTCCCCGACAGTCGGCATTACCTCCAAGTACAGATCCTACGTGAACCCATTTCCGGTTCACAAGGCATTGGAGAGGACTACCACTATCACCCTTTAAGGAGAAACACATACAAGAATTAGTAAGCAGCACAAAACGTCAAAATGGGAAATTGATTTCACGTTAATAATACATTTTTTATCGAACCAATGTATAAGAGCTACATTCATCAGAACGAGATATCAATCGGACAGTAATTTATCAAAATTATATTTTGAAAACAAAATGACTTCACCCTTATTTGTGTCTTATTGTGATGGAGTAAAAATAATATTTGAGACATATCTTCTTTTCAGATTATTTTTTTCTGCGTCGTTAGTGTAAGCTATATTTAGACGGAAAATCGAATAGACATTTGAAAGAGAGGAAACTCTGTCAACAAGGAAATTGTCAAATAAAGCTATGTCCTCTATCGCCTGCTATGTCAACGACCTCGTGATTTTTGTTGGCATCTTGCCTCACGCTTACGTAATTATTGGACCATTTCTTCACAAATACTTTCAGAAGAGGAGTCAGCATCCAGTATGGGAAGTAAACTTATACACACATACCACACACCGTCTATAATGAGCGGCTTGAATGTCACACAGACATAACTCTAGTTTCAAGATGATAGCACATGCTGCGGTATTTTACTATGTTTCGTGTGTTGTAGAATGAGAGGTTGATTTGAAGTTAGATAAAATAGAGCATATATATCCTCTTATAACACTGATAATGATTTACAGTTCTTTGAGTTATCATTTACCATAATCGTTTGCTTCATCAAAATTAATCAATGTTCCCGTTCTATGCTGTCATATGAATACAGTTCACTGATACTTACAAAACAAGCGCCTTTGGGATCAACGCTAGTACACATCATATCATCAGTTGCATTAAATGAGCCCTGGATGCCGGCTTCGCACTGAGCTTTTGTTATCACTGACGTCTGAAGCTCTTGCAGAATTCTCGCATAACGAAACAGTTTTTGTCCTGAAGAGCGAGAAAGATACATCTAAAGCAATAGGCATGTGACACTTCATTGATATAGAAAGATATAACGGCTATATGGCAAATAAATGTGCGTGCGTGCGTGCGTGCGTGCACTGCTTTCAGGAAAACACAGTATCAACGTAACCATATAACACAACCTATCGAGGAAATGCACTCGATACCAAATAGATGTGAAAAACGTTCTTTTTGCTAATCAGTGTGATGTCATCAACCAAAAACCATATTACCATCTTATTTTTGTGGTACAGCACTTAAAAATACCTGAAATTGAGGACGTATACAAATACATTACTAACAGTATACCCGTGTATGCTAAGATACCATACGGATGGATGCAGCTGCTTAATTACATATACGTAGAGGTAGAATTGATGCTATTCGAATGCCCGTGTATGCTAAGACATCATACGGATGCATATATCTGCTTAAATACATAGAGGTTGAAGTAGAATTAATGTTATTCAAAACAAATCATTACAAAAAGTTCCTTACTGTTGTAGGCCCCCCAGCCAGTGACGTAACAGGTTCTGTTGGTGGGGTCCACACTGTCGTCTGCCAGTTTGGGTATCGGACGAATGTATTTGCAGAACTTGACACATCTTTCTAGCTTCAAGATCGACAGGTCGTTTTTCCCTGAATATCTATCATAATCAGGATGCTACAATATAAAAACGATACTGTTATAATATGTTGTTATCATAGCTAAACAAACTTCAATTAAGTATATGATACAAAAGTACATTTCTAATTGCTAAATGTTCATTTTCGTCAATTGAAATTGATTTGCTGTTACCTTTATTATTTTCTTGACTTTAATCCTCATTTCTCCTCTGGTACTTCTTTCGTTTTTCTTTCTGTCATATTCCCCAACTTTAACTCTGAAAAACTTTCTCCTAAAATATGAAGAAAAAAAGTTTAATCTTTAACATGTGATATATAATAAGACAGTTAGTGTGAATTAGTTGTCACCAGTGGTAACTTCAGTGGAGTAATATAAGTTCTTGTAAATCATTCTTGAACTCTATACTTAACTGACGATTCGGATTTTGTATACAGTAAAACTCACTTGTGTCGAACACGCTTGAATCGAATACATCGGATGAGTCGAACGTTTCGTTCAGTCCCGATTTTTCCCCTTCTTTATCTTAGTAAAGCAAACACGGTTGATTCGAACACTGTTGAATCGAAAACTGCGGTTGTGTCGAATATATGTTGTGGTCCCTCCCTTCTAAACTATACAAAGTTCAAGTTATTAATTACTTTAAGCGTTTTGGCTCATCCGTAGACATGTGAATATTCATATTATATCAAAAGCATTGGTCACTTTTGCGCCACACCCGCACCGTCAAATAAACGTGATATCCAACGTTTAGCGTAGAGAATGACCATAACATTGTGATAGTAAATTAAAATACTTATTTATTAACAATTACTGGCTTATTGTAAAATTCTCAGATTGGAAAGACCAAGTAGACATCATGTAGGCATATATATTATATCTTCATCCAATACACACTGTGCCTGTTCACTCATATACACATATACAACACATGTATACATATATACCCTCACAAATATTGATATGTATTTATTATATACATGTATATAACAATTAATTTACTATTGACATCTTAAACAATATCCTATCATAGATTTGTATTGGAAACGCACATAGAGACAATTCAACTACTAATAAAAGAAATACAACATTTGTGTGAGATACATTATATCACTATACACAATTATTGGTTAATAAGCCCTTCTAATCTTCTCTTACTTGCGAACTTAAGATATTTAGCAAGATTTCAGATATCCTTTCTATTATTTGTTGTAAAAGGCTCTATTAATTTGAACATGCTAGAATTTCTAATATGATAAGGTTTAATGTATTTCTTTCGTAATGGATCAAAATAAGTCAAAACTTTAAAATGAAATGGAATTCATCTTGAATATCTTCCAACATACAAAATGAGCACAACCTCCGGTTTCGTTCTACATTATAATATCTCCCAGTTTCAATACATAACTCATGAGAAGACAAACGTATTCTAATAATTCCTTTTAAGCTCAAAGTATCGAGTGGCTTCATTAAATTTTCTTGCATGCAAAAAATTATTTCAAAGAAATCTATACAAGCTACTTTTTGGCGAAGATTTTTTTTTTTCGAAACACTCTTGACGAAAGACGTCAATTATCCTTTCTTTATAAACAGAATATACATATTTTTGTCCACATGGTACAACTCCCATATATACCTTACTCTCAATCTATATAGCTCATTCTTAATACCAATTATCCAGATATCGTTATTTTTTACCATTTCTCTGTAACATGCTTGTAAAATACAATTTTCTATGTATTTTTTTAATTTTTGCCAGTATTTAATTATTCTACATTACCTGTTATATATAAAGGATATCTACCAAGTTCAGAATACACCATACAATAAATACAATAACCCCTATTACACTAACCATTTCTGTGTTTTTTAAATTTTATCCCAATGATTTCTAAGTTCAACTACACCATACAAATAGGGGTATTTTAACGAACATTTAGTAATCTTGTGCAAACGATAGATACATTTTTTCTACTTCCGGTGCAATATGCAGTCCCCATTATTCCGATCAGTAAGTAAGTACATTGTATAGTATTTACATATGTATCGAAAGCCGAAGTTTGTGTTTCAGGGTTAAAAAGTTATTACGACATACTTTCATTACTGCAAAAAAAATCATTCCTCCCTGTACATTAAAAGATTTGGATTTCGATAGATGGACAGTTGTCATTTAAAATGCAAGTTTCACAATCATTAGCATATAAGGCATACAGAATCGGTGACAAAATCTCACCTTGGAACAATCCATTTTTATAATCAAAAAAATCTGATAGAGACCCTTCAGCATTCACGCAGCATTTCACATTCTTATAAATAGACCTAGAACGTTTTAACTTTCTGTTAATTAATGACTGTATCACCGATAGACATTTCTTTTCTAAAACCAAACTGAGCGTCCGAGATCTTGTTATAATTTGCGTTAAATTTATTAAACTTTCGTTTAGGATAGAAGTAAAAAGCTTTCAAAACAACTGACTAGTGTAGTGTCCCTATAATTGTTGGTATCAATTCTATCTCCTATTAGTTCCCTGTGATCAAAGTAATGGGTAATTTCCAGATTTAAAAATATTGTTAAAAAGTACTATTAGACATGGCATCAGAACCTCTTTCCACCTTATAAAATACTCATTCATAATTTTATCATGTCCAGGTGCCTTACATAATTTCAGATTCCTTATAGCGGTATTTATTTCACTTTCATCAATATCCTTGTCCAATTCGTCAAATCCCATCATGTGTACTTTCATCATGTTCATTTTAAAATTATTTACGTCATTGTTGATGGTAGGCGTCATACAGGCAAGATCACGAAAATGTACAAAGAAATAGTTCTTGTTCAAATTACATTAACCAAATTGTTTGCGTTTCCTGAATTAACTAAGAAATGATTTTGGATTATGTTTCCTTAAATAGTTGTACATATTGCCCCTGTGCCCTTTATACTCTCGCTTACATTTCAATTATGCTTTCTTGTATACCTTCTTTTTAATTACAAGTTGTCGATGGGTCTCATTCATATTTAGATACATTAAAATCATAAAGTGCATTTTTATACTGTATATATTTTTGTTTACAGTCCATATTAAACCATGGCTTATCTTGGTCAGCAACTAACCGTCTCACATGTGTATCTTTATCGGTTATTTTGTTACACACTGGTAGAATTAATTGATTTAATCGAGTCTTAAAACCTTCAACACATTCATTAACACTCTTTCTACCACAATACCCTGTGTTATTCAACTTTTCTACCACAATACCCTGTGTTATTCAACTTTTCTACCACAATACCCTGTGTTATTCAACTTTTCTTCCACAATACCCTGTGTTATTCAACTTTTCTACCACAATACCCTGTGTTATTCAACTCTCAAACCATCAGTTAATCATTACAGCTGTTGATTAACATTCTGTTTAAACCACACGTGGTATAAACTCTGTACGCATTTTGATTGGCTAACACGGTAAACTTTGACCCAAGCTGCAATTGTTATTGACGTCATCAATAATCTAATGACGTCACATCACCGAGTCCCGGACGTCACCGGTACACTTTATTTGCATACGCGAAATTATACTTGGCCACGTTTCCCTTTGATTCAAGCCGATATTATTGTGGTAGAAACAGGTCACACGACTCGAAATTGTTGGATATGGAATTTATTTCACACTCGTTAGTTATTTTTTAAAAGTTGCAAAAAACACTCGCTAAAGCTCGTGTCTTTTGTAACTTTAAAAAAATAACTTAGCCTACTCGTGTAAAATAAATTCCATATCCAACAACCACTCGTTATGTAACCTCTATCTATACTATGACTAACAGGGTAACATAATTCAAGCAAGTTGTCAAAATTACTACACAAAACTTTTACTATATGAAAACATGTTCTTTTGATATTCAATATCATAGATACCAAAGAAACTGTTGGTGGTATACCTGTACTTGTAAACAACAAAACAAACAATATAAAAGTCAATACATATATCCTTACCATTCAAAAGTCATTTTCTGTTAGCCCTAGCATGAATTAAATATCTTCCAAAATTCCTTAAAGTTTTAACATTATTGCTAGAGAACAGTTCTGTTATTTGGTAAACCGATGGTCAACAGTAAAAGTATGGATTGATATACACAAATGCATTTAACTCTTAATTCTGAATAAGTTTAACAGAACAATATAAATTAAGTTTCATCTTCAACTTCATTACTTTCACATAGCATACATAACCTTTCAAATCTTGGGATACCAGTGTATCTACTTGTTTCGTCATTCAACGAATGTGCACTCATCCTAGCTATTATTTTCAGTGGCTTGCTTAGGTAGACCTATGTAACAAACTTGTCGACAAAATATTTATATATGATACACTTTGAAGAATTTTCTAAATTAATTCCCAATTCTTGAATAAAAATATCATATATCCGTTGTTTATATAGAAACAAAAAATATTTTTCATTTTAACACATGCTGTGTCAACCATACATCTCCAAAACCTGATGAATACAATGTGTATAAATCATGTTTCAAATGAAAAATCAAGTTTGCCTTATAATTCGGTTTTTGGCATTAAGTTCTACTATTTCGTTATAACAAGCCCTCAATATATAATTATCGGTCTACAATAGTGTTGTGGAATCCGGAATTACTCTCCGGCGACCGACTCCGTCCCTAGGACAGCGCCACCCGACTTCCGCCTGTGTGAGTTCCAGGAAACCTTCGGCCAGAGCGGACGTCTTTGCAACGCCGGCGGACAACTGGAGCCTCCAAGGACTATCCTGTCCCCAGCAGGATTGGCCCACGTCACCTTACTACTAAGGTAAATACTGAACCCACAACAATTGGTGTCAGAAGCGGTCATTCGAATGTCGTGTTTACACGGGTTTTGAACTTATCTGAGTTCTACTCAAGGCGCCATATTTGAATTTGATGTTTAGCTTAGCTTTTGTTTATATGGTTAGGTGAGGTAATCTCATCAACCATTAAGCAAAATTAGTATGATTTTAGGTTTATTTAGCGGTTTTGTTTATTATTAATGAAATCAATACAGGAATTATGTGAATTCATACGAGGCGAGAGTGTATTCCAATCAACTGGCCGGAGTAAACCTATTTTGGTTTCTGATAGCAAAGGCTTCACACTTAGGAATCGATATCCGGACATAAGGAGTGTTTGTTTTCCTCTTGAATTGTGGTGTATCACTGGAGCGTCTACTTATCAACTTGTTAATTTGATTGATTCCAGAATTCAAAAAGCCCTGAGAAGACATAGATTGATAACCATATATTTTTGGGCCGGTACATGTGATATAACGGAAAAAACTGGGAAATTCATTAGAATTAGAGATATATCAGATAATGTTACAGTTACAGCAGTTTTACAGGAATTCAGGAGGGCTTTAAATATTGTAAATAAATATTCTGATGTAGTACAAATCAAGTTTATAGAGATTCCAACTATTTCAACAGCAGTGTGGAATAAATACAAAGGACATAAGACCCCAGAGATCTTCAATGAGGAGGATAAGATTATCACTACTCAGGTCACGCAATTAAACCATGAAATAAGGAATTTGAACATTGAACTCTGTCAGAATACTCTGAAATTCAACAATTTTCTACTTAGAAACAGGAAATCTCGTGCGAAAACAAAATCCAGATATTCCTATAAACTGTCGTTATTGTGTGATGGTGTGCATCCGGGTACCTATCTAAGTTTATGCTGGATCAAGTGTTTGCTGGAGGACATAAGGAACAATGACACAGACATAAACAACAATGATAAGTCAACAATTGAGGATCAACATTCTGGAGATATTTTACAGATTGCTGTAGATAGTCAAGAATTGTTGGAGATTCTATAGGTAAGCATATGCGTGATAGAACGAATTCATATACAGTAACTAGGTGAGGTGTCCTCATCAGTCACATAGTATATGATATTATCAAGTTTGATTGAAGGGTAAGTTCATTTGATTAGCTTGTCTTATGTTTTTTGTAAGGTGAGCGTAGCTCATCAACAATTGTTTTCAGTACACACAGCAACATAAGAAATGGCTGCCATCAATATGAACTCGGCGACATTGGACGAATTGAAATCCATTCCTAAAATTCAGGATAAACGGGCTGAAGCAATCCTACAGAAAAGAAAAGAGCTGGGAAAGATAACGCTAACTGCTGTTAAACAGATAAGCAATATTCCAAGTACCATTTGGGATCCACTTGTTCAGCAGGGTGTAATAACATTCGATGCTGTGGACTCGGAGGGGGAGGAGGGTAAATTGGATCAAGCAGCTGCATTGACAAAAGACACAGAGGCCATTGTTGCCAAATATGAGGCAACCCTGGCTAGAATTGAGAATGAGAATAAGGAAAGGGAGCATTACCATCAGTTTTAAATGGAAAAATTGAGGAAAGAATTTGCAGATAAGATGAGAAAGCAGCACAAACAACATCAGGAAGAATTGGAGGCGTTATGGAGTAAGGAGGAGGTGGAAGATACAAAACCCCCAGCCACAGAAGGACTTCCTGATTTTGGGGATATGGTTGAGAAGCTAGCTCCAGGTGGAAGGTATAGGAGGAATTGGGTTTCCTCAAATGAGGGTACGCCTAGGAACTCAGGCAGATCCAGTTTTAGGATGGAAGGCCCTCCCCCGCCTAAAATGGCTTTGTATGATGGCAAAAGTGACTGGCGGCCATACTTCCTACAGTTTACTCACATTGCTAACCGGTACAATTGGTCTAATGTCCAAAAGTTGGACAAACTCATAGAATGCCTCAGAGGCAGTGCCCTTAACTTTTTCACAACCAGGCCACGCGCTACGCAACTAGATTTCCAGTCGATTTGTAATAAGATGGAGGAAAGGTTTAGTACCAAGGACCCCCCAAATCTTGTGAGGAGGCAGCTGCAGGACACTAGACAGTCTCTGGAGGAAAGCTTCCAAGAGTTTGCAGAGAGGATTCAAGAACTGGTACTTGATGGCTACCCAGCTGCTCCTGAGGATTTTCTTCAGTTAATTGCTGTTGATACCTTTCTACGAGGTTGCACTGAGAAGCAAGCAGCTCTTTCTGCTATGGACAAGGACCCAGTTAACCTAGACCAGGCTATAAAGCTTGTCAAGCTGGCCTCCACAAACCAACGCCTTATTCTTGGTGGTAGGAAGTCAGAAGTGCGGCAGGTCAGCTTTGAGGATGATAGAGAAGGGAGTCACGTGCAGGTGAGATCTGTCACCGCCACAGGGCCAACTATTGCTCAGCTTGACCAGAGATTGAGTAGGACAGAAAAAGCAGTAGAGGACACTAAGGTCTCCATCGAACAGATTTTAGGCATCCTCAGGGAACAAAAAACAAGCTCTGGACGATATATCTCTCCATCACGATCCTCTAGTCCAAACCGACCCAGAGGAAATAATTGTTTCCAGTGTGGCAAAGAAGGGCATTTCGCCAGAGACTGTCCGAATAAATCCCCTCAGAAAGACTTTAACAGATCACCTTCACCAATAAGAGGCGGGTCTTTAAACACCCAAGGGGTAAGGCAGTAGGCCAGCCCTTATCCCAAGATGAAGACACTGGCCAACCGCCACCTAAGTTATTGGAAGTAAATCTTTATGACAAGGACAAAAAGGTTAATCGTCCAACACTGTATGTTTCGGTGTCACTGGGCACAGACCCTGCTGATATAGGACTACAAGCGGTTGTAGACACCGCCGCTCAGGTTTCTGTAATGAATGTCTCCACTTGCCAACGTTTGGGATTGGACGTCGACAATCCTGAAAGGATCACGCTTTGTGGGGTGGGGAAGAACTCCAGACTAGTTGCCCACCTGGTGAGGTAGGTTCCCGTTAAGTTGGGAAAGGTTAAGCTGCTTCGAGATTTTGTTGTAGCAGACATCTCTGACCAGATCCTGATTGGAATGGATTTGCTGCGAGATTGTGAGGCCATTATCGATTTGGTCAATATGAATCTCATCTTGCAGGATCAAGATGTTCCTTTGTGTTATGGTGATGGGAGATCCTCTGTGCCTCCTTGGCAGGTTCAACGAATAATGGCTGTAAGGCGTACAGTCATACCCCCGTTCTCTGCAAAATTTGTAGAAGTAAAGGCAGACTCCCCGGGTACCGAGGATATGGTATTTCAGCCGGAACGGAGTGGTGCCACGGAGATGTCTCCAAATCAGTTGCTAAACCCTGAAGGGTTCATGAAGCCAATGATCCGGAATCCGACCTCCAGTTTTGTAACAATCGAGAAGGGAACATACTTGGGCATCGGCATAGGGTTGGAGGGAATAGTGGATGACTCTGTGGAGGAATTTACCATTCGTAGTTTGGGCGTGGATTCTACTGGGGAGCCAGTAATGCCCTCTCATCTCGAGGCACTCTATGCCAGGTCCACAAAGGAATTGTCGCCACCAGAACAACATAAATTAGGCCAGCTTCTGTCAGAATTCCAAGATATCTTTGCTAAGGATGATCTGGATCTGGGCAAGTTCAATGGGGATATTAAGCACCGAATCGATACTGGGGACGCCAAACCGATACGGCAATCATTGCGTAGGACCCCTCTCGGATTTGAGAAAGAAGAGCAAAACCACCTTCAACAGATGTTAGACAGGGATGTCATTCAGCCTTCGTCTTCCGAATGGGCTTCGGCTCCAGTCCTGGTGAGGAAGAAGGATGGTGGACTTCGGTACTGTATAGATTATCGAGCTCTAAACGAGGTCACTGTGAAGGATGCATTCCCCCTTCCAAATATTTCGGAGTGCATTGATACCCTCAGGGATACAGTCTTCATGAGCACGCTGGACATGGCATCTGGGTACTGGCAGGTGGAAATTACTGAGGAAGACCGCCACAAAACGGCATTTATAACCAAATATGGATTGTATGAGCACAAGAGACTCCCTTTCGGTTTATGTAATAGCCCTGCCACCTTCAGTAGAGTGGTGCAACTGATGCTATCAGGTTTGTCATGGAAGGAATGCCTCTCTTATCTGGATGATATAATGGTTCTCGGATCAGACTTTGATAATCATTTATCTAATCTAGAGAATATTTTCCAGAGATTCAGACAGTATAACCTGAAGATTAAACCTTCCAAGTGCTACCTATTCCAGCGTCGTGTCAAATTCCTGGGAAAGATAGTTTCTGCCGACGGGATAGCTGTAAATCCGGAGCATGTAAATTGTGTGGAAAGCTGGCCCACTCCAAGGAATAAGAAAGAGTTAGAATCCTTCCTGGGATTCATTAACTATCATCGGGATCATTTGGAACATCTTGCAGATATAATATGGCCCCTTCACCAGCTTACTGGTAAGAAAAGGGAATGGCATTGGGCAGACGAACAGCAGCAAGCTTTTGACAAGGTGAAAACAGTCTTGTGTGATGCTGTTACGCTGGCCTTTCCGCGGACCGATGGCACTTTCATCCTCGACACGGATGCTTCCGACAGGGCTCTTGGTGCTGAGTTGAGTCAGGTGCAGGATGGGAAGGAAATGGTGATCAGCTTCGCCAGCAAAACTTTGACTCCTCCGCAGAGGAAATACTGCACCACAAGGAAGGAACTACTGGCAATCATAACCTTTACCAGACATTTCCGCCATTACCTACTTGGACGGCCTTTTGTGATCAGAACTGACCATAACAGCTTGACCTGGCTACTGAATTTTAAGCATATTGAAGGACAGTTAGCCCGATGGATCGAGGAGTTGTCACAATATAGCATGACGATACAGCATCGTCCTGGTAAGTGCCATGCGGATGCCGATGGCTTATCAAGGATACCAGATCTGCTATCTCCCTGTGAGCATTACTCCCCCTCAGTTTCGTTAAATGCTTTACCCTGTGGTGGGTGTCCATATTGTACGAGAGCTCGCCAACAGTGGCAGTCTTTTGAGGAAGATATAGATTATGTCGTTCCTCTCACTATCCGGCAGGTACAAGTCCCTGATGATGCTATTCCATCCAGTTCCAACTGGATGGATGCATATACCTCGGAGGAGCTACACAATAAACAGAGGGAGGACTCTGATCTCCGAAGGGTTTCAGATTGGCTGGAGTCAGATTCTATTCCAACCAAGCAGGACCTGTATCTTTCTAGCTCAGCTGTTCGACATTGGTGGACCTGCAGATCACAGATTGTATCCCGACAGGGAATCCTGTACTATCGCTGGGAGGACCCCTTCGAGGTGAAACTCCTGTTCATGGTACCCAAAGGATTGACGCATGTAGCACTCAAGCAGTGTCATGATGCTGAATCAGCTGGACATCCCGGTCGTTCAAAAACTTTGGAGCGACTGAAGAATTCAGTTATCTGGTATGGGATGTCTGAGGATTGTAGGAATTATGTTAAATCCTGTCAGGTCTGCAACCGATCCAAGAAGGTTAGAGTGAAGCCCCGGGCCGCTTTAGGGTCCTACCATGCAGGTCTTCCCATGGAGAGGCTCCACATGGATATTGTCGGGCCATTGCCACTGACACAACGAGGCAACAAGTACATCCTGGTCATAATTGACCAGTTTACAAAGTGGATTGAGTGTTATGCCATCCCTAATCAAGAAGCAGAGTCAGTTGCTAGGAAATTGGCTGAGGAGTTCATCCTTAGATTCGGATGTCCTTTAGAACTCCACACTGACCAAGGGAAAAATGTGGATGGATCTGTAATCAGGAGCCTCTGTCAGAAGCTACAGATCGCTAAGACTAGGACTACTCCTTATCGACCATGCTCCAATGGGCAGGTTGAGCGATACAACAGATTGGTGTTGCAGATACTCAGGTGTTACACAGGAAATAAGCAGAACACCTGGGATGACCATCTTAATCAGTGCTCCGCTGCCATCCGTGCAACTCGCCACAGACAGACTGGTTTTACCCCAAATAAACTGATGCTTGGGAGGGAGGTCACCCAGCCAGTTGATATAATGTTTAAAACTGTGGACATGGACACGTGGGAGGATGAGTCAGGCTATGTTGAGGGACTAGTGGGGAGGATGTCTCGCGCTCATCAGCTGGCCAGGGAAAACATAAAGGAGGCCCAGGTCAGGCAGAAGAGAACTTATGACCTTAACCTTCACACTTCTAAGTACAGTCTAGGGGATGCAGTTTTCAAGCTAGATACTTCTAAGAAGATTGGTCAGAGTCCTAAACTGAAATCTCCATGGGTGGGCCCTTATTTAGTTGTCAAAAAATTGTCCCCAGCCCTTTACCGGATTTGTGACAGGAAGTCACGGGCAACGGTTGTTCACCATGACCGCCTGAAGGCTTGCCATGATCGAGAACTCCCTGTTTGGCTGCTACGACTGCGCTCTGACCTTCAGCTTCCATTAGATGTCCCACAGGCAGATGGCTCGGAGGAGCTGGGTCATCCAGAAGATTTGGATGCTAGAGCACCAGCTTTTCCTGGGGTTGGGGTAGTTCTGGATAGCGACCCTGATTCGTGGGAGTCTCCGGGTGAGCTGGAGGAGGAAACTGAAAACCTCTTGGATAAGTTTGATGAGGGGTCTGAGGACCTCCTGGGGGAACATGAATCAGGGGATGCTGCCCCCCCTCTCAGGAATCGGAGAAGACCCGCCTGGCTCTCCGATTATGTTGTGGAGTATTTAATGATAGAAACCTTACGTTGTAAATAATATGGAAAACGACCAAAATAAACCATAGAACTATTAGCAGCTTTCTTCACACCAAAAACAGATCTTAAAAACAACAAATGTAGCTCTTCCCCCTCACAACCATAATTCTAAATTCATGATATATAAGTATCAAATAATGATAACTTAGTATTTTCATTTAAAATATACTTCCTTATCTTAGGACTGAGGAGATAATAAGCCTTTAAACTATAATTTTTTTTATCTTTATACTGAATATTTTATATTAGATATGAATTTAACGTTGTAAATATCTTTAAAATACGACGAAGAAAAATTAAATGGCATTAAGAAACATAACAAAATATGAAAAAGATACATCTTGGTGATTCGAACACCAAACTTTTGGATTGCTAAGCGATGGTTTTACTATATGAGTTATGCGGACTTTTGGAATGTGATGTTTATGTTATCAGATATAGTCAGTCTAGTCAATGCTAAATTAAAATATTTTATCAACTACGTTTTTTTTAATTTTCCGATACCAGCGCATCGGAGGACCACTTTTTAAGAATGGGATTTTAGTTGTCTTTTGGTACATATAATAAAATAAGACGTTGTAAAAGTTGGTCTTCCGATGCGCTCTATGTCAAAAAATGATGTGAATGCGGGAGAAATTCCCTCGAAAGTTACAAAAGCCCGATATGCAATTTTACGGCCATTTAATGAAATATCCATTGTAATGAACAAACACATCTTTTGCAAATAAGAATATTTACATGTTATAGATTTAAGGTTTGTATTCAAAAACTCAGATTTTGACTTTTTTTTTTTATATATATATATATATAATTTTGAAAACGGTCACCGTTAGGTCGAAACAGGCTAATATGCGCCATACCTCTTTGGACATATCTATATTAAGTGGTAATTACCTCATTCTTTTGGTGCAATGGGCCATTGTCAGAACGGTATCGGCGTTTAGGAGTGTACCGCCACACATGAACCTATTTTTGTGTAGGAGAAGAACCTGCCATGGCCACGCATCCTCTCCGGCATCATTGCCCCCTATAATCCTAGGAACTGCCCCTACACGAGAGAGAATATGCTGGTACAGTATAAGGGACCAAACAACCAATTATTTTCCCATAGACTTCAGTGTTAACGTTTTGGAGTATATCATTAAAATTCTTGAATTCAATATGGCAATTATGGTTTATAACAAAAGTTTAGGGTCTCATATAACACGTAATCGAAAAAAAAAATTGGGTCCTTCAGCTCAAATTTTTTCCATGGTAGCCATTTTGAAAATGGGTGAATTTCGCAGTAAAAATTCTCAAAAATCTGAAATGTTTACCTGTTATCTATTTTTACCTCAACTTTTGGGGAGAAATCAATCGTACTTACAAAATTTATATCAATATTTCTTATAGATAGTTACCTATCAGGCTACATATTTATTTTGTTACTTCATAACATACTGGCCAATTAGTGGCTGCCAGACATTTTATCCCTGGCTAAACTTTCAACTATAGATAGGGAATGTTTCAAAAGTCTATAATTTTTATTGGTTGGTTGTTCCCTATAAAGGAGAGTGCTATATCTTGTTCCATGTTTACAGTAAGCCTCATGATATTTTTAACAAATTTAACTTAAGTACTCGTTTACTTCAATCACCATTCAAACAATGCATGTACGTGCATATTCTGGAATGTGCTGTTATAGAAATAACTTCTACCATAACACCATAACTACCTAAGCGTGTTTCAAAGTTGTTTGTAAAAATAGAAAAGAATTATATTTTTCAACTAAAGGAAACAGATTTTTCTAGCAGTTGTTTATAAAAATAGAAATAATTATATTTTCCAACTACAGGAAATATATTTTTTCTAGAAAAAGTTTCTTTTATCTTTTCACAATGACAATAGATGTTATGTTTTCATGCTATGAAATAATATGTGATGTAACCTACACGATTTCAAACAAACACGAATAAACTGTAAAAGCATGGTTTTCATGCAAAGGTATTTCTGTGAGGCCTTTACATAATGATAAAACTGTGGGGTTGGGTGTTTTTTTTATCAAATCTTGGTATACCTTACCTTGTGTGAGCGTGATAGCGAACCCAAAGACGGCCAGAATCGGCAGAATCCACCGGTCGTCCATAGCTTGCTCGAAACTCTGATAGTTTGTCGACACGCTTACTTACAAAAGTTAAACTGACGTCTTATTGTTCACTTCACTTCTATACAGGCGACAGATTATATGGCCTGGGGCTTGTGTAAGACTGTTAGCGAGGTCTTTAATATATTGCTTGAACCAAACTTCATATACTTATCTTGGTCATACATCAGACGTTAACTGACCACTTAGATATTACATAAGGATGTGACAAATCTATTATTACACACACATATACAATAATTACCCATTTGAATGAAGTTCAGAAAGTTCACTTCTTAATTATGAGGTCATCAACTGTTTCTTCGTTTCAATGGCGATTTATTGACTAGACATCAGTTCTCGTCTATTTTGAATAAAGCCTTGGTTTTCTGCAATACTAATTCAGGACACTATCGGTCCCATAGTTTTCGTATAAAGAAGCTGCTAAGCATGGTATCTCTGAGGACACTATCAAACAATGGGGTAGATGGAAATCTGGAGCTTTTAGGTATTACACTCAGTTGTCAATTTTATACCGTATTGAAGACAAGTCCAAAATCTAATATTTCTTAAGTTTTCCATGTCATTACGCTGAAAATTAGATAGTGAGGTCTTCAATCGAGATATGGAAAGTAAATTGGGCATCCGCCAGACCCGGGGGGGGGGGGGGGGGGGGGGGGGGCATGCATTGGTCTTCAGCATACACGTGTTCGCGTACAATGGCATGAAGTCTCGGGCATAAAATGGGAGCAGCTTAACGCCAAGGTGGAGCAGTTATTACAGAAGTCAGCACCTCCCCAATACATATAGTTTTACCTTTATGATCAAATGACATGGTGCCTGTGCCCTGCAAAGAGCTTTTTTACCGATATTAAATATACTATCTTAAAGCTGAGAGCATTAATCCCCCTCACTACGATAGTGTGGTCAGACTTCCTCCCTAGAAATGAAATTTTTACTTCCACGAAAGGAATCAATTATAGAATTTACAAGACTGAGCTTTGTTTAGAGAATTATTTACTAGAACTCCCCCCCAAATTAGCCAAAGCGTACTGTAAATTTAGAGTAGGTAATACAAAAATACCAATTGAAAGTGGTATATGGTCTAATATACCACGGGAACATAGAATATGTACTTTATGTAATTGAAGAGAAATAGGCGACCAATTTCATTATTTATTTAACTGTGATCAGCAACTTATACTCAATAGTAGACGGAATTATATGTCTAGATATTATTGTGAAAGACCAAATACATTTAAATTTCATACATTATTCAATTACGTAACTAAAAATGAACTTATTTCATTGGCTAAATTTATTATTGATATAATTATAATAATTAATTCACAATACTGATGTCCATCCTGTTTTACCATGTTTCATTGTTATCCATTTGTCTGTATTCTTATTCTCTACACTGTATTGTTTACGAGAATAAACAAATTGTCATTGTCATTGATAGGTGTTATTGGCATGGAGCGAATAAACCTTTCAAAACAAAAGAAAAAAGAAATATGGTTGATAGTAAATTTAAAACAATCCCCATGAAAGAACGGGGTCGTGTAATCCGTCACCCAGCTATTTCTGTGAGGGAACTGTCGCTATATAGATTAGATTGGGGTCCATCTATCTGCTTCGACTAATGATATGTTCCTTAATGATATTCAGAGGGGGGGGGGAGGGTTAGAAACATTTATGTCCAACCCATCTGTGAGGGTGGGGTGGGAGTGTGGTGGGTGTTGGGAGTGTCCCATGGATAAGGGGGGTAGGGGGAGGGGGCCTTCTTCGTGAGGGAATAGGTTTATACCGTGTCATCTGGCAGGATCCTGGGGATTCAGACACGAATGCCATTATTGTTGACTTCAACCCAGTTCTAGGCTAGGTCTGGGGGGCAGGATTTGTTGTCCACTCGCGAGACGGGGAGGGGGGCGGGGCATGGTAGGTCTAGGTCAGTCTCATCCATGGTTTACCACGAGGAGAGGGGAATTTTAATCCAATCCCGAGAAACCGGGTGAGGCGTCCAAGCTACTTATTGGTGATACTTACAACCGGGAAGTATTTGTCCACTGTGTTGAAAGTTAATATGTTATATCATTAAACCTGGTGACATGAAATGGGTACATGAAATATACATACACATATATGGAAATAAATGAATAAATCATGTCATAAATAAACTCTGGGTTGTTGTACGATTGCTCCCACTCAAAAGCTACTTTGGAGGTATACCGTGGTGGCGCTGATGTGCCATATATGTATTGGAGAATACAGGCGGTAATTTTCTGAATTCTTCGGATCCTGCCAGACATGGCTATTGAATAATATGAAGCAAATGTAAGGTATGGATAATTGGCTAAATGTAAAGGTGCTTATCACCAAGAATCAATGAACCAAACTTCATATTTTGCTATACATTCACATGTTTGTCATTCATTGTAGGTTAACTGACCACTTAGACTTTACAGAAGGATATGGCCAATCTATTATTACATATGTATACAACTAAATCGAACCATTGGAATGAAGTTCAGAAAGGTTCATTTCCTAAGTACTCTTCGGGGCATCAGACGACATTAGTCGTTGCTTTCGTCCTGTCCATTACTTGCGCGGCACACCCACACAATCTATAAACTCAAATCTATCACTCTAACACGAAGACGGAGTATATTAAATATAGCATTATCATCGGGACATAATCTACGTAATACGTATATTAAAATCGACACAAACCAGGAAGTTTTTGGGTTTTTTTTTTCTAACCAAGAGCGTTTTCGCTTTACTCCTCAGGTCCCAGTTGTTCAAAAAGGTGATTGAGCTAATCACAGTTTTGATTAACAATTTTGAAATTCTGATGAAAGACTTTCTAGGAGAACTAACTTGATTTGATTTTTTTACGAAATCAAAGCACTTCTCAATCTGTACCTACTGGATTTTTTAAGAAATATACAAACACGGGTCTTGAAGTAAACGAGAAATAGGATTATCACTAATCAAGTAATTAGCTAATCATCTTTTAAACAACTGGGCCAAGATGCTTAGTAACATATCTTCATGTCATAAGTATGTCATAAGTATGATAACGTCATAATTAATAAAGGAAGATACTGTCTATAAAAGACTGATCAATTTTGAGTTGAACGATCGGATCAAAGTATTTTTTCCTTTCCTTTCCATTCTGATACAGATGTATGGTATCTGTGTGTATTCCAAAAAAAGAAATATTTCAAATATCTTGTGTTCGCGTTTATCTTTATGGTAGCTTAACTTATTATTTTCGGTATTCTGGTTTTTGTATATGTTGTTCATAATCTCGGATCCAGGCTCGTAATTCATTTCCAGTTTCTCAAACGGAATATTCCTTACAGCCCGTGCATGCAATAACATATATGACATTCAGCGTGCTGCAAGTCATTAACGAATTGATTGTAACAGATTTCTTTTAATTGTAATGTACTTCATTCTGGAATAAATTGACATGTACGACATCTCTGTTCCTTACACTACGTCACCACAAAGTTCCTGGCAGTTGGTTATTGTGGACTCACGCGATATTCCTTGGAGGTGCCTATAGGGTGTGTTTGACTGTTGATAATTTTCTATTTCTCGATAACAAGATTATCCCCGAAATTTTATACAGAAACTAAAATTATAAACTCCGTGATGCTAGTAATTCCTGTATACAAAACATGTTCCCCTCCACTGTCCGATTCTGGAACCAACTAGATGTTGTAATTCGACATCGTATCGAATAGTGTACTTAAAATATCTCAGCCATACAGAAACTCCATATTGTTACTTTATTGTATAATGGAACTCTAATATATCGCATGCTAAAAACACGTCACGTGGTTCCAATTCTTCAGAATTGATGACCGGTATTATTAATGCGGGCATCTCAACAATATATATATTTTTTGTATTACTTCTATTTGGTTGAAATTGTGCCGTGAAGTAAATGATAGGTCATTACGCTAGACCTGCAGCTAGTAATACATGGGTGTAATACATGGGTGTAATACATGGCAGTAATACATGGGTGTAATACATGAATATAATACATAGGTGTAATACATGGGTGTAATACATGGGTGTAATACATGGGTGTAATAAATGGGTGTAATAGATGGAAGTAATACATGGGTGGAGTACATGGGTGTAATACATGAATATAATACATAGGTGTAATACATGGGTGTAATACATGGGTGTAATACATGTGTGTAATACATGGGTGTAATACATGGGTATGTTACATGAATATAATACATGGGTGGAGTACATGGGTGTAATACATGAATATAATACATAGGTGTAATACATGTGTGTAATACATGTGTGTTATACATGGGTGTAATACATGAATATAATACATGGAAGTAATACATAGGTGTAATACATGGATGTAATACATGGGTATGTTACATGAATATAATACATGGATGTAATACATGGGTGTAATACAGGGGTGTAATACATGGGTGTAATACATGGCAGTAATACATGGGTGTAATACATGGGTGTAATACATGGGTGTAATACATGGGTGTATTACATGGAAGTAATACATGGGTGTAATACATAGGTGTAATACATGGAAGTAATACATGGGTGTAATACATAGGTGTAATACATGGAAATAATACATGGAAGTAATACATGGGGTGTAATACATGGGTGTAATACATGGAAGTAATACATGGGTGTAATACATAGGTGTAATACATGGAAGTAATACATGGGTGTAATACATGGGTGTAATACATGGGTGTAATACATGGGTGTAATACATGGAAGTAATACATGGGTGTAATACATGGGTGTAATACAGGAGTGTAATATATGGATGTAATACATGGAAGTAATACATGGGTGTAATACATGGGTGTAATACATGGGTGTAATACATGGGTGTAATACATTGAAGTAATACATGGAAGTAATACATGGGTGTAATATATGGGTGTAATACATGGAAGTAATACATGGAAGTAATACATGGAAGTAATACATGGGTGTAATACATGGAAGTAATACATGGAAGTAATACATGGGTGTAATACATGGGTGTAATATATGGGTGTAATACATGGAAGTAATACATGGGTGTAATACATAGGTGTAATACATGGAAATAATACATGGAAGTAATACATGGGGTGTAATACATGGGTGTAATACATGGAAGTAATACATGGGTGTAATACATAGGTGTAATACATGGAAGTAATACATGGGTGTAATACATGGGTGTAATACATGGGTGTAATACATGGGTGTAATACATGGAAGTAATACATGGGTGTAATACATGGGTGTAATACAGGAGTGTAATATATGGATGTAATACATGGAAGTAATACATGGGTGTAATACATGGGTGTAATACATGGGTGTAATACATGGGTGTAATACATTGAAGTAATACATGGAAGTAATACATGGGTGTAATATATGGGTGTAATACATGGAAGTAATACATGGAAGTAATACATGGAAGTAATACATGGGTGTAATACATGGAAGTAATACATGGAAGTAATACATGGGTGTAATACATGGGTGTAATATATGGGTGTAATACATGGAAGTAATACATGGGTGTAATACATGGAAGTAATACATGGGTGTAATATATGGGTGTAATACATGGAAGTAATACATGGAAGTAATACATGGGTGTAATACATGGAAGTAATACATGGGTGTAATATATGGGTGTAATACATGGAAGTAATACATGGAAGTAATACATGGAAGTAATACATGGGTGTAATACATGGAAGTAATACATGGAAGTAATACATGGGTGTAATAGATGGAAGTAATACATGGGTGTAAGATATGGGTGTAATACATGGAATTAATACATGGAAGTAATACATGGAAGTAATACATGGGTGTAATACATGGAAGTAATACATGGAAGTAATACATGGGTGTAATATATGGGTGTAATACATGGAAGTAATACATGGGTGTAATACATGGAAGTAATACATGGGTGTAATACATGGGTGTTATACATGGGTGTAATACATGGGTGTAATACATGGAAGTAATACATGGAAGTATAATCAATATAATACATTTTTTCTATTATATCATTAAATGCCACATGATACATAGTCGGGACCTCGAAAACGAATACACTCATTTGTTGTCGAGACATCTGCTTTAATCGTCCCGGTGTCTGTAGGGACATCCCAGTGTGTGTAGGGACATCCCGGTGTCTGTAGGGACATCCCGGTGTCTGTAGGGACATCCCGGTGTCTGTAGGGACACAGACTTTTCTGTAGGGACATCCCGGTGTCTGTAGGGACATCCCGGTGTCTGTAGGGACATCCTGGTGTCTGTAGGGACACTGAGACTTTTCTGTAGGGACATCCCAGTGTCTGTAGAGACATAGGGACTGTTTCATAATAAATGCACATTTGTATCACTTTTAAATAGTGTACAATGTAGTTTTTTAAATTAGAGTTACAGCAATATATAAGTGCTATAAAAACATGTCCCGATATTGACCTCTTCCATCCCCTTGACTCACCCTCTTACCACTAACTCATACTATCACTCCCCCCTAACTCTCACCTTCTTACTCATTTCGCACACACTCTCATCCTCTCTCTCTGTCTCCCCCACTCTCCACTCCCCACTCTCCACTCCCCCACCTTCTCTCTCTCTCTCCCACCCTCTCTACCACCCTCTCTCTCTCCCACCCCTCTCGCACCCTCTCACTCTCTCTCATCCTCACCCTCTCTCTCACACATCCTCGCTCTCATACCCTCTCTCACCCTCACCCTCTCTCTCACACACCCTCTCTCTCACCAACACCCTCTCTCTCTCTCTCTCAACCACTCTCTCACACCCACTCTTTCTCCCATTCTCTCTCTAACACCCTCTCTCACTGTCTCACATACTCTCTCACTCTTCACATTCTCACTCTAACCTTTTCGCACAACACTCACTCTCTCGCCCACACTCTAACCACTTCGCTCACACTAACACGTCACACTCTCACCCTCTTACCCACCTATCACTCTAACCTTCTCATTCAACTTCTCTCTCATAGGGCATCTCCAATGAAATGAAAGCATAACCGTTATCAGCAAAGAGTATCCAAACAGAGGTGCAGTCCTACCAGAGTAGGAGCCTCAGATAATGGACTACAATATTACTACAGCAGTATGTCACATTCAAATGAGAAATTGCAAATGTAGATGAAAGTGTAGTGTTAGTACACTGTCTCAACCTACATAGGCACTGGGGCAAGCATACGAGAAGGTCAATTGGGGCTTAGGGGACCTTTGATTACACGGTGGTACATATTTGCACCTGTGTTTGAAAAATAAATATAATTTTTTCTTTCCAAAATCCTTCCACTTTATACAAAAGAAAGTCGATTTTCCCAGGTGTAAATATTTTCTGCTCTTTTTCATATATCGTCACAAACGTTTCGTGTTCAGTAAATTTGATTGAAAATGTTTCAGAGTATTCTAAACATTTACGTATTAGTTTTGTTCCAATTGTTAAAAGTAAAGTACTGAAATAAATTATTTTTTATTAAACCCAATGTAAATGTATTGGAGGTAACTCTTGATTTGTTTCCCCAGGTAGACTTAAAACAGTTCACCCCTCCCAGTACAGTCCCTAATCCCTCCCTCAGCCAGTACCTCGGTATACTAATCCCGGCAATTATCACCGTCTGTCGTTCCTACCGCCCAGTTAAACTTGTCGAACTACGTGAGCTCTCGATGTTGTGTTAGACAATAAAAGAACAAATTAATACTGCTTTACTACACAAAAATAATGTTCCGTGAAAGGCGATTTAATTGGTTTTTATGTATATATATATTTTTTTGTAATGGAAACGTAAATATTTATAGTGTCTCATAAGTGTGATAAGGCTGGGCATTTTAATGTGTTAATGTGTTTTTATGTACTGTTTTGGAATGTATGACACTTAAATTAAATATACAGTAACGTACATGTATCTTATCTAAGAATGTCCAAGTTAATTTCAACTAGTCAAAAAACGCAAGGCAGAATAATATCTTTAAGACAACAGACACTATTTAAGCATCAATTCAATTTCAATTCAATTTCAATTCAAGTTCGATTCAATTTCAATTCAATTCCCAGTTATTGGCTTTGAGCTTTACATCTCATCAGTCATTGTAATGTAGCAGTGTAGTATCTTTATCTATAGAGAATGGACAAATCTGTTACCGTATTTAGACATTATATCACGTTTCTACTTAATCGTGTGGCATCATATACATATTTACTTAATATTGCTACATCTCTTTAAAGACAACACAACAAAAGACAGCACGTTTGTTGTACTTATTAATTGGATCAATCTGTCCCAGGAGTACTTTTTTGTACATCTTGATATCAAAACTTGAAAATTTGGACAAATTAACAGAAAGTGATATTCATCTTCTATGTCACCGGAGTTGCATGCTCTTCACAGACGTTCTTTCTTACAGTATTTCGATATCGACAAGTTTCAGTGTACAGAGTATGTGCTGATAAACGTATTCTACTCAAAGCAATTCTATTACGTGTTGGTATCTATTTACATGATAATGCTATAGTGATATATTTAAGTTTCAAATTGTCTTCTTTTGAAAGTTTTTGCCCTTCGATTGCAGATAAATTGAATAACGCGGATGTATGCTAATGAGCCGCGAGGCTTCACGTGAAATAAACATTGAAACATTGAAACCTCGTACAAATCCTTCATCGACACCATGTTTGAAATAACACGTTTATGCACCTCGTACAAATCCTTTACCGACACCATATTTAAAACCCTTCATCGTCGCCAATTTATTTTTGTTTAATTATCTGTTAGACAATTTCATTTATATAAATAACAGTTAGTTTTCCAACGAAGGTCATTCTACTGTCCATCAGGTTATAGATATTACAAAACTATCTGTCTATCTTTCTGACATTATAGGAGATTGAAAGTTAATCTCTGATTTAAAAAAAAAAGTACACATACAATATCCTTCCATTGGTTGACTCTTTAAGACCATGGATCTTAATTTCTTAAATAATTTTGATTTATCTTCAAAGACGATAATATTCATTTTATATTTGATTTTTTTAAGTGGAATTCCTTCAACACGATGTTCAAAGAGGAAATACAGAGAAAGAAGATGTCTGAAAAACACATTTATATATGTCACCTAACGGCCGTCTTGACAATTGATAACACAGTATTTACGAAAAATGATTGACCGTTACCTGCGATATTGCGCCTCAAGGACACATTAACTTTCCACGAAGCGCCACACTCGTGGTCAGTTATGTTTCTGTAACACGTTTATTTCCTCTGGCTATCGTCAACGATAACTTCCGCACACTGTATGCACTACCACTGACGTAATTTTACCAATAATGGTGTGAAATTTTGGGGTGGTACCTTAATATGTCCGACCAGTTGAGTGGTCCGTGTTGGGTTTTCACAACGTCCGGGTTTTTGTATATAAGTAGCAGCGAAAATTTTCGCCCGTAAACAGCTTGTACTGATAAACGCATGCAAAGGTGGGTCTTCAAAATACTGTAGAACTAGTGTATTTTCACACACAAAAAACTTATTACTTCTGTTAAGAGAAAGCATACTTTATGTTAATGAAAGCAAGCTGTGTAACTGGCTTCAAAGTAATTTTCGGCTTGTTTTATTACAATCTCTTCTAAAATAAATGTTCAATGCTATGTTAGATTATAATTGAATATACACTATTTTTCAAGATTTTTTTGGGGGGTGGGGGGGGGGGGGTTAAATCTAGTGGAAATTGCAAATTGAAATAGAATAAATCATTAAATCAGTTAATTAAACATTGATCGTGATATTTTAAAAAAGAAATACTTATTCAGTCAATATAATGCATGTTTCAGATGAGGGCTGTATTAATCTCCATTGCCGTTGTGGCCTGTTGTGTGGTTACGGCCAGGAGCGAGGCCTATGGTAACTATGGCGACGGCGTGGGGAGCCAATACTTACAAAAAGGTCATATCAACCAGTACAGCACTGGGGGATACACCAAGGCTTACTCCTCATACCCCACGTATTCTGGATATTCCGGATATGGCAAAAAAGCTGCAGTGAAGAAACAGGTTATATGGAATCCGCCATTCTCTGCCCCTCTGTTCACACCCTCCTCGACCCTACCATCTGACGAAAACTCCATTTTCAACGGCGATGGAACTCTTTGTAAGTAAAATAAATATATTATTGACGAGTTCATGGAAATATATCCATTATGACATATTGGAACCATATAAATAAAATTTGTTAAAATTTTGCACGGGTTCCGCCATATACCATTTTATGCATTCAAATATTAGCGGATGTCGTCGATGAAACAATATTCGCTTAGCCTTCCGGACCACCTTGTCTTATTCTCCTGGTACTTTTTCAAGTCTCCGCATCCAAATTTATATAATTCGTTCGTACTATTCCCTCTTTATTATTTTGATATTTAGAATTATGGTTTCTTCTGCATGTAGATTTTTTTTAGTTTTTTTTTCAGTGTGTTCCACTATTTTCAATTTCACTACTTTTACATTATTACTTATAAACATCATTTATCGGTTTACTATCAATAACTCATTTATTACTGATTAAACATTTTCATTTGTATAACTATCTATAATTCTTTCTTTTTGTATTTCAGTGATGGTTCTGCTTGTCGGATTCCTCCTCCTCCGAGCCAGCAACTCCGGTTAAAACAGATTTAACTAATAAAGTAAGTTTATGGCAGTATTTTAAGAGAATATCAAGATTTATTTTGGAAACTTCATGTAACTTTTGGTACTGTTTATAATTATACAAAAGTTAATTTTCGTTTTCGATAAAACATTAACACTGTTTATTGGTGAAGTAGCAGCTTTAGATATCAATTGAATATTGAAAGCGTTTGTTAAAAAATGAAATGAAAAATATAAATGAAATCTTATTTGCCAATGGTTCTCTTCAATTAAATAGGCGTTATTCATTATAGATTGATTGACATGTATCTAAATATAAAAATACAAGTAAATTTGACTAAGTACCACCCGAAGTGTTTAATATCATACTGCTATTACATTAGCTCTACATATAGTATACATATTTACTTATCTTTACCTATTTTTATCTATATACTTTCATCTTTGTTTCAGGTATCATGGTCTACTCCAAGGAGAAGCCAAAATCGCAGGGTATTTTTGTTTCAAATTGTGCTAATAAAAAATAAATAATTTTGATTAAAATGAAGACTGAAATTTGTTTTATCTTGTCGTTTGTTGATGTGGAAAGACAATAAAAGATGAACAAAGGAGAAGGACACACGTTGAAAGGACTCGCACAACTGCATGTAAATATTTTATTATTACTAGTGACTCCATCCCCTGAATCGCTCATTTGAAGTTCAAATAATGTGTAATTTATATCAATTAAAGTTTGAAGTTCTCGCTATCTGAGAAATTATGTTGTTGTATAGGTTGTAAGAGCACTCAGAAACTCGAAAAACAGTAACCTTGATATTTACAGTGGACTGGGGAACCCCCACCTGGGGAATTCCCGCTTTTTTCATCCGTAGTCCTACGTCATTCTATTTTCAGCAGGGGTGTATATTTTTTTTCCAAGTCTTAAGATATTCCTTTTTATTCTCGCATATAAGAAGTACCTATTATTTCTTACTCAGAAACTGCTTCAAACTTCAGAAACATATTTTCGTTAGGGACATGGTTATCGGTAAAACAGCAGCTGATTGGCTGATTTAGTTGTGTGAGTTCTGAAACCATTCTGGCATTGCTGTGAGCATTAATTTGGACGTGGTGTTGGGTTGATTCTTACCCATTTTAACTTTTAAGCCTCGACCCCACACCCAGAAAAACGGGGGCATATTTGACAAGGAGATGGCCGTCCTTCCGCTTCTATTCCGGATGATAATTTGAGAGTGAAGTTCAAAATCTGTGTGTAGTTTTTCTTTGCGGAAGGGGTATAGAAATCTTTTAGTTTGGGCGTGGTTATGGAAAGGTCAAGGTCACCGGAAATAAAAATTGAATTAAGCTTGTCCGGAGAATAATTAAGAATGAATTGTGAAATGAAGTTTTAACTTTTTGTGCGGCTACGACTAAAGGAATGGAAGAACCAAGTTGATTTTGAGCATGGTCGACCAAACGACAAAATAACCGGATATACACATAGATTTTGGCTTAAAACTCACGATATTAAGTTGACACTACATGGTCAAGCAATGCTCAAATGTAATGTGTTTAGCTCACCGTCATTAGATGAAGGATCTCAGCTGTTTCCAAGTTTTAATCCAATGGCCCGATGCAAGGGGCAAAAAGTGATCCCGGGGTCACACCATCCATTTATACAGGATTCCCTCACTCAAAAATGCTCTATACTAATTTGATTAAAATTCAACAAGTCATTCGGGACTAATAGTGATTTAAAGGGATATTCCACACAAGTCGGATATTGTCCGTCCGTTGTCCAGGGTTACGTTATCGTAGCAACTATCCCCAATTCTACTCTCAAGCATTGTAGAAAACTCAATCAGCCTCCTTTCAACTGGAAGTTTTAAAATTGTCATAATATAGTCTAGCCTTCTCTTGATATGACTTTCTAGCAATCTTTTCAATAGTACATACATATGTATATAATATTTATACGTTCATAATTAAATAAATTGACTCGATTATATATATATTTTTTATATGAATTTCTCGCAACCATTTCAATGGTACATGTATATAATATTAACACGTTTATTTTTCTGAAATGAATTTCTCGCAATCATTTCAACAGTATATGTATTATATTGACACGTTTAAATTTACTCGATTGTAATTTTTTTTTTTTTTAATGAATTTCTCGCAATCATATCAATAGTATAAGTTTATAAAATTGAAGCGTGTACAATCTCTAAAATGAATTGACACGTTTAAATTTCTGAAATGACTTTCTCGCAATCATTTCAATAGTATATTATGTATATGTATATCATATTGACACGTTTATAATGTTTCAAAATACTTTCTCGCAATCATTTCTATGATGTATATAGATAGATAATTATTTATCAAATGGCCTATTTTGCAATCATATATTGCAAACTTATTATTATCGTTATTACAAATTAGTAATGTATTTGTCAACGTAAATGCGACCATGCATGCAGAATTATTTACTTACTGTAGAATGTACATGCTGTCTGTAATCTATGTCACGTTTAAATCAATTTTCAAATTTGTCATCTATGTACAGGTTGTCTTATTTATCTAGAATCACAGAAGGTTATGTTTCTGACCACAGTTACCCCTCGGTCAGTTATATATACATCCTATAGCATGATGCACCATGCAGATACATGTATACTTTTGTATATTTGGTGTTTGTATCTTCATATTTTGTTCCTTTTCTTCCGCTGGATTCATGTACACTTAGTTAATGCAATATCTTCCGTAGGTCACCCTGATACATGTATACCCATACCAAATCATTCGATCTTTGATAATGGGTAATGATTTTATGGGTCACAGGGTGGCAATCGGAAATTTTATGCCAAAGCATACAGATATATGATTTTTCGATTACGTTCTGTTTTCTTCCATTTTAAAATATTTGTCTTTTTAACTAACGTCTTAAAAAGCACTATAGCTGTATGTGTAAATTTGTTGAAAAATTATCGTAAAACATATATGAGCAATAACTATTTTTTGCTTATTTTGATATTACTATTATTACAGCATATGGATATTGAGTCAAATCCAGGGCCTGTAGAAGGTGAACTTTCTGTTTTTCATTTAAATATTAGAAGTGTGAGAAACAAACTTGAATATATTGAAAATATAGCAGGTGAATATGACGTAATATGTCTTACTGAAACTCATCTTGATGTTGAAGTCCCAAGCAGCGAGTTATTACTGGATGGCTTCCACCACCCTTTTAGACTTGATAGAAATTTTGCGGGAGGGGGGATTTTAGTATATGTAAACGAGGTTTTGAAAGTTAGCAGGATAGTTGATCTAGAACGTCCCGACACTGAAATATTATGGCTCCAAATTTATCTTCCCGAAAAAAACATACTCATTGGGACTGTGTACCGTTCTTCCTTTCATACAAATCAATTCTGGGAAAATCTTCAGGCTTCAATAAGTGATGCGGTGGAAATATCCAGTAATGTCATACTGCTTGGAGACCTCAATGTTGACATGCTTACTATGTCACAGAATCATGTTTTATCTGATATAATAAATTCGTTTAATTTTATAAATGTCATAAATGAACCTACTCGTATAAGTCCCACGAGGTCAAGTTTACTCGATCCAATTTTGGTATCAGAATCAATTTCATACACTTATTCCTCTGTAGTATCTACTGAAAATGTAGTTACTGACCACCAAGGTTGTGTTGTATATATTTCTGTTCCGTCATTTCAGAAACTAGCATATAAACGTAAAATTTGGTTATATAAAAGAGGCGACTATGTACTTTTTAATCGTCTTGTTGAAGAATATGATTGGGATACTCTTTTCGCTACATGCAACTCTGTCAATTCGGCCAGTGAACGTTTTACTGAATTTTTTCTTGATTTTGCTCGTAGATCGATACCACATAAGGAAATTACTGTAAGACCAAACGATAAGCCCTGGATGTCTTCAGACCTTAGAAAAAATATGAGAGCTCGTGATAGATTTCGGAAAATAGCCAAACGTACCAATCATCCACGGGACATAGCTAAATTCAAAAATCAGCGAAATAAAGTGAATAATATGAAAAAGTATGCACGACAGTCTTTTTATGAAAATGTTGGAAATCTTATTGAGTTTTATCATTCGTCTGATCCTAAAAACTATTGGCGACTTGTCAAAAGATTGATGGGGAATTCTGAGACATCACGTCCTATCCCTACTTTAGTTGATCCAATTTCGGAACGTTTATTAGTCGATGATAAGGCCAAATGTAATGCATTGAACGACTATTTTTGCAGTATCACTAGCATAGATGACAACAATAACGATGTTCCTTTGTTAGAACCTAAAACAGAGAGTTCTTTTGAGTTACCTGTAATAAGTCAAAATGACATATCTGATGTTTTGATGAATTTAAAACTTGGTAAAGCTTCTGGCTCTGATGAAATTAGCCACCACATGTTGAAGTATACTGCTAAAACTGTATGTAGACCACTTGAATTGCTTTTTAATTTGTCGTTATCAACTGGTATTTATCCCGATACTTGGAAATTTGCTAAAGTGATACCTCTTTTTAAGAAGGGTGATAGGCATTCTCCTTCTAATTATAGACCTATATCACTTTTGTCCTCTGTTGGTAAAACATTTGAAAGAGTTATCTTCAAGTATTTACATAATTATTTTCTTGAAAATTCACTTTTCTATCAGTATCAATCAGGATTTATGCCGGGTCACTCGACCGTATATCAATTAATTGATTTATATCATAACATTTGCCTTGATCTAGAAGAAAAAAAACATTCTTGTTTAGTTTTCTGTGATATTTCTAAAGCGTTTGACAGGGTTTGGCATAAAGGTTTATTAGTAAAACTAAAGTCATACGGGATATGCGGAAATTTTCTATCATGGATTGAAAACTACTTAACCAACAGACGACAAAAAGTTTTTATAAATAATTGTTATTCGGATTTTGGTTTGATACATGCTGGCGTCCCTCAAGGTTCCATTCTTGGGCCTCTATTTTTCTTAATATTTATCAATGATATCTCAGAAATTCTTCAATCTACTGCACGTCTTTTCGCTGACGACACCTCTTTGAAAGTCTCTTCATCTTCATGTCTAGAAATACAAACAGTTTTAAATAGAGACCTGGATGCTTTAAACAGATGGGCAAGTACTTGGCTAGTTACTTTTAATCCAAATAAGACGGAAGTTATTTTTATTTCTAATTCGGATAACGTTGATGAAGATCTGGAACTGATTTTTGATGGTCATTTTTTAAATTTTAGTAGTAAGCATAGACATCTTGGAGTTACATTAAATTCAGATGCTAAATGGGTAGATCATATAAATGAAATTTATAAGTCGGCTATGGGAAAAGTAAATATATTGCGAAAACTTAAATATACATTAAAGCGTGATGCTCTTTTACGAATTTATAAAACTTATATTTTACCAGTTTTAGAATATGCGTGTGAAGTTTGGGATGGGTGCACTTCAAGTGATTCAGAAAAGTTAGAGAAGGTTCAGCGGGAGGCAGCTAGGATAATAACAGGGTTACCATTATTTGCTAGAAACGAGTCATTGTATTCAGAAACAGGTCTAGAATTACTTTCAGTTAGAAGGAAAAGACGGAAATTACAATTAGTTTACAAAATGGATAGACATCAAACTCCAAACTACATTACAAATTTACTTCCCTCTACAGTCGGTGAAAACAGACAGGGTCTAAGAAATAATGAAAAATATAGAATCCCAAATTTCAGACTGTCTATTACAAAACAATCTTTTCTACCTTCCTCTTTGACGATGTGGAACTCTATACATTCTGATATTAGATCCATGCCTTTTTCTGCTTTCAAGTCAGCTTTAGCCCCTAACTTACCATGCTCAGTACCTCCTTATTACTTAATTGGTGATAGAAAACTTAATATTATTCACACTAAATTAAGACATGAATGCAGTTCCCTTAATCATGATCTTTACCGTTCAAATCTGGTCCAAAACTCAAATTGTGTAAATTGTGGCTATTATTGTGAGAATGCCTATCACTTCTTCTTTGAATGTCAATCTTACACAAATGCTCGAGTTGTGCTTTTAAATCATTTAAGTGATTTAGATATAAATATATCTTTAAGATTATTACTTTTTGGAAATGAAAATATGTCTTTGGATTTAAATTGTGTTGTATTTAACAAAGTACAAAATTTTATAAAATCCAGCGGAAGATTTTAACAAGATTTTAACAATATTTAACATGTTTGAAAATTTTATTGACTTTGTTATATTATTTTGTGTGAGTGCCTAATGTTATGTAGGCCTATATCTCTTTCGTACTGCAGTTGATCAGTCTGTAATATCATCTGTTGTCTATGTAACTATTGTAAGGAAATGGCTTCATAAGTTGTAATAACTTGTGCCAAATCCTATTTGCAAATATGTGTAAATAAAATATGTTTAAAGTCATATAATCTATGTAAGTATATCACTCCCTGTCTATAAAAACCGTTTTGTCATGAAACCGGGAATAAGCGACCACTTGTACTAAAGATCGATGGTTTTTGTTCCGAAATCGATGTAACGACCGGTCTCTGGGATTGTTTCTCAGATCACAAATTTTAACTGATCTTCAGGCGAGAGATATATCTAAAACATTATTCATAAAATGGAAATGGTAAGATCCCAACTTAAACATTGATCAGTTTCATACAGATTACGTCACGCTAATATCTGATGGGCCTCAGCACAGGAAGACGGGACTTGTGAATTATACTTTACGTCCCCTCCCCCAAGGAAGATTGTTACATGCCCCTGGCGGCCTCAGGGGTCTGATCGTTCATTAGGTTACAATGCCAGTGTCATATCGACAGTTGTATGTACCCCAACAATGTTAGATGATAACGTCGAGAACCTTGTGACGGGCACCGTGTCACCTCGGTTGTCATCAGAACCAAAAAATAGCCAGATACCTTAAGCTACATGAAATACAATTTTATGCTGTTTTCAAATTATAATAAGTAATACTCGCGTCCATTTCGACCAGTCCATGTCTTCCTCAAGCTTTTTTCCCCGGATATGGATCAACTTGATCACATAGTGTATAATTGATTTTGTTATACGCAAACACGTGATACTAAGGTCGTTTTGTTTATCGCTGTCGTAAACGGGTTCACCGAAAAAAGGCTGGACACAGTTGGCGTATATTGTTTTCATGCGAGCCTTGACAAATACTTACATTGTAAACAATGAGTAAAGTGTATATATTAACTTATGCAGGCCAAGATTCATGTCTGAAATGTTAAACAAACATACCCCCAGCACTCCCCGTGTTGTGTATTGCTACGATTATAACGAAAATACTTATGGTATGCGTACAAGGTGCATCTGGTTCCGAATGAAATATTTTAAAAAGAATGGTTTTGTGAATGACAGAAAGTCATTTGAATGTGTTCAAGCATCGTCGGTTTCCACGAAATATGTCTTCGCATTGCTCCGAGGCTCGTATTCAAGGGTTATTGATTATCTAGTAATTTGATTGGTTCCGTAGAAAATGGCGACTGACAATTTGACCAATCAGAAACGTCGTATTATATGCTCTTTGGTTCCTTTGGCAAGATGTCAAACAACCATGGATGCAACCATCTTGGTTTAGCGTTGCTAATTTCCGATCGAAGAATAATTTCGTTAATATGAAGCATTTTGATTGGTTGGTAGAAATATGGATAATTATGCTAAAACGAAGACTTTCATGTCAATGACAATGACAATTGTTTATTCTCGTAAACAGTACAGTGAGAGAATATGAACACAAACAAATGGATAACAATAATGCATTGTTAAAACAGGATGGACGTCAGTATTGTGAATTATTTATCTTGTTTATATCAATAATAAATTTAGCCAATGAAATAAGCTGTGTTCCCACGTGTCATACGAATGGAATGTAGGGAAGAGCCGGCATGGGGGCCGACAATGGTGTTCATGTCGATTTGAAAGACAAACAACAAACAGTATCAATGTTACGTCTTTGAAAAAAACAGAGCCACCCAACCACTCAATACACCGGATTCTATTGAATGCCTTGTTAAACAATTACATATGAATTTCCGTAGTTTGTATACAATAATGACTTTTGAATAAACATCTGGGTTTTTTTCGTTTTTTTTTTTCGTATCGAAGTACCGAATGCCATATTGAAAAGGTTTTAAACTATTTGATGGGAGATGGCGAAAGTTTGGTAGGTTATCAAATCCATGTGTACTTATCTACCTTCGACCGTTAGTTTGTAATTTTCATATACAATTGAAAATCATTAGTTTTAATTTCATTGTTCTCAAATGTATTGTTCTCATTAAAAATGTCGTCTTTCTTGACATTTGAAACATTTCCAAAAATGAATACAGGGACTTCACATAATAAATATACATGGACCATGGGTTTGGACTTTGTGTCAGCTCTTTGTGGACTAGGATATGTCCGGGTGGTATGAGTGAATTTATATAGAATATTCCTTAATTTGTAATGTTTTTGAGACAAAAAGTTAAACTGTGAAGTTTGGGTATGTTTTCAGAAATCTGCATATTTCATCTCAAACTCTGCGCTCGAACTATTTTTCCTGAAAACAATATTCTTGATATGTTCAGAGTTCTTCATAGCGTAATAAGAGCATTTTGATGATAGAAATGTTTGTCAATACAATTGTATGTCATATTCGCGTGATATTATTCACAACCGCCATCTGCATTTTAAGGTTAAATTAGAATCAATGTTTATGGTTTTAAAAACTCAAATCCAGTCAAACCAATATCTCTACCACCTGCCAAAAACACTTGTAAACATAACGTAATGGCTATTTTGTCAGTATTCGAGATCCACATGAGCTGAATATGTTCTCCTGAAACTTGCATTTTTACGCAAGTTTCGCCGAAATTAACAAGCAACTTAACAAATTATATGTTAACAGGAAGACACATGGTTAGCCATGATATATATTAAAACCTAATCATTGCAGCAGTGTAGTGATTTATAGTCTTGAAAAATAGCACTGGATTTGCTACTTACATGAACCTTATATAAAGTCCCCTCCTACTCTAGTGGACTTGACTTGTTTGATCAATCTCGTACGGACATGGGCACGGAAGTTTTCTTCGGTTTTGTGTCAAACAAATGCGATAAAAAGTATTTATAAATAATCCTTCTATAGTCCAGCCCTCTCTCGCTAGAAATCCTCTGATTTTAACTTCTACGGAGCACGATGATGTAGCGAAGTCTTAATGTAGGTGTCCCAACTTCGCATCTTCCAGATGAAAGAAATCCCTTCGTTTTTATACAAGGATGGGAAGTTTTAAATATTTGTCTATACCTTACACAACATCAAATATGGTCGCATCTATCCAGTCATTCTGGGCTGTGTTGAGAATTGGACATTTTGATTGACAACGGATGGATCACTAACCACGGCCATAGAAAAATATATTTGGTACATTTAATAAAAATTATTAAGATTATCATTATTAAAATTTAGTAAGCCGCATTAAATACACGAAAATAAATAACTAAAAAACAAAATGTAACCCGCCGAAAATGATACATACCTGACATTTTCATGTCAATGAAAACATAATTAATGATCTTAAGAAAAACAACATAAAAAGCGAAGCATAAAAGCACTCGAAGTCGAACATAGACACATATCTATGTCGAAAATGACACAAATTCTATATCCAGTATTGGAACAAATTCATCTTAAATGTTCCAAGTAGATATATATTCAAAATCTAATTTTCAAAGTAGATCAATATTCAATGTTAAATGTTCCAAATAGATATTTATTCAATGTTAAATGTTCAAAGTAGATTTATATTCAATGTTTAATGTTCGAAGTGGATCAATATTCAATGTTTAATGTTCAAAATAGATATATATTCAATGTTAAATATTCAAAGTAGATATATACTCAATGTTATATGTTCAAAGTAAATCTATATTCAATGTTTAATGTTCAAAGTAGATCTATATTCAATGTTTAATGTTCAAAGTAGATCTATATTCAATGTTTAATGTTCAAAGTAGATCTATATTCAATGTTTAATTTTCAAAATATACATATATTCAATACTTAATATTAAATGTTCAAAGTAGAGCTATATTAAATATTCAATGTTAAATGTTCAAAGTAAAAACGTAGATCTATATTCATTGTTAAATGAACTGCTTCGCAGTTCATAAAATGTTCAAATTAGATATACAATCAATGTTAAATGTTCAAAATAGATTTATATTCAACGTTTGTATAACAGGAAACAGGGAGTCGTATTTAAAAACGTAAGTTCTGATTGGGTTGAAGAGTTCCTCAGGGTTCTATTCTTGGTCCTCTGTTGTTTTTAATGTATATTAATGATATCATGATAGACATAGAATCTACCATCAAATTAATCTGACGATACAACACATTATATCATAGTCGATTGTCCGAATAGCACAGTTATGAATATGAATAGTGATTTAGATAAACTAACACACTGGTCGAAGCAATGGTTAGTGGTTTTTAATCCAAAAAAGACAGAAAGTATGATAATTAGTAGGGAAACTACTGATCTGAATCATCCTGTTCTACTAATGAATTCTGAAAATATTAAATGTATCATTTCAAAAACACCTTGGTCTAACGTCCTCGCAAAATGGTAATTTTTTAGATCATGTTAATTATATTATAAGTAAAGCTTCGAGCAAATTAATATACTGCGATCACTCAAATTCAAATATGACAGACGTTCTTTCGCCCTGTATTAGAGAATGCCGACGTCTCGATGGACTGTATCTCTTACGGATGTAGTATGTACAAATAAAAAGACTGATTAATTCTCTTCCCTTCTTTTCTTCCATTTCTCCTCACCTTTCTGTTTCTCCTCATCCCTTTCTCTCTCCCTCTCCAACCCTATCTCTCCCATTTTCTCTTTTTCTCCTTCCAAAAAACATGGTTTAATAATGTAGATTAATGTATAATATACCAATTGCATATTCTTCTTTACTTTGTACATTATTAAGGAAAGGGTGATCACATAAGTTGTAATAACTTGTACCCAATCCGTTCGTAAACTTTTTGCAATAAAATATGTTTAAACTATAACAAAAGCTCGAAAGTGTAAATTTAGAAGCCGCCAGAATATTTACTGGTGCTAACAAATTAACATATACTGAAAAACTGTACAGTGGGGTAGGTTGGCCTATATTGATCGACAGAAGATAAAACCACAAAATCATCAAATTTCATAAAATGCGCTATCATAATACACCAGTATACCTCAGCAATCTTGTTCCTGACCCAATTTCATCAAGTCACAATTATAGGACTAGACAGCCTGAAAATATTACACAGATTCGTTGTAGAATTAGCGTATATGCTATGTCTTTCCTTCCCTCTGCTATTCACTGTTGGAACAATTTGCCGATCAGCATACGTAACAATCCATCTCTTTCTTATCTCAAAACTTATCTAAAAAGATCATCTCCGCCGGAACCACCAAATCATTTCTACTGTGGGACACGTCTAGGTCAAATCTATCATGTCAGATTGAGAATGAACAGTAGTTCACTGAATGAATGATCATTGATTTAAAAGAAACTCAATCCCCTCACCTCTGTGCACCTGTGGTCTAATTGAGGATACTTATCATTTTCTCTTATCATGGAATATTTTTTCCTATCTACGACATAAGTATATTATCACCTTACCATATAACATAACTGTAAGTTTATTTCTGTCTGGAGGTGCTTCTCTTTCCATCGACGATAACACGAGGATATTCCTTACTGGGCAAAATTTTCTTGTAAAATCAAACAGATTTTCCATGCTAACGTAGCATGTACATATTTTGTACGTCTATTATGTTAGATTAATACCACATTAAATATATATCTACAACCAGATGGAAGCAGCAAATCCCACTTTCACGTTTTCTCCCTTTTTATTAAATTCAATACATTAAATTATTTGATCAAACCCAACTGATGTTTTCACATTAGACTCACATTAGACGATGTTGTGTTTTATCATTGTATATGCTATTATGTAACGTCAATCTTTATATATAGGTGTCAGATTTATATAAGTGTCTTGACACTTGTTTCTGATTCCTTTTTGTATTATTTATATGTTGTATATATATTGTTAAATGGAAAATCACAAATACAACACAGTTTGAACTAAATTAACTCCTAAAACGAATCCTTATATTCCGTTAAAAAGCTATTTAAACAATACACAAATATTGTTTACATCTCGTTTCTCGCCAATTTCAAAGTAAATACATTGTACAGACACCTCCTTTTCTTCAGCTCATCAATATTCAATACGGTAACTGATCAATATGTATCGTATTTATATAAATGACCAAACATTTGATACTACGTCAGCATAGCACTCCGCAACATAAAGTAAAATAAAACCTTATTGGTTTTATTGTTTAAACCGTAAATATCCAGGCCATTTTTTGTCACACTCCATCAAAGCCATAGGACCTACGTTATCAACATGAACAAGTGTGTCCAGTTCTCAGGGAACGAACTCTCAAAGTGAATAAATTGATAAAAAAAATACCTTGCTATGTTTTGTTTTATCTGTTATAATTGTAATTAAGGTGATCTTGGCGATTGTTTCCGCCAGCTCGTAAGTCGTTAATTTTTTTTTCCGATAATAATTACCTTCTGGTTTTTAAGACACAAAAATCGCATTTTTTTTTTTTTTGCATAATATTCAAGATAAACGAAAGTTATTTACATTTATTAAATGATTTATCGTTAAATCAGTAAAGATGCTGTCTTTGTGAGTATTAACAGTAGACCATGCGCCTTTAAAGAAGTATCTAATACATGTATGTACTCATAAAATACCTGGCCAGATGCAGCTAAACTTTTATAATAAAATGTTGAATTCAAAGAAGGCACCGATATATCTATGTGGTATACCTTTGGTATTTAATGTAAAAAAAAAGATTTCAATATGTTTTGTACAAATCAAAATATACTTTTTAAACGATTTTCCGCTTATCAAGAGAGAGGTCGGGATACTTCGCTAAATGTATAATTTCACAGTATTACGTAGGAACTGCAAACCGTCGAGAAATATTTGACGATTATGAATATTTTCATATGAATTACCATGAATACATAATAAATATATAACATTACACTTCTTCCTGCTTAACCTAAATGTTCTTCTAAGAATATCTGTACCGTACCGCTAGCTGTCTGGCTTGATTACGTCACTACACATTACGTCAACGAAACAAACCGGAAGTTTTCTCGTTCCCCTTCTCTCTCTCCACTCACGACAGCGGAAGATCAGTTCTGTATAAAAGGGGCAAATCTCAAATCAATCGTCAGTATTTTGCAGCTTGCAGTAAAGTAAGTACATACAGATATATGGCATTTCTATAATATCTTGGTATTAATGGTATTAGGAAACCGATATGGTGTGTGCTCAACTCAATCATTGATTTGTTTTACATTTTGATACATATATTTTCGATATATAAGTAACATAGATAAGATGTCCTCTTAACAGTTGTCTATTTCTCTCCATTACAGGTATTCAGTCAAGATGAGAACCGCCAGTGTCACCCTTTTCGTTGTCGTCGTCGCTTTGGGCCTCAGCGCCTGTCTTGGAGATGATTTCTATGATGACGACTACTACGGCAACACCGGATATGTGATGGGTAGCTACCCCTCGTACGGAGGAATGTCATACGGAGGAATGTCGCACGGAGGTGGATACGGAAGCGGATACGGAAGTGGATACGGAAAGGGGTACGGAAAGGGATACGGAAAGGGATACGGAAAGGGATACACAAATGTCGAGACTGTTGTCCGCGCTCCCTATGTCGCCCCTATGTACCTCCCACCCCCACCGGCTGTTGCTGCTGGAGCTTACCAAGATGATCAAGGCATTTTCGGTGTCGGAAACGGATGGGGTAAGTAAAATAAATCTATAGGAATGTACATGTATTCTGTAATCACTCTTATTAAAATATTGTTTTTCATGGTTATGATACATGTAATTGCATAATTTGTTGAGTAGGTATACAGTACACGAATTAATTTTGTAAACTGAATTTGTTTGAAACGTGTTGGCATATGTAGTATATAATTGTAGGATTCCTTTTTTTAATTTATTAAAATCGCTGTTTTGAGTCGAACGTGTTACGAATTTAAGAGATTTTCAATTAAGACATTTTATAAAATTTCGTTTCGTTTCTTTTTACAGTCCTCATGCTTTTGTTGCTCCCATTCCTGCTCCGTAACTCCAACGGAGGACTCCTCGGATAAATTTCTGTCCATTATATTATATCTTTTGTCAGCAAATACAATATATGTAAGTATGATGTATTTTTAATCTTAATTATTTGTTACGAGTAAAAGAGAAAATATAAACTGAATTCAATAGACGCCGCAAATATTGACAAATTTATCAACTTATCTTTATATCTCAGAAAATCTTAGAAAACAAATATTAAAAAAGGTGTTTAATCTTATTATTGATACTTAATTGATAGTGACGTACATAGAGTTAGATCCGATGTTTAATTTATTTTTCTCTCGTTTCAGATACAGCGCAATATCACGTTATGTTTGGACTATCTGTGGAAATCCATTTTGTTCATTGTCGTATTTAAGTTTTGCCCATGTTTTGTGGTTCATCGTTCATTAATAAAACTTATAAAACTAATTGGTTGGTTTTTGACTTCTTAATTTCTCTATAATCACGAAATCATTACGTGTTTAAGTCTGAGAAGTGGAAAATAATATATTGGTTTAGTTTAAGCTTTTAGGTTTTATTACAATTCACAAAATTGAAATGATAATGTTTTTTTCATGAAATAATTTTGTCGTGAAAAATTAAGACAAAGCCGTATTCAATTTTGTGAGTAGTAATATATACAAAAAAAAATGTATTTTCGTGTATCAGAGATACGCACGTTTCAGTAAAAGATGACATGTTGAATTAAAAAGCTTATGTATTGATAAGCCAGAGACAGCTATCAAACAATTACAGTTGTGAAGATAACTTGAGCATATTTCGTGAAACACCCAGCCATGACCAAGACGAAATATCCTGAGAACGACTGAATTTCTAAAGTTTGTGAGCTCTTCCTGTGGGGTAAAATGCCTCTCTCGCTTAACCGATTTAGGTGTTTTTTTTCAAATGATGCTGTATTCGACGAAGAGCATATCAATCCAGATTACAGAAATGTTGCACAAATTTCAATTACACACGATTGTACTGTACAAAATACACACGATTGTACTGTACAAAATACACACGATTGTACTGTACAAAATATACACGATTGTACTGTACAAAATACACACGATTGTACTGTACAAAATACACACGACTGTACTGTACAAAATACACACGATTGTACTGTACAAAATACACACGACTGTACTGTACAAAATACACACGATTGAATCGTACTGTACAAAATACACACGATTGTACTGTACAAAATATACACGATTGTACTGTACAAAATAAACACGACTGTACTGTACAAAATACACACGATTGTACTGTACAAAATATACACGATTGTACTGTACAAAATACACTCGACTGTACTGTACAAAATACACACGATTGTACTGTACAAAATACACACGATTGTACTGTACAAAGTACACACGATTGTACTGTACAAAATACACACGACTGTACTGTACAAAATACACACGATTGTACTGTACAAAATATACACGATTGTACTGTACAAAATATACACGATTGTACTGTACAAAATACACACGATTGTACTGTACAAAATACACACGACTGTACTGTACAAAATACACACGATTGTACTGTACAAAACACACACGATTGTACTGTACAAAATACACACGATTGTACTGTACAAAATACACACGATTGTACTGTACAAAATACACACGATTGTACTGTACAAAATACACTCGACTGTACTGTACAAAATACACACGACTGTGCTGTACAAAATACACACGATTGTACTGTACAAAATACACACGATTGTACTGTACAAAATACACACGATCGTACTGTACAAAATACACACGATCGTACTGTACAAAATACACACGACTGTACTGTACAAAATACACACGATTGTACTGTACAAAATACACACGACTGTACTGTACAAAATACACACGACTGTACTGTACAAAATACACACGACTGTACTGTACAAAATACACACGATTGTACTGTACAAAATACACACGATTGAATCGTACTGTACAAAATACACACGATTGTACTGTACAAAATACACACGACTGTACTGTACAAAATACACACGATTGTACTGTACAAAATATACACGATTGTACTGTACAAAATACACACGATTGTACTGTACAAAATACACACGATTGTACTGTACAAAATACACACGATTGTACTGTACAAAATATACACGATTGTACTGTACAAAATACACACGACTGTACTGTACAAAATACACACGATTGTACTGTACAAAATACACACGATTGTACTGTACAAAATACCCACGATTGTACTGTACAAAATACACACGATTGTACTGTACAAAATACACACGATTGTAAAAAAAATCACACGATTATACACTGTGTATACGATTGTACATAATTCACGAAAATAGAATCTTTAGATATCAAAAGATACAATATGATATTTATTTCATTAGTTAAGTACCTACAGCAGAAGATTTTCACAAATTCCATACCTAGGGCTAGTTCTCAGAGGTCGATTCGACTAATGAAGGAAAACAGTTCCAAGACAAGAATTTTGGAGATCCAGATTGATGAAGATCATGGGCATCACTAAACTGTGCTATATTATCACCTGTTCTAAGGTCTCCGTTCAGATCACTCTAATGTGTTATATAATCTATCTTGAGTTACATCACAGATCAGTTTACCTTTCAGCGTTATCTTGTCCTCTATATGATATGTTTAAATCACGTGTTAAGTCATTGTTATGCAGAAGACGTTTACCCATCTGGACCACCTGGGACTTATTCTCCTTTCTCTTTTCAAGAGTATAAATCAAAAAGTGCATTTTTTTTTTATTCTGTTCTCGTTTTATCGACATTGAGATAGAACAGCTCGTATTCTAGTTTAAACTTTGTTTTACTTGTCAATTTCCAATTAACAATATATACAACATATAAATGATACAGAAAGGAATCAGAAACAAGTGCCAAGACACTTATATCAATCTGACACCTATATTAGGTATTCTCTGTTTACCCTTCATTTAGTATACTGCTCTAGTATCAATTACAAGGTAATGACACGTCACGACATGCACTTGAGCTACATATTAGTTTCCTGGCTGCTCACGCATTCCACTGACCCAATCATTATATTACATATATCTGTATATAACTCATTTATGTCATGTATCCGTTTCAAATTTTGAAAAATAAATCACTTTATTTTACCTAATTATATGTGTGATGATAATTTTATAATTACCTCTTTGTAATTTTTTTTTTTTGTTTTTTTTAATAATTGGAAAACGAATATTAACATTTAAACAAAATCGCAATTCTAACACCAACACATTTTTTTTAATACTACGGTACTTCACAGATATCTTGATATCGACAAGAAACATTACCGTGGTCTAAATAAACTAAACCGGATGCCAATATAGAAATCTCTGTATTATTTTCGTTGGGAAATACGTAGATATAGCAAAGAGTACTTGGTCCCAATTTATTTTTTAGCAAATCCCTTTCTGGTCATTTTGGACTCAATGTAATACATGATTTTGTCTGTTATTTAATTTTTATTAATTTTATTTACCCATGAATTTTACCAGATTAATATTGCCTGTAAGTATGAGTTGTGCCTAATTTCAAACCGTTCGACCATCATTGATACGCCAAGGAATTTTACAATATTAATCACAATATTTGAAAAGCGTTGTCATTAATGCTGGCTGTAATAAGTTTGCCATATTACGAAATATGTATTTGTATCACGACCTATGAAAATAGTCATGAAAAGACTTGAACAAGTTGCATTTAGTCATCACAAGTTTGAAACAAGCGTGAATATACAAGGATTGACACTTGTTTTGTCGATCGGTGATTAATTACTCCATAAAAATTTCCCCATGAAAAAACACCCCGTGAAAATAACCCCATGAAATCACTCCATGAAAATCATCCTATGAAAGTCACCATGGAAATAGCAATGAACAATGAAATTTACCCCATAAAAAAAACACACCCCATCACCCCATGAAATGGACAATAGTAAGATTCATCCTTAAACGAAATAGAAACAAACAGAAATATTTTAATATCAGAGTTAAAAAAAAACTCAAACAAAGAATACACAGACTAATGCTTTTGGTTTAAAAAATCATTTAACTTTTTTCGTTTTTTTTTCACAATGAAATACATTAAAGTCTCTCGTTTCCCATTTTTTAAAAACGATCGTTATGTACATTTGTACCGTGGTACGAGTACATACCAATGAGTGTATGCTCCTTAGATTTATCAAACCTCCATTTCGATCGACTAGGGACTGACTATTGTTGCGATAATTAAGCATGTTGTGAAGTATTCGAGAATTACTAACTATATGTTTCGAATGTAAAATACAGGTTTTACAAAATAAATAAAAATATTTACATTATACATCACAAGATGTCGAATACAAACATATCATAATATCAATCTGTAATTAAATGTAACATAATTTTCCTCCAATAATTGACCTATTTTCTCGATAACATTCGCTCCTAACACATACATTGTACCCGTAAATAGAACAGCATAAATTTTTCAAAAAAATGAATAAATATATAAATATGTAATCACTCACATGTACCGTTACCATGGTAACTTGAAAAATCTAGAATATGTTTCAGTTCAGTTCTACCATCGAGACATGTACTTGTCATATATTCAGAACTGGATCAATGATATGAGATGTTTTTAAATATGTAATTATGTTATAACGACTGAAATGTTTAGGTTGCTTCAGCGCATCAACCTTTTATTCCAAGTATTTAGACATCACATAGACTATCATATGCATATTCTAAAATTAAATATGATGTTTTTACTTCCCAACTTGAACAATTCTTTCCAAGGCATATAAATGTATTCGTTCTAAATCTTAATCCTCGAAACACTTACGTATTTTTCACATTTGAACATACATTTATCGTGATTTTTGCACAGACAATGTGTCCCGAATTTCATAATAGGAGACCCCACCTTACCAGATACTTATGGTCTCGAATCTTGCTGACATACCATTGACTACAGGCGATTAGATGAAACCAAGCAATAGGTGGAGTCAACTAGGCGATAAACCAGTATTCACCAATTCACTAATCAGTTGTGCAGATTTTCTTTTCTAAACCTCTTAATATGTTTGAATTATATACATAAACAAAAGAATATCTCACGAGAAATTTGGATTACGACGCCTGTAATTCTATCTCGCGTTAAACACGGTGACGTCATGATTACAGACCCAGATATGGCGACTGTCGGTTTTGACCCAATCGGATAACCTCGGGCCTTTCCGGCAAGCTCGGAAAAACACGGATTATTGAAAAGAATACCCGAGGAGTTCCGAATGGGTTTTGACCATTGCTAAGCCCGACAGCGGCCGTCGGCTACACGTTTTCTTCTTACCACCGATTATGCGGGACTTTCATTAATAGTTTTAATTTTGTTACCTGCTTAAATTGCCCCTCTAGCTATGCAATACAACACACACCTTATCTTTCCATTTGTGGGTAGTCTATATTGATAACCCATACTTTAGATCTAATCATCTCAGTTTGGCAACTTTATGCTCTTAAATTGTTCACAACTACGTGTTTTCGCGTACATCGATACTAAATGAACACCCATTTTCTCCAAGTTCGCCATAACCATGCATGATTATCATAAAATCTTATAAAAATTGACGACGATTTAGAATATACACACGTATTCGATGTCCTTTTATGATTCTCCAAAAAATGCTACACCTTCACAAAGACTAATACATTGCTTTATAATTCTATAGAAAAGCAACTAGTTACATACACGAAACTTACGTATTAAAATGTTGATATATTTAGGTTATATCACAATGTAGGTAGCATAACATTTTTTAATATCTTGATCAAGAGAGCACTGTAAATGGCAATATGTGGATTGCAACTTTAAGTGACTTCATCTCGAACGCGAATGAAATATAATTCTCTTTTACGAAAATTATCCCAACCGGCTTTCGTAATATACTATATGTTATTACTGTCCTCCGAAAGTTTTGAACTCGAAAAAATAATATCATGCCTCTATATTTGGTTCATAACTTTCAGCAATGTAAGCGACTATTTTGAGTTTATATTTGGTAGTGGTTCACATCGCAATCTCAAGATTTAACCATTTGAAGAAATTTTGTATTTTTCATAAAAAAGCAACCATTTCTAATCATTTACAATATGTTTCAAATTGACCCAATATTTCACATGGCTGCATCAATACATATAAAATATGACGATGTGTGTGATAAAGTAAACAACTTATCTTTACACATGTAATAAGAGAAAAAGGATGTTTAGATCGGTCTTTCTTCCTGTCATTCTTCTTTGCTTTCTTTCTTTATAATCATTATAAGTATACTGTGTCGCTATCACAATCTTTGTAATATATATTTGTTGAGAGGCCTTTTATAAGTTGTTAAAAACTTGTGTCCAATCGAATTCTTAACAATAAAATACGTTCAAATCAAGAAAAATATATTTTGCATATATATGTACATAATACTATGGGTCAAAGAAGTAATATAAACAGTATAATCCAGATAACACTGGGTCCTCACATAAATGTATGGCGGATACGAATTACTTGTAATGGTTATATGGGGCAAAGAAGTAATTCAAACAGTGTGAACAATAAGGCTTGTTAAATTTTCGAGGCAATCCGCCCCTTTATCAAAACACAAAAAATTACAAATACAATCACATAATATATATAAGAAGTACTGGAAATACAATAAAATACAATAGAAATCTATTGTATTTTATTGTATTTCCAGTACTTCTTATATATAATACATAATACTAAGTATACAAAGTACCACTATGTTATAACTGTGTATATACCTATACAGAATGTTCAGATATGATACATAATATTATAAACACTGTAGGTGTACATTAACTTATAACAGTTAGTAACATTCAAACTGATTATTTGAAGAAAAAAAATGGAATGAATGGGATGAAACTCGATTAGAAAGAGAGAATAATCGAAACTAATGTTTAAAATCTAAAATCAAAGGAGGAATGTAAGTGAAATAAGATACATGGGCAATAAGAATTAATTAAGAATGAATGGAATTATATATATATAACCCAGGTTTAGTTTATGTATACCTTTCCATTAACGTAAAACAAAGTATTTATCACAGCAAATATACATATAAAAAATTATCTATAACATCACGCAACAAAAATTATATCTATAACAATATAAATGTCATAATCTATCACTATAAACTACCCCACGCCTAAATAGGGTTCGTTTCCTTTTTCATGAAATACTATTCTTAACTTATTTCTTTGCCTTTCCATTGAAGGAAGACTTGCTTATATAAAAATAGTTTACGGCCGCAATCAATGCTGCTTACAAAAATAATTTAACCGATCGAGACACATGGTATAGAAATATATATAATAAACACAAAAATCATGGGAAATAATAACAACGTCCAGTGATCCAATGAAAGTCTACAATAAATCTATCACAAAAGCATTTCCTAATATTCATTAATCAATAAATGTGTTTCAAAATAGTAATTTTTATCAATGATTCCCGACCCCTTTTGTCATAAAAGAAACTATTCGACGTTATTAAAATTTATACTTTAATACGTACACGTTTGTCCGGCATGAAGTTCTCGCTATATCGTACAATAGATAAAAAAAAAAAGTACATAAGTACATAAAGAATAAAAGAAGATGTCCCCGTGTTGAATGCCCTATAACCGTGTAATATCCTTTATAGCAAGATCACGAATACATTTAAAAAGTGGTAGCAACATGGATGTTATTTACAATTATTACCAAAAAAATCGTGAATTCATAGACGCAACCTAACAAGACGGCTTCAAAGTTCCTTATTAATATGTGTCATGACTTTAAATATGAAATTGCCAAACAGATTAACATAGGTTAATCCAAAATGATATTGCAAACAATGCTTTGTAGTATTTAAACTGAAAGATGCAAATTTATTTAGCATATTAGTCGTAATTCCAAGATACAATGAGTCAGCGTATTTCTTTTCTTTTTTTGTTTGTTGTTGCTTGTTTGTTGTTTTATATATATATATATATTTCAGGCTGAAAATTGTTACAGTTGTCAAGGAAAATTACAATATCACGATAGCGGTACGACTGCCATCCTTATTATCTATTTTCTGTCCAACCTTTTTTGAAAAACATTTTGAATTCGTCAATTTTTGTGACATCCAATAACAAAATAAAACAATAGGCATGGATATATTGACAATTGAATTTTAACAATTATGAAGGAAACGCAAAATGTATATATACATAAACGCATTCAGACAAAAATATCTCGTACCTTTAAAAGTTTCACTCTAAAAGGTACTTAATGAAAACTATTATTAGTAGAGTTTTCAAACATATCACTTCATCTAATTTAATTACTTATCTACAAGATGAGTTGACCATCCACGTAACGCCCTTCCACATTACACATGATTACAAATGACCTATTTAATGTCTTGGTAAGGTGTTAGAGAACGACTGGTGTTCTTCATATAATTTCTAATATTGGCCAATACATAACATTGCAGAACTTCCTCTTTGAAGAAACCCGTACATGGCATATACCTACGTAACGTATACAAGGAAGGTTACAAGACTAGACATACGTCTGGCAAATTTCGTCCAGACGATGTGGAATATGCCAAGGGGTATGAAAAGCGAAACATACCGGAAGCTTTTTCTCTCGCTCACTCACGACAGCGGAAGATCAGTTCTGTATAAAAGGGACACATCTCAAATCAATCGTCAGTATTTTGCAGCTTGCAGTAAAGTAAGTACATACAGAGCTATGGCATTTCTAAAATAACTTGGTATTGATGGTATTAGGAAACCGATATGGTTTGTACTCAATTCAGCCTGCAGTTTGATTTGTTATACATTTTCAAGTGTATTTTTGATATGTTGAAGTAATAGCTTTAAAATATCCTCTCAACATTTTCTATTTCTCTCCATTACAGGTATTCAGTCAAGATGAGAACCGCCAGTGTCACCCTTTTCGTTGTCGTCGTCGCTTTGGGCCTCAGCGCCTGTCTTGGAGATGACTTCTATGATGACGACTACTACGGCAACACCGGATATGTGATGGGTAGCTATCCCTCATACGGAGGAATGTCATACGGAGGAATGTCGCACGGAGGTGGATACGGAAGCGGATACGGAAGTGGATACGGAAAGGGGTACGGAAAGGGATACGGAAAGGGATACACAAATGTCGAGACTGTTGTCCGCGCCCCCTACGTCGCCCCTATGTACCTCCCACCCCCACCCATGGCCCCTGCTGCTGCCGCTGGAGGTTTTGGTGATGGTGGTATTTTCGGAGCAGGAAACAGCTGGCGTAAGTAGTCATTTCCATAATCAGGTTGTTACGCTTATTTTGTCGTAACCGTTTGGTTATTTATTTGTGATTATATTTATACCACCACAAATCGGTAACACTGATAAACTGGCATATATGTTTAAGGTAAGATGCTATAATGTAACATGTTGATTATTAAATTCAAACCAATCCTAAATGTATACAGAATCATAATAGGCATCTTACCACCTGCGCGTGAGGAAATAGTTCGTGAACACTAGTTGCTTATGATTTTGTCCACAAATTATCCAGTAAATACAGAATCATCTGTATTGTGCATTAGATTGATCCTTAGTTAAAATTGCTGTATACGTACGTTAAACCTCCAAGTACGAATTTAGTTCGAATAACGCCATTTTAGGTTATTTTTTGCTGTTGTTTTCGTGCGCATGATTTTTATTTTGTCAACATGACATTATAGACTCGTTTTGTCAACATATCAAACTGTGTACAACATGGCACAATAAACTTGTGAACACGCAATAGCACCTCCATAGGAACTCTGTAGTAGTATATTACACCAATTATAAACTATGTATTTACGTTTCGTTTCGTTTCTTTTTACAGTCCTCCTGCTTTTGTTGCTCCCATTCCTGCTCAGCAACTCCAACGGAGGTCTCCTCGGATAAATTTCTGTCTAACTAGTTGTTTCAGTGTCAAAAACTACAATATATGTAAGTATAATTTAATTTGTATTCGAACCAATATCCAAGAGTTGGCTGTCCTGTAAAACTATTTTTCTTTTTTTTTTAATTTTCATTAAAAATTGATTCTCTGGATCTTTTTCCTAACGACCGCAAAATATTTATAAGGAAATATATATATCTTAATAAAATTATTGATGAGAGAAGTTAGCATTGCTCAGAAATACTCCATAATCCGCTTCATTTGTATGCATAACGGAATGTCGTATGGTCGTCACGGGACCAATCTTTCAAAAAAAATATCAGCACAACAATTTCATTTTAATTATTGAAATTGATATTCAATATCAATTCTCTGTAATACGTACAAACTTGTTGTAATTGTACTACTTCCATTGACATTCAATAATTTCAATTTGATTTTAATATTTAGTTTTTCTTTATTTTCAGATGTCGCGCAATATCAAGTTATGTTTGGTCGGTCTGTGGAAATCCATATATTTCATGTCGCATTCTGCTGTATATATTCATAATTTATTAATAAAACATGTATAATTAAATATTTTATTTGGACTTGTCTTTTACCTATGAAGAGATACACGTAATTAGAATCCTGATGCAAAGTTATCTATGATATGACTGTAGGTCTGGCGTGATGTTTATGTTTACTAAACTATTTTTAGTAACACGTGTTCTATTATGCAGCATAACAGATAACTCTAGTTTTCTCTTGATACTTCAGCTCCTCCTCCTGTCCTGTAATGATGTCCATCCTAACCCAGGCCCCCAGATTATAATAACTGTATATCTATTTTCCACTTGAATATTCGTAGTCTAAGAAATAAGTTATCACATTTAGAAAATTTGGCTTCTGATTATGATATTGTTTGCGTCACCGAGACTCACCTTGATCTTTCTATTTCTGACGCTGATATACTCCTGGGTGGTTACGAGTTATACCGCAAGGACCGGGGAACCCCGGGAGGGGGGATATCAGTATTTACATCCAGTCTCTTGTGCACCCGTCGTAGAGCTGACTTAGAATTTCAGGTGGGTGAGGTTATTTGGACGGAGATAAATTTTCCATATAAAAAATATCTTCTGTGTACTCTGTATAGGCCTCCTAACATCGCACAATCCTTTTGGAATCATCTACAGAATTCTATAGACACTGCTATTCAGGAAACCCCAAATATAGTATTAGTTGGTGATATAAATGTTGATCTTTTAACTGTAGGAAACACGCACGTTGTGTATGATATTATCCACACCTTTCACCTAACAAATGTAATCGACAAACCGACACGCATAGGACGCACGAGCTCTACCTTACTTGACCCCATTTTACTCTCCGACACGTGTACTTCTAACTTTTCTGACGTAATTGACATTGGCGATGAGGTATCTGACCATAAAGCGATGACTGTAGAACTGACTGTAGGTACAGTAATTACCAGGACGTTTAAACGAACCATAAGATGTTACAATGAAGCTAATTACGAACTTTTTAATAGTAAACTTGACGATACAGACTGGGTTGATTTATTCTCTACCTCGCACTCCCCAGATGACATGTGTGTTAAGTTTACAGAAAAATATTTGGACATAGCTGAGGAGTGCATTCCTACAAAAACTGTTACAATACGACCTAATGACAAGCCTTGGTTTAATTCTGACCTTCGACGTGAAATAAGGAAAAGAGACAGACTTTTAAAATTTTTTAAATCTAATCGCTCTATAAGAAACTTGACGAATTTTCGGAGACAACGTAATCACGTTAATAATCTTAAAAAAAAGCACATAAAAGAACAGTTCTATGCGGACATAAATGGTATTTTAGACCGTTTTTCTGATTCGAATCCTAGAAATTTTTGGAAAGTTGTCCGCAGATTAATAAAATCTGAAACTGTTAATACTATACCACCCCTTGTAAATAATAACGGAGATCTTGTAATGACAGATGTAGATAAAGCTAATATACTAAATGATTACTTTGTTTCCATTTCTACTATTGACGATACAAACATCGACGAGCCAGGGGTCGAACTTAGGACGGACGCTACTATATCAGACATACAATTTGAACTCAATGACATAATCGACATACTTAAATCTTTATCTATATACAAAGCTGTAGGTCATGATGGGATTAGTCACAGTATGTTAAAAAATACTGCAGTATCTGTAGCTTATCCTTTATCATTAATTTTTAGATACTCGTTGGATACTGGTGTCTTTCCAGAACATTGGAAATTAGCAATAGTTATGCCATTATTTAAGAATGGGGATAAACATGTTTCTTCAAATTATAGACCTATATCATTACTCAGTACTATTGGTAAAGTTTTTGAACGCTTAGTTGTGAAATTTTTGAATAATTATTTACTTGAAAACTCACTTATATATAAATACCAGTCAGGTTTCCAACCTGGTCACTCTACCGTTCATCAAATGATAGAAATTTATCATACTGTTTGTGAAAATTTGGAAAAAAAGCAACCAACGTGTCTAGTTTTTTGTGATATCTCCAAAGCGTTCGATCCTGTGTGGCACAAGGGACTAAATGTAAAATTAGCTAATTGTGGAATAAACGGAAAACTTTTAAAATGGTTAAATAATTATATCAGAAACCGGAAACAACAAGTTTTCGTAGGAATTCGTAAATCTTCCGTCAGAACTACTAATGCTGGCGTTCCGCAAGGGTCAGTATTGGGTCCTCTTCTTTTTATCCTATATATAAATGACATATCAGATAACCTTGAAAGTCTTTCTAAATTATTTGCTGATGATACCTCCTTATTATGTTCTGGTCGATCGCTCTTGGAAATTGAAACGAAAATAAATAATGACTTAGTTAAAATTCAAAATTGGGCAGAAATATGGAAGCTTTACTTATATCAAATAATGAACACGAACATGTTGTAGATATAAGCTTTAATAATGTGGATGTAGAATTTGTTGATAACCATAAACACCTAGGAGTTACTTTAGATGCAAATTGCAGATGGTCCACTCATATTGACAACATTTGTAAAAAGGTATCAAAACAGGTAAGTATCCTCCGAAAGCTCAAATATCTTTTAAACAGACAAACTTTAATTAAAATGTACAAGTCTTATATTCTGCCATTATTTGAATACTGTTGTGAGGTTTGGGACGGTTGTTCTCTCGGTGATGCAGACAAATTGGAAAAACTTAACTTAGAAATAGCAAGAATAATTACTGGATTACCATCTTTTGCTAGCAGACTTTCGTTATATTCTGAAAGTGGTTTAGAACCACTTGCTACTCGTCGTACTAGGAGAAAACTGCAACTTTTCTATAAAGTCACAAATCACCTAACACCAAATTATTTATCCACTCTACTTCCTCCTTTAGTATCTGAAAACTCTCACTATAACCTCCGAGACGCCAATAACTACTCTTTACCAAATTTCCGACTTCATTTGACCAATATTTCGTTTTTCCCGGCTACTATTCGACTTTGGAACCAATTAGATTTAGAAACTAGGCAAAGTAACTCATACTTAGTTTTTAAAAAGTCTATCACTAATATATCAAAAGTCCCTTATTATTACTCTGTTGGAAATAGAAAATCTAATATATTGCATGCAAGATTAAGAAATAGTTGTAGTACTTTAAATAATGATCTTTTCCGATCTCATCTGATTGATTATAGTTACTGTCAATGTGGTCATCCTATTGAGGATACATATCATTTCTTCTTCGTCTGTAATAATTATGTTGAACAGAGAATCGAATTGTACCGAAATCTGAACAATTTCATACTGCTAGATCTGCAGCTATTACTGTATGGAAGCAGTGATTTATCCATAGAGGATAATGTTACAATATGTAAAAACACTCAGAAGTACATTCTTGATTCGTATAGATTTTAATTCCCCTTATCTTTCTAAATATATCTGTGTAAATTTATGTGTGCTTATCATATCTATTCCGATGCCGATGGCAAAAGAGAATTGAATTTCCAGGAGGCATAGGAAGCGAACGGAGAGAGCTAACCATGGCACAGGATGTGATGAACTTTAGAAACAGCAGAGTGTTTTGAAAAGTGAATAGTGTGAACTTCTGCTATCGGCATCGGAATAGTTTATTGGAATAGTTTACTTGAATTGTTTATTCATTTGATAATCTATAGTCATAATGATTTTCTTTTTTTAATTATATCTTCATTATAACACACTCTCTCTCTCTCTCTCTCTCTCTCTCTCTCTCTCTCTCTCTCTCTCTTTTCTCTCTCTCTCTCTCTCTCTCTCTCTAGCTCTCTCTCTCATATGTAAATATATGTCATCTTGTAAAATAAATGTATTATATGTATGTAAAATTATATAGGGAAAGGGCTTAATATAAGTTTGATAACTTGTGCCCAATTCCCATGTATATATTAAGATACAATAAAATATGTTTAAATCAAATATGATATGAAGAAGAATTTGATATTTCAGATATTGTTGAGAAAATATCTTTAACACTGTATTGTTTCTACAATTCTACAAAAAGAACTCCTACCAGGGATGCTTTATAATATGCCTGAAGTACAATGCATTAGAAAAATATATGTCGTTTACAATATTGAAATGTAAAAAGTGCAATCCTATCTGTCAATCATGACGTCATCAGTTGTCACAATATTTCAACCAATCACATTCTTATTACTTTATATTCTACTTCAGAGTTTCACAGAGAAACTAATTCGATACTACAGACACGATTGACGTATTCAGCAAACAACGCCGTAATTATGCGTTAAATACAGGGTGTTCCAAAAACACCTGTCCCGACTTTTCGACATTATAAAAACAATAAAACATCTGTTAAGGAAATATGACAGATATTAGATCAGGGTTTAACATTTGTCTCCTCATCGAACTGTAAGCCAATGAAAGTACGAGCTTGTTTGTTGAAAAAAAGGTACGAATTAACTCATGAAGAAACTACACTGAAAGGCTTTTACCAAATACACACAAATAAATAACAAATTGAATTATAAAGTCAGTAACTGATACAACGATTAGAGGTTTCTTTGTCTTGGATATATGGCATCATATGCTGATCATTTATAATCGGAATAGACATTCCTTTCCATATTTGGTTGGGCCCATTTTGATTGTCTTAGTTGTCTCTGTCTATATTTCCACTGTTCTGTTTACTATGATCGCTGACAGATCCTAAGAGGATGGCATTGCTCACGAGGAAGTTTTATATCCATTATTTAGCATATTAACTACATTGTAAATTCTTATTGATAAAAGGTGATAACATTTGTGTCTATTGTAAATCTTTGCAGTTTCCTGGATACCATTGTCTTCTGGTAATAGAAATGTTAGCTCCAGTTTTAAGGCGTAGATGATAATGGTACAGTCTTGTTTTCTCATAAATGCCATCCTCAAAATCTGGTAATTAGCTGGGTTTTATTTCAAGATGGATAACAAAGAGGATGTGAACATTGATGCGGTAAAACTTAATTATACAAATGGAAAATTCGCCGACACTATTGAATAAGTTTCTGATAAACAAAATAGCCCCAAATCTTTATTCAGAAAGCAAATATTTTATATTGTTTCCAAATTTGAAAAATCATGTTGTCTAGGAGACCAGAGTAGCATAAAATGACAATACTTGTTGCATGATTGACAAAAAATGACGTCACATGACATGACATTACGTGTTGCATGATTGACAAAAATGACGTCACATGACATTTTTTAATTCCTCCTCCTCCTCCTCCTCCTCCTCCTTAATCTCTCTTTTTTCAGTAGTGTCAAGTCACGCTCTGAGATCTTTATGGTGTCAACATTTCACATGGGTGTTCGCCATATTATACAAAAGTCTATATAGCTACCCGCTAATCAGAGGACAATGACAGATCCGTGTCTATCAAAATATGCAGCTTATAAGTTACATTAGTCTATTCCATATCTTTGTAATGACTAAGCGCACAGGATCTACGAATTTTCCTCATACAAGTATCGTTCGTTTAAATTGATATATATTTAATGTGTATTGAAAAAACATAAAATCATTTGATCATGTTTGAAGCGATTAGAAGTACAATTGATCATTTATCTACCATAACATATATTACTTAGACACGTTAATTGACACGCTTGCCAACCTTTTGTGAATATGTGGATTTTAGAAAGGCATATGATAGCCTAGACCGACAAATTCTGTTCTCGATACTTAGAGATTACGGTTTGTCAGGTTAAATTGTACAGTGCAATTGTCTCAATATATAAAAATGTAAAATGTTGTGTAACGCTGAATGTTTTTTATACAGATTGATTTGATGAAATAAAAGGGGGTGTTTGTTATCTCCGTTGCTTTTCAATTCTTATATCAATGATTTGATGATGATGTTAGAAAGTGCTGGTACAGGAATTGATTAATGTGAGAGTAAAGTATGTGCACACTTATATGTAGGTGATTTGGTACATTTAACAGAAATTGCTGTAGATCTGCAAGTATTGTTTGACCTTTCAGGTGTCTAGAAAATTAAAAACAAAATGGAAATTAGCAAGGAAAAACTAATGTGAATTTCCGTCCTGTATCTATTACGCGTATCAAAAATGTTTTCAAATGTAGTGGATATATCATTTCTGTGTGAGATAGGTATGTATATCTTAGAATTTTATTGTCAGAACATTTGGATAATTCTATGACGGATAAGCATGTTGCTAATTCAGCCTCTTGAGCGTTTGGCTTGCTAATAACTAAATCAAAATGTATGGGCGGCCGGCCTGATGGTACTTTACATCATTTTGTAATAATACAGTTATACAAAATCTTGCTTGTCGTTTCTTCTTAAGTGTAGGTCGATATACGCCTAATGCGGCAGTAAATGGAGATATGGGATGGCCCCATCTTTATTAAGCAAAGGGAAAGTGTTGTAAGACAATCCATAGATTATGCACCGTGGAAAGTGACAGGTTAGATCAGCTAAGAAGATGTGAAAATTTGATGTTCCAAGGTTATTTAGGAATAAGGAATTATGTCATTGGCTCAATTGGTTTTTCTTCTAAAGTATTAACATGCTCTGTTACGGAGGCTCACTTTAATAAATACTTGCATGATTGGCAGTCTCAGTTCAATAGGAATTTGTCACAGAGAAATTCTGGAGGGACAAAATTGCGCACGTATAAAAATTTGAAGATAAACTATGATGTAGACAAATATTTTGGTCAAATTATGCCCAGAAAGTTTCGTAGTGCTCTGGCGAAATTCCATTGTGGAGTTGCTCCACTAAGACTGCAAAACTGGTAGATACGAGGGTATTCCTATAGAGGAACGCTTATGTTTCGATTGTTAGACGGTGGTTGAAAATGAAGATAACTGTCTATTACATTGTGAACTATACAAAGATCTAAGACAAGAATTATTTGTAAAGACGTCTATTTATCCTTTATTGATGGATTTAAGTGCATCAGATAAGTTGGCAATCATTTTGAATGATGAGGCCTTAGCAAAACAGAGTGCCAAAACCTGTTTTATACTTTACAAAGAAGAATATTTTTATTTAGTTGATAAGGGAATGTAAAAGTGAATGTGGTATTTTATGTGGATAAATGTTGTTTTGGTAAGATAACAATTAGTTGACAGGTTTCGAATTCGCAACCCAGTGGTGGAGGGCTAGTGATAAAGTGTCGGTACACCTTAACCACTCGGCCACCGCGTCAGCATCTCCTTAATTACTTACGATTATGAGAGTGAAAATAAAACAATATCAGGAGGGTTTTTTTTTACTTGAGAGTCGTTTCCCTGTAAAGTGGACATTTATATTTTTCACGTGAGTATAGTCGTTCCTATATTATGTTGCGATATGTGTTGTGTGTGTAATTGGCGCTCCTTTTCATGTGTATGTGACATGTATTGCTGTTTATGTGTGAAATGAAAAAGATAAAAATAAATGTACAAAATAAAACAACATTAATCCAACATTAGTCTTTGACGTCCTGATATGACCTGAGAATATCCTAGGTACTAAGACGTCATCAAACTTGGTGCAAATCACCATGATAGACCTATCTTATTCTATCCTTTCCCGAAATAGAGTTGTGTTAGACGATGTGGAATATGCCAAGGGGTATGAAAAGCGAAACATACCGGAAGCTTTTTCTCTCGCTCACTCACGATAGCGGAAGATCAGTTCTGTATAAAAGGGACACATCTCAAATCAATCGTCAGTATTTTGCAGCTTGCAGTAAAGTAAGTACATACAGAGCTATGGAATTTCTAAAATATCTTGGTATTGATGGTATTAGGAAACCGATATGGTGTGTGCTCAATTCAGCCTGCAGTTTGATTTGTTATACATTTTCAAGTGTATTTTTGATATGTTGAAGTAATAGCTTTAAAATATCCTCTCAACAGTTTTCTGTTTCTCTCCATTACAGGTATTCAGTCAAGATGAGAACCGCCAGTGTCACCCTTTTCGTTGTCGTCGTCGCTTTGGGCCTCAGCGCCTGTCTTGGAGATGAATTTTATGATGACGACTACTACGGCAACACCGGATATGTGATGGGTAGCTACCCCTCATACGGAGGAATGTCATACGGAGGTGGATACGGAGGCGGATACGGAAGTGGATACGGAAAGGGGTACGGAAAGGGATACGGAAAGGGATACACAAATGTCGAGACTGTTGTCCGCGCCCCCTACGTCGCCCCTATGTACCTCCCACCCCCACCCATGGCCCCTGCTGCTGCCGCTGGAGGTTTTGGTGATGAGGGCATTTTCGGAGCAGGAAACAGCTGGCGTAAGTAATAATTTCTGTAATCAGGTTGTTACGCTTATTTTGTCGTAATCGTTTGGTTATTTATTTGTGATTATATTGATACGACCACAAATTGGTAATGCCAATTTTAAGCTGTTAACACCGATAAAGTGACTTATATATTTAATATAAGATGCTATACTGTACCATGTTGTTTAAGAAATTCAAACCAATCCTAAATGTATACAGAGTCATAATAGGCATCTTACCACCTGTGCGTGAAGATATAGTTCGTGAACACTAGTTGCTTATGATTTTTTCCAAAAATTATACACTAAATGCACAACACAGATGATTATATTTTAGATTGATCCTTAGTTAAAATTGCTGTATACGTACGTTTAACCTTCAAGTACGAATTTAGTTCGAATAACGCCATTTTAGGTTATTTTTTGCTGTTGTTTTCGTGCGCATGATTTTTATTTCGTCAACATGACATTATAGACTCGTTTTGTCGACATATTAAACTGTGTACAATATGGCACAATAAACTTGAATAGCACCTCCATAGGAACTCTGTAGTAGTATATTACACCAATTATAAACTATGTATTTACGTTTCTTTTCGTTTCTTTTTACAGTCCTCCTGCTTTTGTTGCTCCCATTCCTGCTCAGCAACTCCAACGGAGGTCTCCTCGGATAAATTTCTGTCTAACTAGTTGTTTCAGTGTCAAAAACTACAATATATGTAAGCATGATTTAATTTGTATTCGAACCAATATCCAAGAGTTGGCTGTCCTGTAAAACGTTGTTTTTTTTATTATTTTTTTTTCATTAAAAATTGATTCTCTGGATCTTTTTCCTAACGACCGCAAAAGATTTATAAGGAAATATATATATATCTGAATAAAATTATTGATGAGAGAAGTTAGCATTGCTCAGGAATACTCTATGATCCGCTTCATTTGTATACATAACGAAAAGTCGTATGGTCGTCACGGGACCAATCTTTCAAAAAAAATATCAGCACAACAATTTCATTTTAATTATTGAAATTGATATTCAATATCAATTCTCTGTAATACGTACAAACTTGTTGTAATTGTACTACTTCCATTGACATCCAATAATTTCAATTTGATTTTAATATTTTGTTTTTCTTTATTTTCAGATGTCGCGCAATATCAAGTTATGTTTGGTCGGTCTGTGGAAATCCATATATTTCATGTCGCATTCTGCTGTATATATTCATCATTTATTAATAAAACATGTATAATTAAATATTTTATTTGGACTTTATTTAGAATCCTGATGCAAAGTTATCTATGATATGAAGAAGAATTTGAATATTCAGATATTGTTGAGAAAATATCTTTAACACTGTATTGTTTCTACAATTCTACAAAAAGAACTCCTACCAGGGATGCTTTATAATATACCTGAAGTACAATGCATTAGACAAATATATGTCGTTTACAATATTGAAATGTAAAAAGTGCAATCTTATCTGTCAATCATGACGTCATCAGTTGTCACAATATTTCAATCAATCACATTCTTATTACTTTATATTCTACTTCAGAGTTTCACAGAGAAACTAATTCGATACTACAGACACGATTGACGTATTCAGCAAACAACGTCGTTATTATGCGTTAAATATAGGGTGTTCCAAAAACACCTGTCCCGACTTTTCGACATTATAAAAACAATAAAACATCTGTTATGGAAATATGACATATATTAGATCAGGTGTTGACATTTGTCTCCTCATCGAACTGTAAACCAATGAAAGTACGAGCTTGTTTGTTGAAAAAATGGTACGAATTAACTCATGAAGAAACTACACTGAAAGGCTTTTACCAAATACACACAAATAAATAACAAATTGAATCATAAAGTCAGTAACTGATACAACGATTAGAGGTTTCTTTGTCTTGGATATATTGCATGATATGCTGATCATATATAATCGGAATAGACATTCCTTTCCATATTTGGTTGGGCCCATTGTGATTTTCTTAGTTGTCTCTGTCTAAATTTCCACTGTTCTGTTTACTATGATCGCTGATAGATCCTAAGAGGATGGCATTGCTCACGAGGAAGTTTTATATCCACTATTGAGCATATTAACTACATTGTAAATTCTTATTGATAAAAGGTGATAACATTTGTGTCTATTGATGATAGATAATGGTACAGTATTGTTTTCTCATCAATGCCATCATCAAAATCTGGTAATTAGTTGGGGGGTTTTCAGGATGGATAACAAGCAGGATGTTAAAAATGATGTTGTAAAACTTTATTATTCAAATGGAAAATCGCCGACACTATTGAATAAGCTTCTGATAAACAAAATAGCCTAACATCTTTATACAGAAAGCAACTATTTTATATTGTTTTCAAATTTGAGCAACATTGACCAATGAATGAAAGAATAAAAACACGTGTGGGCAATCAAAGAGTAACATAAAATGACAATACTTGTTGCATGATTGACACAAATGACGTCACATGACATGTCATTACTTTCTACATAATTGACAAAATGACGTCACATGATATTTTTGAATTCCTCCTCCTCGGCCGCCTCCTCCTCATCCTTAATCTCTCTTTTTTTCAGTAGTGTCAAGTCACGCTATGAGATCTGTGTGGTGTTAACATTGCACATGGGTGTTCACCATATTATACAAAAGTCTATATAGCTACCCGCTAATCAGAGGACAATGACAGATCCGTGTCTATCAAAATATTCAGCATATAAGTTACATTAGTCTATTCCATATCTTTGTAATGACTAAGCGCACAGGATCTACGAATTTTCCTCATACAAGTATCGTTCGTTTAAATTGATATATATTTAATGTGTATTGAAAAAACATAAAATCATTTGATCATGTTTGAAGCGATTAGAAGTACAATTGATCATTTATCTACCATAACATATATTACTTAGACACGTTAATTGACACGCTTGCCAACCTTTTGTGAATATGTGGATTTTAGAAAGGCATATGATAGCCTAGACCGACAAATTCTGTTCTCGATACTTAGAGATTACGGTTTGTCAGGTAAATTGTACAGTGCAATTGTCTCAATATATAAAAATGTAAAATGTTGTGTAACGCTGAATGTTTTTTATACAGATTGATTTGATGAAATGAAAGGGGGTGTTTGTTATCTCCGTTGCTTTTCAATTCTTATATCAATGATATGATGATGATGTTAGAAAGTGCTGGTACAGGTATTGATTAATGTGAGAGTAAAGTATGTGCACACTTATATGTAGGTGATTTGGTACATTTAACAGAAATTGCTGTAGATCTGCAAGTATTGTTTGACCTTTCAGGTGTCTAGAAAATTAAAAACAAAATGGAAATTAGCAAGGAAAAACTAATGTGAATTTCCGTCCTGTATCTATTACGCGTATCAAAATTGTTTTCAAATGTAGTGGATATATCATTTCTGTGTGAGATAGGTATGTATATCTTAGAATTTTACTGTCAGAACATTTGGATAATTCTGTGACGGATAAGCATGTTGCTAATTCAGCCTCTTGAGCGTTTGGCTTGCTAATAACTAAATCAAAATGTATGGGCGGCCGGCCTTATGATACTTTACATCATTTTGTAATAATACAGTTATACGAAATCTTGCTTGTCGTTTCTTCTTAAGTGTAGGTCGATATACGCCTGATGCGGCAGTAAATGGAGACATGGGATGGCCCCATCTTTATTAAGCAAAGGGAAAGTGTTGTAAGACAATCCATAGATTATGCACCGTGGAAAGTGACAGGTTAGATCAGCTAAGAAGATGTGAAAATTTGATGTACCATAGTGATTTAGGATTAAATAATTATGTCATTGTCTCAATTGGTGTTTCTTCTAAAGTATTAACATGCTCTGTTACTGAGGCTCGCTTTAATAAATACTTGCATGATTGGTAGTCTCAGTTAAATAGGAATTTGTCACAGAGAAATTATGGAGGGACAAAATTGCGCACATATAAAAATTTGAAGTTAAATTATGATGTAGAAAAATATGTTGGTCAAACTATGCCCAGAAAGTTTCGTAGTGCTCTGGCGAAATTCCATTGTGGAGTTGCTCCACTAAGACTGCAAAACTGGTAGATACGAGGGTATTCCTATAGAGGAACGCTTATGTTTCGATTGTTAGACGGTGGTTGAAAATGAAGATAACTGTCTATTACATTGTGAACTATACAAAGATCTAAGACAAGAATTATTTGTAAAGACGCCTATTTATCCTTTATTTATGGATTTAAGTGCGTCAGATAAGTTGGCAATCATTTTGAATGATGAGGCCTTAGCAAAACAGAGTGCCAAAACCTATTTTATACCTTACAAAGAAGAATATTTTTATTTAGTTAATAAGGGAATGTAAAAGTGAATGTGGTATTTTATGTGGATAAATGTTGTTTTGGTAAGATAATAATTAGTTGACAGTAAACAATCGTCAGTATTTGGTTTGTTTGGTTTGTTTTTGTTTAATGTCCTATTAACAGCCAGGGTCATTTAAGGACGTGCCAGGTTTTGAAGGTGGAGGTAAGCCGGAGTACCCGGAGAAAAACCAACGGCCTACGGTCAGTACCTGGCAACTGCCCCACGTAGGTTTCGAATTCAATCGCAACCCAGTGGTGGAGGGCTAGTGATAAAGTGTCGGTACACCTTAACCACTCGGCCACCGCGTCAGCATCTCCTTAACTACTTACGATTATAAGAGTGAAAATAAAACAATATCAGGTGGGTTTTTTTACTTGAGAGTCATGTTTATGTGTGAAATGAAAAAGATAAAAATAAATGTACAAAATAAAACAACATTAATCCAGCATTAGTCTTTGACGTCCTGATATGACCTGAGAATATCCTAGGTACTAAGACGTCATCAAACTTGGTGCAAATCACCATGATAGCCCTATCTTATTCTATCTGTCCAGAAATAGAGTTGTGTTACTGAATGTACACTTGGAGTTTAAAAAGGAAAAAAAAATGTGTGTTTGAATTTTTTTCATGCATTTTGGAAGTCGGCCTATATTGAAATGTTAACTTTATTGGCGTATAATTAATTTTTCTTTGTTTTCATGGTAAATACTCAAATGTGATTGGTCGAAAAATTCTTTTCATTCTTCTATGAAAGAAATTCCGAGAATGGCGCGAAAAATGTGACGTCACAATACGACAATTGACGTTGCGTATGGATTTGAGAAAAATAATCCCATTTAAAACCAGCAATAAAATTGTACATAAAACATGTTTTAAATTAGAAAATCATTTTCAAAAATTAATTATAAGCGTTGATGTCAATTTTTTTTTAGTTTCATCGGGGTATGAAACAAATTTTGTTTGCAAACTTCTGTAAGAATCCGCTACGCGAATTCATACAGTTTGCAAAAAAAATTTGTTTCATACCCCGATGAAATTAAAAAAAAATGACATCAGTGCTTAAATGGTCTCCTGACGTATAGCGATTTTAGAAACGTAAATTTACATATGGTCATCTGACGTATAGCGATTTTAAAAACGTATATTTACATATGGACTTCTGACGTATAGAGATTTACAAAACATACATATTTACATATGGACTTCTGACGTATAGAAATTGACACATACATTAAATCATTCGATGATTAAGAACAAATCAGCATCTACCGGTCAATTTAAACCTGCGTCCCCTACCAAAACAGTCGAAGGTAGTTATAAATATAAACATATCTGTTGTAAATATTCCATTTCTTAATAGTTGCCTTCCTACTTTCCCATCTGCAGTTTGTAAATGTTGATACCAACTCATTACACTAATCTTTGTTGTAAATAGCGATAATTTACCACACGAAAGTATAGATACAGACTGATGATTTGAAATGTTGGTTTCATGACTTCATCGAGAAATATTCTTATCACTTGGATTTAACCATAGCTAAATTTGCGGTGTCAATGGTAAAGAAGACTTTGTAATACCTATAATCCTTACAGTTTACGAACCAATTTTAAGGTGATAGTTCCGGCATTTTATCTGTTACAAAAAGAAAAACAGCACGTTTTATTCCGTATCTCTGGTTACTTTACGTTAATTTTGTTGATGTCTTTATGATTAGCTACTTAGCACATGTCATTATCATTATCTTATTTTTTTCTTATCTTTTTAAATTGATGAAATAAATATTGAATAAGAGTGATTTATCCTTTATCGAAACTATACTACGTTAATTTTAGAAATGTGTTTTTTACATACCGATGACCTGATTTATCAGAAAAAAATCTACAAAAACAGGTCTTAGGAAACATTAACATAACAGGTATCATACAGCTGTTTTGCATTAAAGGACATGTACAATAAAGTTATGACAAAAAATATGTTATGTTACAAGGTAAAAAATACAATTTTATGTTTTATAAATCCTAAATCAGTTTTGATTCATTAATTCAATATTTGGTGGGGTTAATATATGAAAAAAATCGGAATATTACAGAAAAGGCACACACTATTAGCACCTTTCAAAAGAAATTGAGAGTTCGATTTAGTAGTATGACTTAAACTGCATTATACAGCTGTTTCTAGGACTCCACAGTAATGCAAAGGGAGGCGACAAAATTCACACTTTACAATGGGGAGTTGAATTGAGACTTTGATTCCTAGCTCAGATTTTCTTGAAATTTAAACATACAGAAGTAAGCATTTGAAATAGAAGTGCGCGTAACTTTTTGATCGTGAACCTTGTACTCTATATGTCAAAATGTGATGAGACTCAAATTTCCATCATTGTGATAATAAAGGGAGGGGATAATCCCTTTTTCAAAGGAATTTTGTCATCTGTTTTTTTTTTTTGCGATTTTCTAGTTCAATAAAACTAACATATTTGTTGTTTAATACACACAATCAAAGCATTTTGCATGTTATTGTCACTGTCGGTCTTTGTGTTTACATATTTACTTCGGTTAAATTTACACATTGACAGTTTTAATATTCAGCAGAGTATTACTACAAATAATATATTTTAAAGCTTAACTTGATGCTAACGTTAGTTTAATATTTTGAGGGATGAGATTTATGTCAACTTTCAATGTAAAACCCGCTGATATCCTTTTTACTACGTGTGCATAATGAATAAATTCAGTTAGCGTTTGTATTTATTGTCCTATGGTGCTCAAGATATAAAAAATGCCTGCTTGCCTTTTCATCCGAAAAAATACATGAAATATCCCAACTGTGTTATCAGAGCCATTAAGATATCAGCATTGATAAAAGTACGTTTTCCAGTGTAGATGCGGTCCTTTATAAAAAAAAAAATTGCACAAATTGTTTTGAAATGATAATGCGATATTTTGTTGAGTTTGGACAGTTCTTAGTATTGTAGCGGAGCAAAATCAATGACGTCAATGATTACAATAGCTTTATGTTATTCATCTATTCATACCTTATAATTGAAGTTTCTTCTTTGGTGATTAATACAACAATATGTAGTGCACAATGTACTTGGTGATGCCTAGACATTTACTACTTATGGGGTATGCTAACAGGCATAGGATCTATGCTGTCCTCACAAAACATCGTCTGGTTCATTTATACAAACTACATTTTTGTATATTACTTCTAATGAATAATCGTATGAAAGCTTCTTTACCATGAATATTTTACAGGAAATCCGACTTTTGCATTGATCGGTAGGTAGTTATTATTTCTGCCGTCAATATCTCCTCAATTCCGATTTTGACAGTGAAAATAAAACAATGTAAGGTATTGCCTAAAATTCATTTATTCGAATTGTAAGTCATTTCCCTGAAACTGGAATTATTTATATTTTCAAGTGAGTACATACTCTAAATCCATTGACTGTAACGCAAATTTATTCACATACGAAAGTATAAGACCGCAAATTATAAAACATGGATGTTATTTTTCAATATTGTTATGGGTTATATAAATCTAAAACACTAAGACTAGTATTCACCTAAGTTACGGATTTGGAAAGTGGTATTCTTATCGGTTTGGTTTTATGTTTCATGTATTATTCATATTGAATCTATTTATAGTATAAGAAATATCGCTCAGCGTTATTTTCACCCTCGCATAAAACTAGTGTTTAGTATGATTTCACTTTCAACTACTGCGAAAATATATTTCAGCTTAAATTTCAATAATTTTAGTCTCAGGGTTATTTTGGTGTATTTTAAAATGCGGCGGTCGTTTCCATGTAAATCATTGATCACGTCTTGTTAATCATTTGAAATTCATCGTGTTATTCTACAGAGAGATGCTTATTTCATTGCAATATAATTTGCAATTTACTGAATAGTTCATTAAATATACTAGATGATAAACACTAATAACATTTGATTTTACTGTTGATATCTAATGCGAAGGATTTTATTTCATTCAATTTGTGCTAAGCAATTTAGATGTATTATCGTATAATGTTTTAAAACGTGTTACGGTTATGAAATTTTATGCCATATGATATCGGTATTAAACTCCAATGGACAGCTATTTAATGGCCTAGTGACCTAATAACGGCATGCAGTGATATTCAATGTTAGATAAATTAGGTAAGTATGACAGATATCTTAAGGCGTCTATCGTCGGCCCACCTGATGTTACCTGTGATTAGATATCCCAGACCATTACCTGTGATATTGTACTATAATTCGTGTGCGAAATCAGGACGGAACCACGTCTACCTCTGTACGAGACAGGTGACGGTTGACGAATATAGCCAGAGGCGGCGAAAAAAATTACAAGGAAGTTCGGAGCATACCGGGTTTGCAAGCTTGATTAAAAATGGCTGCTATTACATCCACATTTGAAGGTATATAAACGGCCAGTTTCAGTGAGAAAGTATTCATTTAGAATCACCTTACTGACAGTAAGTACCTATTCAGTGTTAAGACATTTACCTGGTCAGATACACAGAATATTTATACTGTACACGTATTGAATCAGTCTTTTTTCACAAACTCTGAGCTGAAATATTATTTAAGTTGTGTTTTCGTGTTTGCATGAAAAATATTTTGTGGAAACATTTGATAGGGAAAATATTAGTAATATGTGGTATGTGAAAACATTTAATAAGTAATGTATTACTAGTACATGTATATGTTAAGTGAAAACATGTTATATCGTATGCGATACTAAAGTATAGTATAATAACTAGTACATGTTATGAAATTATAATAATCAATCTTGTTTGGTCCAGGATATTGAACATTTCTAAATGTGTTCTCATATCAGTGTAAAATTATTTGCCATGTTTTGTTATATTATTAAGCGAACTGTCAACATTTTGTCAAAGACATTGTTAAAGAAAAAGACATTATTTATTTATTTATTTATCTAATACGCTTTTTTTCGTATATTTGTTTTTAATTAGAATTGATAGTTCCGAAGCTTAGATAGATGGATATAAGATATGGTTAAATTCTTAGAACCTTTGATTAATGTTCTAATAATTTGTTCAACTTGATTTACATTCGATTGAACTTATTTTTCTTCAACCATTTTCAGGACAAGATGAAGAGCATTTCCGCCACTCTGATCGCCGCCATTTTCTGCCTCGGTCTGACCGGGTGTCTTGCTGATGACTTTGATGACTTCGGTTATCAGTCTGCGTACTACCCACAATACAGCACCGGATATGCCAGTGGTGTTTCCTCGGGCATGGGAATGGGCCATGGATACCATGGATATGGAAAGGGTCATGGATATGGAAAGGGATACGGAAAAGGATATACCGAGGAGACCATAGTTCGTGCCCCAATGATGCCAATGCAGATGCCAATGGCCTTCCCACCTCCAGCACAGAGTGGTCTTGGAAATGGTATTTTTGGAGAGGGAACCGGAAATGGAGAGATCGGACTCCTTTGTAAGTTTTTTTTTCAGAACAACTAACATACCTTCTACATATTCTTAATTCCTAACTGATATTTTCATTTGAGAAATGCCATTATGAACATATGATATAGAGCAATAATCAATTGTTTGTATCAAATGAAAATAGGGTTTTTAAAGTCTTAACATGTATGTCACGCCTAAATTGTTTTATGAATACAAAGTTTAAATTATTAAATGAATGCCACGTCTAGATTATTCCGATCCGTGGTACTTCTTTAAAACTACACGCATGTTTGAAGTTGTTTGAAAATTTCAACACTTATACTCTTTTCACATCTAGAGTCGTTTATGGCAGAATACTTAAATGCATTACTATAATTTTAGCATTGTCGTATGTCATTGTGCAGTAGTATGACATCTACATGCAAAATGTCCTAATGTATTCTGGTGTTTTTATTTTTCCATTTATCGTATTATTTGTTCAACATGTCAATATATTCTACGATTTCTATTTTTCAGTGTTCGCCCTTTTCGTCCTCCCTGTATTCCTGACCGGAAGTAACGGCCTCCTCGGCTAGAAGGCGAACGATGTCGTCATCATCTTTGTCAGTCAACGCAACAATACTTTTAAACGTATGTATTTTTTGTTTTAATATAGTGCTTGTTTTTCTGTATCGTCTTTAGTTTTGCTCTTAACTAAATAAACGCCTTATTAATCATTTCTGCTTATATTCATATACGTATATGGTAATTTTCGACTACGAAAGAAGTGAATTTCATTTGAAAAAAAAAACAACATTTAAAGCAATTTCACTTCGTACCCTTAGAATTAAGTTTGTACATTGAAATATGACATGGAATTTATATCTTTATATATTTTCTTTCAGATATCGCGCAATATCACCTATATGCCTGGTCGGCCTGTGGAAATCCTTATTTATGTTGTTATTGTTAATGAAAAAAACCTTACATTGAATTGCTGGATTTTGAGTTTTCTGTCTACTTAAACAAGGAGGTAAATGTCGATACACATATTATATCAATCTCAATATTCTGTAATGATTTTTATAACATATTTTAATTTTGATTTTTGATATATTGACCTTTCATTTATTGATAATCTTTCAATATCTTCTTAATCCTTTCACGTATCTACTTCAATACTGATGGTCAGAATGAAGTCTACTTGGTAATTGAATATTTTTGTGAGAATGCAAACGGACGATAACATTGTTATTTTCTTTCATTGTTCGAACCTACTTCTAAATGCATAATTTAAAAATACAAAGAATAGAGAACATTGTCTCGGTCTCTCTAAAAATGAGGTAGTAGTTTCAGTGTGTTAAAATCGACTTGGTAATTAATACATACGATAAATACCTGGAAATGTTTGGACAGGTAAACGTTTCACAGTTTTACAATGACAAGAGAACAGATAGAAAATATCTTAAAAACAACGCACATTAGTGGATAATTTTATACGAGGCAAGGAAAAACAAATTACGAAGAAAAAACTTTTTTGACTGTTGCCTTGCCCAGCCCACAGGCGCTTGCATATAGAAAATATCACTTTCGATTTTTTTTTTGATATGACAGCGGTATGTGTAATGTGTAAGAGGGAAGGCCGGAAACTTCGCCACGAGCGAAACGGCACCCCATCACACTTCAATCGACCAAAAACACATTTATTCAAACTGACACGGCGCACACTATATGCGACCGTCATCAGAAAACATTCATCTTTAACCTACCGTGCCACTCAATACGAAATGTTACATCCAAAACACAATAATCCGTGAAAACATCGCCGAATTCCTCGCTCAGAACGCCATTTCTCAAACTGCTCCCTGAGCCTGTCCAGATTCTTCATTTACATACGAAGTTGAAAGGTCATGTGATTGTATAATCGGCTGCCGCCAGGTGCACTTTCGGGGGTCATCTCCGCATGCATTTTGTCCGGAAAATGCTTCGGCTTGCTGAAGATTTTCATTTAATTTACGATTATTTGAAGAGTTTCGTCGATGAATGATGATTTATAATCATAAATTATTGGCTGTGTGAAGTTAGCTCAACATACGACATACGACATACGACATTCAAAACTTCATATCTTGTGTTTTTACCAGCCAACGAGGTAACTTTTGAATGTTCAGCGGCTGAACATACGACATACGACATTCAGATTTTGAATGTTCAGCCGCTGAACATACGACATACGACATTCAAAACTTCATATCTTGTGTTTTTACCATCCAACGAGGTAACTTTTGAATGTTCAGCGGCTCAGCATAAGACATACGACATTCAGATTTTGAATGTTCAGCCGCTGAACATACGACATACGACATTCAGATTTTGATTTTGAATGTTCAGCGGCTCGACATACGACATACGACATTCAAATTTTGAATGTTCAGCCGCTGAACATACGACATACGACATTCAGATTTTGAATGTTCAGCCGCTGAACATACGACATACGACATTCAGATTTTGATTTTGAATGTTCAGCGGCTCGACATACGACATACGACATTCAGATTTTGAATGTTCAGCCGCTGAACATACGACATACGACATTCAGATTTTGAATGTTCAGCCGCTGAACATACGACATACGACATTCAGATTTTGATTTTGAATGTTCAGCGGCTCGACATACGACATACGACATTCATATTTTGAATGTTCAGCCGCTGAACATACGACATACGACATTCATATTTTGAATGTTCAGCCGCTGAACATACGACATACGACATTCAAAACTTCATATCTTGTGTTTTTACCATCCAACGAAGCGGCTGAACATTCAAAATCTGAATGTCGTATGTCGTATGTTCAGCCGCTGAACATTCAAAAGTTACCTCGTTGGCTGGTAAAAACACAATATATGAAGTTTTGAATGTCGTATGTCGTATGTTCAGCGGCTGAACATTCAATATTTGAATGTCGTATGTCGTATGTTGAGCCGTTGAACATTCAAAATATACCTCGTTGGCTGGTAAAAACAAAAGATATGAACGTTTTAAACGGTTTGCCGGATCTCGTTGGCTGGCTGAGCATTTACAGCAAAACTTCCGCAGCTAAAACCCGCTGAACATTCAAAATTTGAATGTCGTATGTCGTATGTTCAGCGGCTGAACATTCAAAATCTGAATGTCGTATGTAGTATGTTCAGCGGCTGAACATTCAAAATTTGAATGTCGTATGTCGAGCCGCTGAACATTCAAAATCAAAATTTGAATGTCGTATGTCGTATGTCGTATGTTGAGCTAACTTCACACAGCCTAAATTATTCATTATTTTGAACGTTAGATTACCATGCACCGTATATGACAGTACACAGCAGGCGCGGATCCAGGAATTGGAAAGTCCAGTAATTTAGTGGTAATGTGGTAATGCGTGCGCCATAGGCGGGGCCGATTTTTTTTTTTGCGAGGGGTCTGGGGCCAAAATTTCGGAACAAAATTTCGGAAAAATGAAATGATTAAATGATTATAGCAAATTTTGCAATCTTTCGAGAAGAAGATTTTCGATAAGTGGAAAGGGGGGAGGGGGCATAAATTGATTCACACAGAACGTCACTATCGTATCGTTTTCTATATAATGCAATAATTGTCACAAAGGTAGAACAAAATGCTTATTTATTGATTAACTTTTGTCAGTTTACTGGAATCTGGACGAACAAAAAGAAAAGTGAATCACGAATAAGACTGACATCAGGTTACTCGAACGTATACATGTGTACCAACATTACTTACTTCAGACCTGTTCATTTATTTCTGCACATTTTACAAATATCATGTCGTCGTCAAATACGAAAATCATACTTCAGACCTGCCAAACGATCTGTACGTTGTGATCTATGATCCATCATCAATTTATTTTCATTTCCCACAATGTTAGATTTAATGTTTGCTAGAAGTTCTTCGAGTTCAATCCAAATTTTATGACTACATCTATCACTGTACGAGAAATATTGAGGGGCGGACACTGGATTGCGTACTCCCCCTGAAAAAAATAGCAGATAGCAGGGGTAAATGCAAAATCCTGCATTCACGATAGATTCATACCTGGTGTGTTTTATAAAAACAAGTATATGAGAGATGTTTTTAAATGATTTTATATTATTATTTCGCTGATTGATACGGGAATTTGTTTTTTAAGATACCCTTACTTTGACAATTTTAGGGGGGGGGGGGGATTTAAATCCGCCAGTGACAATGTCAAAGAGTTTAACGCATTGTAAAATGTATTCTTTGTAATACTCATTATCCATTTATTCCACTTTACATCGCTCGCATATATAAAATTTAAGTTATTGATGAATTACCTGATTAATTGAGTGTGTAAGCATCAAACGCTACTCTAATAATATTCAAGCTGGCTGAAGTGCTTACAGAATTATGAAACTGAATTAAAATGAGAAAGAAAAGAGAATACTTGAGGGGAAAGTAGTGGTTATTTTGTGTCAACGCAAGACTTTTATAGTATTTTACTGCTAACGCCAGAATACCCAGAACAACCTCTTATTCTTATCGGTATTGTGTGCGGTATATACATTTTTAACTAGTCATGTAGGGGTCCGTTTTTTTTAAAA